>NC_056743.1:329869863-330189863 GCF_019279795.1 Protopterus annectens
GCATAAACAGCATAAATAATGAAATGTCAGTTCTGTGATCTTTTTTTTTTTCTTTTTTGAGTTATCATTTACAAACATAGTAGCAAATCTTGATTGTAGAATGTGTTGCATTGTAATTGACAACATGTCAAAAAAAGATTACAGAACCAGCATATGACTAAAATTTGCTGCATTTCTAAACAATTTGTAGCAAAGCAAAATCTCTGAACTAATGTGAATTAGCATTTTATTACTTCTGTTTATTTTTCTGTGAGTACTAACGTGCGTGTGTATTCATGTACGAGTATGCAAGTGTGTGTATGTGTGAGTTTGTTACAAACTTTTAATTTCCATAAATTAAGTGAAGTGTTTACCATAACATTATGGCAAGAAGATCTCGGAGAAATCATTTTTTATGTTCCTGAACAAACTTCTTAATATCTTTATTCAAAATTTCTGGACAAAGCCAAAAATAATTGGGGGGGGGCACAAATGTCAGTGACATACCTCTCAACTGTACATATTTTCACAGCATGCCCAAATTTTTGCCTTATATTTTTAGTCTGTTCCTCATAAAATTTGTGATTTTTCTGGATTTTTTATGGCAAATCAGTGAGTCATTTGAGTTTCAGGCTTTCATTTCTTTTGGAAAATGCATGGTAACACAAGACCTTTTATTCTAGCAACTTTCTAAGATTATAAGAGCAGTATTTAAAATGTGTCCCTATTTTGAGGCTTTATCCCACCATTGTTTTTGGCTTTGTTGAGATTTTTTGTGCTAAATGATTGATGGCTATAGCTCAGTGACATTGTTTAAATTTTTTCCAGTTCAATTAAAACTAAATAGCATGCATTCTTGAACAGTAAGCATGAAATTCTAATATCTGGTGTTATTGATGGACTGACTAATCTGCAATGATTTACCAGAAAATAAAAAGACTGCAAAAATATGAGACTAAGTTAAGGTCGTTCTGCAAAAGAAAGAGCAGTTGCGAGATGTAGTCATGAAGGAAACTAAAGAGAGACATTACAATAGTTTTTGTAGCCCAGACTTGTTGCTGTTTGGAGGAAGTTTCACATTAGTTACATGTAGGAATATCTCTGTGTCTTAGCACAATAAGTCTGCACAAAAGCCAAAGTTATGGGGGAAGAAAAACCTTAAAATCAAGGATGGAGTTTACATATTGTACATATAAGCTTAGAAAATTGTTAAAGTAGCAGGTTTGTTTTAAAATGCATTTTTTGAAGGAAACTAAGTCTGAAAGTTATGTCAGTCATTCATTTTTCAGAAGACAACAAGTGTTATGAGGAACAGATCAGACATAGGCGGCCAGAATCTGGACATTCTGCAAAATTCTGGACAGTTGTGGTACTATTCAGTTACTTAGTTTAATGCATAGTTCTTCTTCTTTCGGCTGCTCCCGTTAGGGGTCGCCACAGCTAATCAACTGTTTCCATTTCTTCCTGTCATCTGCATCTTGCTCTGTCACACCACCCACCTACATGTCCTCTCTCACCACATCCATAAACCTTATCTTAGGCCTTCCTCTTTTCCTGTTACCTGGCAGCTTTATCCTTAGTATCTTTTTCCCAATATACTCTGTACACCTCCTCAGCACATGTCCAAACCAACGTAATCTTGCCTCTCTGGCTTTGTCTCCAAACCTTCCAACCTGGGCTGACCCTCTAATATACTTATTCCTAATCCTGTCCATCCCCGTCACACCCAGTGCAAATCTTAACATCTTCATCTCTGTCACGTCAAGCTCTGACGCCTGCCTTTTAGTCAGTGCCACTGTCTCCAACCCATATAACATAGCTGGTCTCACTACCCTCTTGTAGACCTTCCCTTTCACTCTTACTGGTACTCGTCTGTCACAAATCACTCTTGACACTCTTCTCCACCCACTCCATCCTGTCTGTACTCTCTTCCACACTCACCATTACTCTGAACTGTTGATCCCGTTGTATATCCTTTTTGCTGCAATTGTTTCATCTTGTTTGATGTTAGGGTTAAATCCAGATTTCTGCAATCTGTTGTAACGCATGGGTATCTGAAGTGCATTCAGCCAGATGATAAATTCATGTAGAGTATGCTGAACAGACGGGGGGGGGGGGGGGATTCTTTTTCAAGAAGTGTAAATAGACATGCTTTAGATATAGTAGACCGCAATCTGCTTCATCTCTTAAGGTGCTGTCTTATCACTGACAGCCCCTGGCATTGCACTTACTGCACATACATATACTCTGTGCATCATGTATTTGTTGTCTTCTTTTGTCTTTATTTTGTTTTTAAACTTTACAGAATTATACATTTTGCCTCATTTCATGTTTCTGTTGTGTTGCACAGTAAATGCTTACCTTTGCTGTTATTGTGTGTTGTACAATATTCTGTGGATAGACTGTTTATGCGTGTGTATTTGTTAGAGTAGAACATGGATCCACTGGACAATTTTCAGGCTCAGCCCAAAGGCAATAGGCAATGTAAAAGCAAGCTGAAAACATTATTAGAGTAAGTAGACAAAGGCAACACTGTATACAGTTTTATGTGAAAGAGGCAAAAAATGATTGGGAAAATACATTACTTTATGATATAGAGGAAATATTACTTTATGATGACACATTTATTGCACTGTATGCAATTTTTATTTAAAGGGTACATAGTGGAGAAAGGAGTGGAATAGTAATAGTAGCAGTAGTTAAAGCAGTTAAAGGATGAAGGAGAGGTTAAAGGGAAGAGTCTAATAAAGGAAAAGGGTGAAGAGTTATTCAGGGGTGTTACATGGTAGTGACTTTAGTTATTTAAGGCAAAGATGGGTGTATATAAGCTGTTCTACTTGTTCTGTACAATTCCTTTGTTCATGAAACATTTACATTATGCATTTTAATTAAGAATTTTTTAAATCTATGCTTCCATCACTAGTATATATTCATGTTCTTCTGTGGAATAGTATGTATTTTATTTGATTTCTTTTTTAAGTACTGAAATGTACTGTGCTAAGTATTTACTGTAGTAGTTATTTGTGCTTATTGACTTGGGTTGTGACTTAAAAGGGTCAACAGACCAACTCACTCACCTAGTTAGCAAACATTAAATAAATAAAGTATGCTAATATAATGATAATAACTTTGAGGTTATGGAGTCTTTTTGACAATTGCACCTTGCCAGTTCAAATCCTGTAGTAAACCTCCCTTCTCAAGGATGGCTGTGCAAGTCGTGCCCGGGTTTAATTTATGAATACCCATACAATTATTCAGGTCCTATTTGAAGGAACATAGTATCTCACAGTGCTGTAGCTGAAGGAGGATTCTGTTCTAGAGGTGAATGGGATGTGGAGTAACTAATCTGTGTCTTCTCCTTGTTTTATTGATCTGTTAAAGCAGATTTACATCTCCTGTTCTGCTATTTGTGGCACTGTTTGATTTGTGAAGGTACAAGAGATCCTGGACTACTGGGTCCCTGACTGCTTGAAAAGCAAGGCATGTAGGTCTCCTCAGAAGGGCATAAAGACACAGAGGAGAGGGACAGTGCATCTAGCCTTTTCTAGTAACTTAAGGATTTGAAGCCTTTGATCCTGTTTGTTAGCAACCTGTAGTTTGTTCAGGGGCAGTGTGGTCATTATTTCTTTAACCATCTAGGAGCAACAGGTTGGAATATATTACACATTACTGCCATCTGTATTTTATTTTTTTTAACTTTCCTCAGAATCAGACATGTTCATGTGGTTATCTTTTGGAGGAGGCATGTTGCGTACATGTATTTGTCAGCAAAAAGCTGAAATATGTTAGTGTTTTGCTTTGGATTTCATTTCCATCAGAGTCTGACATCAGAGAAGTTTACAGAAGGTGGCTGTCTTTTGTAGTATGAATAAGGAGACATCTTTGTATACGTATGCATATAAATATTTATATACATACATGGATGCCAACATGACTGTGGCTGTTTGTCTCTTTACTTTCATTCCAAACGAATACTGGAGAGATACAGAGACGTTAACAAACTTTTTTTTGGGGGGGGGGGGTGTTAAGGGTGCAAGCAGTATTCTCAGATATGACTTTTATGCAGAAGCAAACATTTGTCTTCTCAGTTTATTGAGAACTACTGTTTCTCAGCCTTAAGTATTAAGGATTGGATGCAACTTTTTTTTTCTTCCCTGAAAGAAGTAAGAAAGACTGAGTTTCTTTCCTTATTCATGATTTTTGTTGAGGCCATCATTAGACCAAAAGTCTGTAAAAAAATGCTGTAAATACAGAGCATCTAGAACCCCATGGCTCAGACCCCTGGTTTAATTTCATTATTTTCTTCACAGTGTTACTGCAGTTCTGGCCAACTAGGGTTTCCTGATGTGATATAAACAACAGCTGAAGAGTGACAGAGCGTGTAAGAAAAAAAAAAGATATTGTGGAGAGGCCATGAGTAAAAATGTCTGTGTGCGTCTGTGTGTGTGGGCTGGGGTGGGGGGGCTGGTAGGTAGCAGGAAGGGGATGCCATGTAGCACATTACCTAGGGATCCATTTCAACTAAGACCCACTCCCTGGCTGTGGGAGTTGGCCACCACTGATGGGGGGGTAGTAGTGCCGGACCTTACAGTACAGTTTGAAAAAAAATAATGGCTACACCCCTGTCTCCAAAATGTCTTATTTGTGTCACAAGCAAAATTTAGGTCTTTGGATCTAGTAGTTCTGATTATCTTTGTCTTGCAGATGTACAAAAGGTTTATCAGAACAAGGTCCAAAGATGCCTTGTATGCTAGGCATAGGTCGTTTCTCAGTAGTCTTTATGAGGCAGAGCATAAAGCTTTGAGGCAATCGACATAGGACATTGTGTTTATGCCGTTTATTGTTTTTGGAAGTAAACTTTGTGGACATTCCAGTTGCTGCTGCATGTGTTTGATATTATGATTACTGATACTGGGATGATGCAAGAGGTTTGCCTCCATGAGTCTTAAATATTTATTTGTATCACAGGTTGTACCATCAGTTGCTAGAAGCACTGAACAGTCTGCGAGTATAATTCAGTTTCTGCACTGACTTAGAACACCTAATGCGATCAGGCCAGCCACAGCCACAGATAGGGTAAAAGAAGACTGTTTAGCCATGTTGCCAGAAGGTAGACGACTAGGGCTAATTGCAGTTGGTGGTTGGAAGAAGACTATTATGGTAGACTTATGGATGAAAATTAAGATTTATCGATGAAATATTAAGTGTGATACCCTGAAGTTAGGTTATATGGTGGCCAATTTAGCAGTAATGTGTGAAGAGATAGAATTAAGTCTGTCAAGAACAATGAATAGTGGTGATTCACCCATCGACTACTACCTGGCTGCTAATGCTGGTCTTGCTTCAGCTGTGCACAGCTGGTAATCAATGACAAATTGCTCCATCTCTAAAAAGAAGCAAAACATCAGCATGAATTCCAGACTGGTTCCTGAAACTCAGGTCACAGACTCAACTACAATCAATAGTATTGCCCCTAATATTGCTGGGGTTAGTACACTTGTTATAGTCTTCCCACAGTAGATGCCCTGGATGGCACAAATGGCAGAATGGCACAGTAGAGAGATAAGCTGCACAAAGGCAACCACATCAGGTAAGTGTCATGCACACTGCTGAGTTGGAGAAGGTCAAGTAATCAATGTCCCTCTGATCTGTGTTTCACTGGGAGAAAAGCAAGTAGCCCTAATCCCAAGCTGACTTCTAAGTACAGTTCTTAGGCTTTCCAGTGAATCTCTAGGAAGGGTAGGAAGAATCTGTAGGAATGCAGGAAAAAGCTGGAGAGTAAAACAAAAATGTGAGAAAAGGGGAAAAAAAGTAGTAGTGACACCAGGATGGGGGTGTGGGTCTTGGTGACACCAAGACATGAATTCATCAGGAAATGAGCAGCAGGGAGCCGTATGGATCCTTCACCTAGTGTGCCATTTCTTCTGTGGCTATCCCAAGTTACATTAGGTCATGAAGTGATTCCAGCCTTTGAGTATTAGAATGATCTGATGTTGTCATTTTCATTCATTCCTCAATAAATGGGTTCAGATCTGATCCAACTCGGCCACTTTTTTGCAGTGTAGGATCAGACTCTTGAGCTCCTCCATTTACCCATAATGGCCATGATCAGTGCTTTACCCCAGATCTCATTTACTGCTCTAGCAATCCGTCAGGATTTCATGCTCTTGAGTTGGAAGTGATTTGCTAATTTATTACTAAACGTCTTTTTTTTTTTTTTTCCTTACTACCTTTCTGCCTTTACCAGGTAGTGTAATATTAGTTTAGACCTTTTCTGTTGCTATTGTATATTCTATCCTACTATTGTTGGTGGTCTTTCTCTTACCTCTCTAGAGGTAATTTCTCATACCATTGTTGATATTTTCTCTTTTTTTTTCCCCACAGAAAAAATATATATATGTGTGTGTGTGTGTGTGTGTGTGTGTGTGTGTGTGTGTGTGTGTGTGTATGTATGTATATACTTATATATATAAAACATTCTATTCGTTTCTTCTAAATTGTATTGTTTGTAGTGTATTTTTCCAGTATGGAGGGCAAAACTACTGGTTTCAATAAATGCACTTCTTGTGGGCATACGATATCCAGCCCTGATGCCCACAGGGAGTGCGAGTATTGTTTAGGCCTTGCTCATCTTCAGGTTTCTTATGAAATCTGTGCAGGTTTTAATGGCAGGGCAGTAAATGATAGGTGCAATAAGCTTATTTTGAAAGTTGTTTTGCCTGCTGCTTTGTCTACAGTTCCTTCTACTTCAGGGGCTCAAACCCCCTAGAGAAGTCAGAAGAATTCGGAGACCAAGGAATCTAAAAAATGCTCCTCTGTACAGTCTTGTTCTTCCGCTCTAAGTTTGGAGCCACCATCAAAAATAAAAAAGGTCTCTGATCCGAACTTATCAGATCCTACTACCACTAAAGCTTTGTCAGATCGGGTTGCACTCCTGAGCAAGTCTCCTCGGATTTGGTCTCCATGATTCTCTCCGGAGCCAATTTCTTCGAGATTAAGGTCCTTGCAGGAGACTCCTAAAAAGACTTCTCATCCTCCCTCAACATCCTCCTCCATCAGGTCTTCCCAGTGTCTTTCTGAGTGTGATGTAGATAGGATGATTAGTAAGTTTCTTAAAGCTCAGATCCAGATGGCGGGGTCCTTTAGGCTCCATACCCCATTGGAGGTGCGAGTCTGTAACCTTCACACTCTTTAGTGACTCCTTCTCTGAACCGACTTGTGTTTTTTTGGAGCTCTTGGATCTGAGTCGAGGCATTGGATCCAAGAATGTTACCTTTTTCAGCTTTGACTCTTTCCTTGATCCATTCGGCTCCAAGTGTTTCAGAGTAGAACGAGTCTTGGAGCCTCAGGGGTTTGGTCCAGGGGGTGACTTTGACTGCAAAGATTTTAGAGCCGTCACTTCCCCTTGGTGCCTCTGTGTTGGGCAGCTCAGGTCCAATTCCCTCCTTGGGAGTGGAGAGTTGGCTGGTCCGAGAGCTTCGGCTGTGTGGAGGCTGATTTCTACATCTCCTGGACTTTCTGCCTTGAGGTAGTAGAAGGTGTTTTCTCCCATTCAGGGGAACCTTCAACTATCACCTCTTCGAATCCTATTCCCATCCCTCCTCTGGATCTGACTGCTAAGTCTGATCATCTTACTCCACAGGGACAGCCAACCCATAAGATCTTCCTGAATGTCCCTGCACAGGGGTCTCCCCCTTTCTTCTCACACTTCTCTAGAGTACCCCACTGAAAAGGTTCCTCTGAAGAAACTGTGCAAACGGAGGCATGTAGATTTCCCACATTAATCCTTGCCAAAGGGCACTGATTTTGATTAAGGAGAAAGGTCCCCCAGATCTCCACCAGAAGATGTCTCATGTGGAGATATTTTTGAAATCGTACTCCAAAAAGGTGGATGGTCTTCCCAGAACCCTTCTCAGGGGGTATTGGTTTCCTAGAAGCTTTCGTGTCTGACCCGTCCACATCTTGGATTCCTTCACTTCTGGCTGGGTGCCAGTCATTATCTGTTCAGACCCCTGACATTTGGTCTCACCACAGCCGCCAGGGTGTTCACCAAATGCATGACAGTGGTTGCAGATCTAATCCCACAGGGATTCAAGATGTTTCCTTAGTTAGACTGGCTTCTCACCGCATCAACCAGGCATCTATTGGTAACAGCCCAAGATTATCTTCTTGAGTTGGCTCATTCTGTAGGTATCGCTTTAAGTCTTGCAAAATCCAGACTTTAACCAGTACAAACTTTGGAGTTTATAGGGGCTTGCCTAGACACACTGATAGCATTCTTACCACAGAGCAGAATTCTTATGCAAACTTTCCATGTCAGTCAGGTTCCGTCTCATCATCTCCCTCCAGCCAAATTGATTTTAAGAGCTCTGGGATTGATGGCTGCTGCAATCACATTAATACCAACAGCTTGTTTTTATAGGAGAATCCTTCAGTGGACTTTGCAATGGTCCATTCTACACCACCCCTTACAATTTCAAATACAACTGTCCAGAGTATGCAATGACTCATTACTATGGTGGATCCAAGCCAAAGAGATTTGCCAAACTTGCCTCTTTATCCTTTCTCCACTCATTGTCATGTTGACCATGGATGCCTCCCAGTTTGGAGGTGAGGAGCATTACTTGGGATGGACTGTTCAAGGCACAAGAATCCCAGTGTAGACAGAATTGCATATAATTGTACTGGAGATGAGAGCGGTCCTGTTAGGGTTGCAGGCCTTCTGGGACTCTCTTCCTCTGGGGACAATTACTATTCAAATGGACAATATGTCAGTGGTTTGGTACATCAACAGACGGGGGAACCAGATCTTACCCTTTATGTCTAGAAGCAGTGAGTGCTTGGCAATGCTCTATCTCATCCAACCGCTTTCTTATAGCGATGCACATTCCGGAGAAATCACATGTACTAGAGCATCGGACAGGCTCAGCAGAACTGTTTTGATGCCTCATAAGTGGTTTCTCAGTCAGTCAGTGGCAGACATGATATTCCACCACTGTGGTCAACCATGCTGAGACCTATTCACCTGTCCCCTCAATAACAAGTGCAACAGGTTTTTTGCCATAATCCCACCTCAGGGAAAGTCACTGAGATGCTGCAGTCCACATTTGGCCCTCCAGTCTTCTTTATGCTTGTCCTTCCCTAAACTTAATTCCCAGGTTTCTTCAGAAAGCTTTCAGGTTGAAGAGCAAATTAATCCTCATTGCCCCTTTTGGCCTCGGCAGATTTGTTTTCCCTTCCTGTGCTCCCATCAAATATGTCCTCCATGGACACTGGACCCCAGTCCAGATCTTCTCTCATGCCCGTCAGGCCTGACTCATCCGGACATACCAGGCCTCAGATTAACTGCATGGATGTCCTTCAAGGATGCATCTGCAGTCCTTACAAATGGGTTGTCCTGTCGTCAGGCAGCCCTTCGGTCGGCCGGATTCCAAAGTCTGGGTCTGGCCTCGGCTGGTGTCGCACTTCACCCGACGTCATAGCTGCAGTTCTTCGGGTATAAAGGCATCAGCCAACGCCATTTTCCTCAGTCTTTCTTGCCGCGTGGCCAAGCAGAAGCTGTTCGCAAGTGCCGGTCAGTCAGATCCAGAGATTACTACTACCAAATACTACTCAAGACTTCTAAAAGCTAAGTACCCGCTGGGGACTCTTTCTTGCCTCAGCCGATGTCAGAAAAAGTGAATAACTGTTTAACTTGTGGGAAACAAATACCTCATAAAGATTTCCACTCTTACTGCTTACCCTGTTTAGGCCCAGACCACGACGTAGCAGCTTGTTTAGCCTGTGCTTCTTCAAATTGTTAAGAAACGCAAAGAAAAGGACCGACACTCGCGGTCCGCGGTTTCGGCCGAAACCACGGTTAAGCAAACATGAGTGTCTCGGTTTCGGCCAAAACCGAGCAAACGGTTCAATCTTCAGCCGAATCCATGACTACTACCGAGGCCCCTTCTACCCTAGTTGAATCGGCCTCTGAAGTTTTACCTACTACTGTGGTTTCACAAGAATTATCGGACACCATCCCTTTGGATGTTTCTACCCCAACACGTGGTGCTGCTAGGCCTCCTGCAGCCATGTCTATAAAGGCCTTTGCCAGGGCTAAAGCAGCCAAAACTTCTAAGTCTGTGCCTGTTAAGCCCCCCTCTCACAGGCCCAGTTCCAGTTCCCAAATGCTTACTCTGGCAGAGGATCTCATCTCTTTAATAAGGGGATCCCAGTCTCACCCAGACAGGGCCTCTCAACCTCCAGAAAAGAGATCTAGAGCAGAGCCCCCTGAGCCAGTGTCCTCAGATGACTCTTCTGATGGTACAGACCATCCAGAGGCTCCTTTTTCTACTTATGAAGATTCCGATGCTGAAGAATCGATCCCTTCTGCCTCTCCACCAGAGGAATTTTCCTTTGGGGAAACATTACATGCCATGAGAGAGCAATTCCAATGGCAGGGACAAGATTTCTCAGATTCAAGAAAAAGGCTTAGGACCTTTTTACACTTACCGCAACATAGGCCTTTAGCTATACCTCCAGTTCTTCCTGTTGTGGATGATGCATTTAATGATGCTTGCACTGCTCCTGATACTTTACCTCCAGCCCCTGCTAAGCCCGATAGGTTCTACAGGGTCCCGGACACTCATCACCATTTATACAAGGCTCCTTTTGCAGATCCTGAGACTATCTCCCAGGGGCCTAAGGCAGTAGCTTCGACCTCAGCTAAAAACCCTCTCCCTTCTGAAAGGGAATCCAGGTCCTTAGAGAGATGGGGTAAAAAAGTATACACCTCTGCTACTCTCTCAGCTAGAGCTTTGAACTGTCAGTTTCATATGATCCAATACCAAGAGTTTATGCTTGATCAGTTAACTAAGAAACTGTCCTCTGATGATTCTTTAGATAAGAAATATGTTCTAGAAATGGTGAATAACATTCAGCAGGTTAGTAACCATTCCTTAAAATGTGGCTATGATGCACTGGAGGCTTCATTTAGATCAGCCATGACTGGCACAGTTATAAGAAGGCATGCATGGTTGAAAGAACAGGTCTTGCCGGATCATGTTAAAGCAAAGCTATTAGATGCTCCTATGGATAAGGTCAGTCTATTTGGTTCTCCTGCCCAACAGGTACTGAAGAAAATGGAAGAGAAGGCAAAATCTGTACAAACAGTTAAAGATTTCTTACAGGTTCAGCCCCCAAGGTTTAGCAGGAACTGGCCTTCCAAAAATTGGTCCTTTCCAGACTCCTCTAAAACTCAGAGAGGCAGGAATAGGCATTCAAGAGGCAGAAATCAATCCAGAGGTGGTGCCTACAGGGGACGCCAGTGGCAAGGCAACAACCAACGAGGCACAGACACAACCACGACCACTGCACCACTGCAACAGGACAATCACAGTGACTTGGCTCTGACTCTGCCTACCAGGGAACAAATAGCAGCACCCTTAGGCGGAAAGTTAGCCTTATTCTCAAAAAACTGGCACTATATCACAAGAGACAAGTGGATTTTGCAAACTATAGACCAAGGTTACAGGTTTCATTTCCACACTTTACCAGTAAAAAGAGGAATGCCAAACCTACCACCAAATCAAAAGACAGAAGCTCTAAAACAAATAGCTCAATTAGCATAGATGAGAGCTGTGGAAAGGGTACCACCTACAGAACAAGGCAAGGGATTTTACTCCAGACTCTTCCTGGTACCAAGAAAAGAGAAAAATTGGAGGCCTATTCTCGACCTGTCCGCTTTAAACACATTCATCATTGTTCCAAAATTCAAAATGCTGACCCTACAGCAACTTCTTCCCATGCTGGGCAAGGAGTATTGGCTGGTAACTCTAGATCTCAAGGAGGCATACCTGCACGTCCCCATACGACCAAATTGCAGAAGATACCTCAGATTTCTTGCAGGATCAGAACATTATCAATTCTCAGCATTGCCCTTTGGCCTATCTACTGCGCCCAGAGTGTTCACGAAATGCCTGGCATCAGTAATCGCTCACTGCAGGCTTCAGGGAATCCAAATTTATCCATACCTGGACGACTGCCTGATACAAGCGGACAACAAAAACAAGCTGACACAAGACTTACAAAGAGTCCATTTGCTTACTACAAGCCCTGGGATACACAGTCAATTTAAAAAAGTCAAGACTGACACCATCCCAAACAATAACCTTCTTGGGTGCAGAGTTGGACACAGTAAAACAGATGGCATTCCTAACTGCAGAAAAACAAGAACAACTTCCTCTCTACTTCTTGGCATTAACAAAGCAGAACAAACTAACAGCAAGGAAAGTACTGCAGGCCTTGGGCTTCATGGCATCCTGCATAATCCTGGTCCCCCATGCCAGACTGCATATGAGAAAGCTACAGTGGTACCTAAAGAATTTATGGTCTCAACACAGGCACAGCTTAGAAACCGAAATACCACTAATCCCATGCCTGAAACAAGAGTTCCTATGGTGGGCTCAGGCATGCCAGTCAAACCCAGGTTTGTCCTTCCACAGCATTCAACCAAGCCAAACCATCACAACGGACGCCTCAGACCTCGGTTGGGGGGCCCACATGCTGGACAAGTGCATACAAGGCTTATGGACTCCAGATCAGTTGCACCTGCACATAAATCAAAAAGAAATGCTGGCAGTAAAACTAGCAATCCAGAATTTCAGACCATTCCTCCAAGAAGGCCAATTGATGATAAGGACAGACAACACCACAGTCATGTGGTACATCAACAAACAGGGAGGCACTCATTCATACCCTCTATGCCGAATGGCTCTGGACCCATGGAATATGGCTCTGAGTTACAACATTCAGTTACAGGCAATATTTGTACCGGGAAAAGAAAACATCCTAGCAGACATGCTAAGCAGAACTACCTCGGATGCTCACGAATGGATGCTACACCCGGACATCTTCAAGGCCATCACAAAGAAATGGGGACTGCCACAAATAGACCTATTCGCATCCCCACTCAATCACCAGCTCAAGAAATTCTGCACAAGGACATACCACCCACTTGCTTGGAAGGTGGACTCTCTATCCTTCAGTTGGAAAGGCCTGACAGCATATGCATTTCCACCTCTTCCTTTGATGCACAAGGTACTACTGAAAATCAAAGAGGAACGTCCAAGGATAATTCTGATAGCTCCAGATTGGCCAAGACAACATTGGTATCCATTACTGAGGAGCATGTCTCGGGGGAAAACGTGGACACTGCCCCTGATTCCTTTGATGTTAACTCAGAGCGACTACAACATCCTGCATCCAAACCTGAAAACTCTGCAACTGACTGCCTGGAACATTACATAACAGCAACTAACCAAGATTTATCCCAAAGGGTTAAAGACATTATCCTTGAGGCCCGCAGACCTTCAACAAGAAGGAACTATGCAGGAAAATGGAAAAGGTTTCTCATTTGGAGTACTGAAAGGGGGAAAGATGTGTCAAAGGTAGACATTGCCAACATCTTGGAGTATTTGGCAGAGCTTCTCCATTCAGGCCTGTCCTATTCCTCCATCAAGATACATGCATCAGCTATTTCTGCAGAATACAGCTTCGATCCCCCTGTCTTTTCACATTCTCTACTCAGGCAGTTTCTGAGAGGAATTAAGAATGTAAAACCTCCTAGGAAACCACCATTACCAGCATGGGACTTGAACGTTGTGCTAGAAAAATTGACACTCCCCCCTTTCGAACCAGCAGCAACAGCAGATCTTCAACACCTATCCTGGAAAACTGCTTTCCTGCTGGCAATTACTTCAGCAAGAAGGGTTTCAGAACTACAGGCTTTAATGGCAGTACAACCCTTCCTAATCTTCCATCAAGATAGAGTGTCCATGAGAACTAATCCTACATTTATGCCTAAGGTGGTGTCCAGAGTGTCTCTAAACCAGGCAATCCACCTACCTACCTTCTTCCCCAATCCACAGAACAGGGGGGAAAGACTGCTGCATACCTTGGATGTACATAGACAGTTGCGCTACTACCTGGACAGAACCAAGGGTAATAGAAAACTGACCAGCTTCTGGTAGCATATGCAACAGGAAGGGAAGGAAAAGCAATTTCCAAACAGACAATCTCCAAGTGGATAGGAAATTGCATTAGATTCTGTTACTCCTACCATGGAAAGCAAATTCCACAGAACATAAAGCCTCATTCTACAAGGGCTACAGCCACTACCACAGCTTTCTTACGAGGAGTGGCTACCAAGGACATTATAGAGGCTGCTACTTGGACCTCCGTGCATACATTTGCCAAGCATTATAACTTACCTCTATACTCTAGATCCCGAGCAGGGTTTGCCACTGCTGTTTTGCAAGGGATCCTAACTACACCATAATTTCTTCTTCCTCCTCCCCTAGTTTGGCTATGGTATTCTACCCATTTAGGACTGCAGATGCATCCTTGAAGGACATAGTACAGTTTTGTACCTACCATAAATCTAGATGTCCGAACAGGATAGCAGCTGCAGTCAGGATTACCCACCCTCCTTCCCCTCTGTGGTATTCCTAGGGTATTTGCCCATCTAATAGCTAGCTGGGGGATTTCTTATGGTGTATTTGTTTGTATATATGTACATACATGCTTATTTTTTGTGTTTGCCTTCTACCTTTTGGAAACATTGGCATTTATCCAAAAATTTAGCTATCCAGGAGGGCAACTGGCATCTGGGGCAAGAAACACTGAGGAAAATGGCGTCGGCTGATGCCTTTATACCCGAAGAACTGCAGCTATGACGTCGGGTGAAGTGCGACACCAGCCGAGGCCAGACCCAGACTTTGGAATCCGGCCGACCGAAGGGCTGCCTGACGACAGGACAACCCATTTGTAAGGACTGCAGATGCTATCCTGTTCGGACATCTACATTTATGGTAGGTACAAAACTGTACTTTTCTGCAATTCCAGTGATGGCTAGATGTTCCAGGCTCTCCTCTCCTGTTCGAAGAATTTTGCTTTAATCTCAGAAAGCTTGTACAAGAAAGATTTATAAAAGTAAATGGAAGAGATTTTCCTTTTGGGCTGAATAGAGAGATTTGGATCCATTCTCTGCTCCATTCTCTGCTGTTTTAGAATTTCTAACATTTCATGTTATGTTGTCCTATCTCACCTTCATTCTTGATGGTTGGGTTTGGAACCAAGCATCGGTTCCAACTCAGCCTAATACTAAAGTTCGAGAGCTTTCACTGGCTCGAGGCTATACCCTATACCATGATGCCTAGCGACAGTTCCCCAGATCTCGTTTTCCGCTTTGCTGGTTCGGGATTGTTTTTCGCTGGCTCAGGCTAAGTCTTTGTTTTATTTACATTTTTGACTATACATTTTAGCTATCTTCTTAGCGTAATAACCTTTAATTTCTCTAGTTTAGTGTAGAGCAGTTTTTTGGTAGTTGGTGTTCCCTTTTTGTGTCGTCGCTGGTTGTAGAGTTGTTGTGTGGGCCATCGTTGTTCGTAGACCTCCTTTATTCCTATTCTGTCTAGCTTTAAGTTTGTCCTGAACGAATCTGTTTAACTTAGAGGGTTCATTTTTTTGTCCCCTTTGTTTTAGCCTATTTTAGTTAGAGGGCTCCCTCCCCTTTTACTACAACCTTTTCTTGAGGTTTCTTCGTTTCAGTTAGAGACGTCTCCTCTGGCTAGAGGAGATTGTCACTTAAATTAGAGACCTCTCCTCTAGCGTTTTTTTCTTGGTTCTTTTCCCCGTGTTTAAAAAAAAAAAAAAAAAAAAAAAAACTTTTTGCTGTTTTTGTAATAATTGTGTTTTCTGCCTTTCTGTATATTGATTGGTAGGTGTACTGTTGTGATGTATTTTTCCATTTTGTTGACTAGCTAATGTAAAATGTCTAAAGATGCTGGTAAGGAAGCCAAACAGTCCGGCTTTAAAAAGTGTGATTCATGCACACATACGATGTCGCTTACTGACGGCCACACTAGCTGTGTGTATAGCTTAGGTGCGGTTCATCTGCAGAACTCCTGCTCTGTCTGCCATGGATTCAGTTCCAGAGTCCTGCAGGAATGTAAAAATAAGCTCATTGTAAGGGGTTTACCGTTTGATGTGACTATTGATGGGAATCAGCCCTCTAAATCCTCATCAGAGAAGTCTTCAAGAAAATCTTCTTCTTTGGCTCCAGCTTCTGAGCCGACCAAGAAGCCTGAGAAACATGTAACTTCAGACCCGAAGGCTGTCGGGCCCAAGAAGACAACTCCATCGGCTCCACCAGCTTTATTGAAGCCAAAAAAAAAAAAAAGGAACCGGTTCTCAACTATGGAACCGGTCTACTCAGTACCCCAGTAACCCCTTTTGCAATCGGTGGCTGATAACCGTAAATCCTCCAATTTCTCCTCTCAATCCTCCAGGAGTCTTTTGGATGACGATGTTGAGTGGGTGGTCAAGAGGTTGCTTCAAACACCGGCCTTAGCCAAAAGTCTCTTGAGCCCAGCCCAGATGGAAGTGGAGCTGATAGCTGTACCTGCCTTCTCTTCTGTTTCTCTTCCGACTCGGACGAGCTGCGAGCCGGAGTGCCTGTATGTCCTTGCGGTGGAACCGTTAGGTCCAAAAACCACAGCTGGTGTCCGGCCGTGGCTTCTGCTCTGACTTCTTTGATGCCGTCTTCTCTCGAGGGGTCTGGGAGCCGACACTACCTTGTCGGGTTCAGGGAGGAGTTGGATCGGACCCTTGTTGGATCCAACTCTTCCTCCCGGGGCTTCGGTGGAGGTGGGTTTGGCTCCCACATCAGCCTCAGAGCCATCTTCCTTGGCACATGGGTGGTCCCCCGGCTCCTTGGAGCCGGAGGCTCTCTTGGGCCAGGATCGCGGTGCCTTCGAAGTGATGTGTGTGCAGTCCCCCCCCCCCCCCGACTGCTCCACCATCAGCTTCAGCTACTCTTTCCCCAAAAGGACTGGTGTCAACCACTGTACCATCCCTCCAGCCCAAGCATAGAGAGCCAATTCCCCAGGATGCCCCAGTGGGTGACCCACTCTCTTCTGAAACTTTCCCAGAGTACCCCTTTGAGGATGTCCCTCGGAAGAGGACTTGTAAGAGGAAATATTTGGACTCCCCTGAGTTTGTCACATTGGATACAGACTTAGAGGATTCAGAAGGGTCCCCATGGTCACCCTCTGAAGATGTCTCCTTTTCAGACATCTTAGAGATCCTGATGCAGAGAAGTGGCTGGACGACCTTCTCCCCTTCTGAAGATGAGTCTGTATACCTGGAGGCATTTGGATCTCGACCCTCCACCTCTTGGGTGTCTTCGCCTGTTGACCAACTCCTTGGTGTAGTCAGCCGAAAAGCGTGGGGCTCTCCAGAATTCATGGAACCTGTTCTGAGAAGGCCCAACAAGTTTATTACTGCCCTGGACGACAAGCAATTATTAACCAAAGGTGTCCCAGTAGATGCCATGGTGGTGGTGGCAGTCACTAAGAAGGAATTAGCTGAAACTTCTTCATCTGTCCATCCGCCAAATAAGGAGTGTTGAACGATGGACAGATATGGGAAGTATAGGTTTTCTTCAGCGGCCTTTACTCTTAAGTCGCTGAACTACTTATCCCATTTTAAACGACTTCAGAGGGATCTCGTGAAAGAGCTAGAAGATGCCCTCCAGGGTGCTACAGCTGCGGTGCTGCCGGACAAGGTAAACTCTCAGCTTACGACTCTAAATTCTGTAGTAAACTCCTCCATGCACTTCTCCAACGCAGCATATGGAGCAAGTAGGACAGCAGGCACAGGAATAGCTCTGAGGAGACATTCCTGGATGCGCCTTTGCGAGTTTGATGAACCCTTTAAGTCTTCCTTTATAAATGCCCCTTTTGACAGTTCGTCCTTGTTTGGGCCAAAAGTTAGAGAGCCTTACCAGGTCAAACCGGAAGGCAAAACTCTGTCTGCCATGGGAGTACGTTTTTCCATCCCTACCAGGCCTTATCCCAAAGGTCAGAAGGGCAGAAAGATGTGGTTCCGGAAATCCCAAAGAGCTTTGCCGGACTCACATGGTGAATTTTCCCCCAGGGGTGGAGGGGATAATAACAATGGAAGATGCTGTGCTCGTGGCAGTGGGGGTCCGCAGAACCAGGGCGACAGAGATACATTCTCTGGCAGGCCCTTCCAATGCTCTTGAAAGGAGGCCCACCTGTTCACCTCTGGAGGCAGTTGGGGAAACATTATCTCTGTACCCAAAAGCATGGCTCAGTATCACTCAAGACAAATGGGTATGGTTGAATATATCCAGGGGATACAACATGCCCTTCTCTTTTCCACCTCCTCCATCAAGATCAGTCCCAGACATCCCACCCAGACAAAGGGATCAAGCAACCATAGAAATCCAAAGGTTGCTAGAAAAAAGTCCCCGCAAACCAAATTGGATCCGGGACTTACACAAGGTTCTTTTTAGTTCCAAAGAAGACAGGGGACTGGAGACCAATCTTGGATCTCAGCAAGCTGAACAAGTCCATAAAAAAAGCGAAGTTCCAGATGGTGACACTGCAGTCTGTACTCCCTTTTCTGGGACAAGACAGTTGGATGTGCTCAATAGATCTTCAGGATGCATACTACCATATAAAGATGGACAGGCGATCCAGGAGTTATCTTTGCTTCCGGCTGGGAGCCAGTCATTACCAATTCAGAGCTCTGCCTTTTGGTCTCACTACAGCCCCCAAAGTGTTTACCAAATGCATGGCAGTAGTCATGGCTCACCTGAGGTGTCAAGGATTCCATGTGTTTCCGTACTTAGACGACTGGCTCCTGACCACCACCACATACCATCTACTGATCAAGGCAAGGGACACCACCATTCATCTCTGCTCAAATGGTAGGTATTACCATAAATTTTAAATAATCTGCCTTGTTGCCTTCACAGCATATTACCTTCATAGGGGCAGACTTAAACACAAAAGACATAGTAGCAAAATTGCCTCACGAAAGGGTACAAACACTACGTCATCAGATATCAATCTTGCTCATGAGGAGGAAAGTGCAGGCAAAATTTGTTCTCAAGGTTCTGAGTTCAACGGCAGCTGCGATAACATTAATTCCACTGCTGCGTCTACACATGAGGGTATTACAGTGGCTACTCTTTGCTCAATGGTCCATGCAGGAGTTACTCATGTCACACAAGATCTTCATTATGGACACCTGCAAGAAGGACCTACGATGGTGGCTTCAGTCCAGGCAAACAGTTTGATCTCCCCATCCAGTAGCTACAGTGACCATGAATGCTTCCCAGATAGGGATAGGGGGCATTATCTGGGACAGACTGTCCAAGGGACTTGGCAGGAACATGAATACCAATGGCACATCAGTGTCCTAGAGATGAGAGCGGTGCTTCTGGGGTTGCAAGCATTCCAGTGCTCTCTTCCGACAGGTATAATTGCAATATAGACAGACAATATGTCTGTGGTGTGGTACATCAACAAACAGGGCAGAACCAGATCCTACCCTCTGTGTTGAGAAGCTCAAAGAGTATGGCAATGGGCAATTTCTTCTCAATGTTTTCTAACTGCAGTGCACTTTCTGGGGAAGTCCAGCATGATAGTGGACAAATTAAGCTGAGCAATTCTTATACCTCACGAGTGGTCCCTGAAACAGGAAATTGTGAACCGAATTTTTCACAAGTGGGGCCAGCCTTGCTGCAACCTCTTTGCCATGTCCAGGAACTTCAAATGCAGCAGCTACCTTGCCCTAATCCCCCTCTGGGGGAGTCACCAAGGGATGTACTTGTTCACGATTGGCCCCCGGGACTTCTTTATGCCTTTACCCAGTTTCCATTAATACCCAAAGTACTACAGAAAGCCAAATTGTTGAGTCGCAATCTAATTCTCATCGCTCCATACTGGCCTTGTTAAATCTGGTTCCCTTTCCTATGGCCCCATCTTCAGGAGGAGCCTTGGATTCTGGACCTGGTGCCGTTTCTGCTGACCCATAAGTTGGGAACGCTCCATCCCTCCAGCCAAACTCTGAAACTGACAGCTTGGTTGCTCCACATCCCATCTTAGCCAGGCTTCCGGATATATCCTCGGCAATGCGACACATTCTGGTTTCATCTCATAAGACTGCAGCTAGAAAACTGTATGCTAGCAAATGGAAAAGGTTTTCTTGTTGGGCTTCCAAGTATCACATAGACCCCTTCACAGCCCCTGTGGCTACAATTCTAGATATTTTAGCAGAGATTTTCAGTCAAGGTGCAGCTACTATATGAGTACAGTTAGCTGCCATATCTAACTACCACGTAGGAGACATGGGATCGAAAATAATGTCTCACAGATTATGCAAAGCCTTTCTAAGGGGTACATTCCTATTAAGACCTCTAATAAGAGAACCACCACCTCCCTGGAATCTAAATTTGGTACTGACTACTTTAATTCTCCCTCCATTCGAGCCAGCTTCCTCTTGCCTACTAAAGTTTCTTACGTGGAAGACAATCTTTTTGACAGCCATTACTTTGGCTAGGAGGGTTTAAGAACTACAAGCTGTGTCTATTCATCCTCCCTATTCAGTTTTCCACAAAGACGGTCTCTCTCTTAGAACAAATCCTTTTGTTCTGCCCAAAGTATGTTCCGAGTCCAACTTGAATCAGTCCATTGACCTACCTGTCTTTTTTCTCTAACTATGGCAACAAGGCAGAATGTAAGCTTCACCAATTGGACGTCCATAGGTAATTACGTTTCTATTTACATAGGCTAAAGGAGTTTAGAAAATCTGACCAATTATTTATCTCATTCTCAGAGACTAGAAAAGGGGCGCTAGTTTCAAGGGTCACTTATCTAAATGGCTTTCAGACACCATTACTTATGCATATAGTTCTCAGCATAAGCAACTGCCAGGTAAAATTCGAGGCCATTCAACTAGAGCTATGTCGACTTCAACCGCCTTCCAAGCCAGACTACCTTTGGATTCAATTTGTGCAGCAGCCACATGGGTCAATCCTCATGCCTTTATTACTCATTACAAAGTATATGTGGCCTCCCGGAACAGGGCTTCCTTTAGTTCCACTGTTCTGAAGACTTTATTCCCTTGAGCCACCCAAGAAAAAAGGTGCTGGGGACATGGTCCCAACCATCAAGAATGAAGGCGAGATAGGACAACATAACATAAAGAAGTTATGTACTCGCCATAACATTCCATGTTTGTTGTCCATAATCTCGCTTTCATTCTTGCATTGCACCCTCCTTCCCCCCTACCTGGAGGAACAAGAGGAATTTCTGGAATTGGTCGTAAAGTTCTCCGATTCCCTTCTTGTCTCATGAGACATGGGCTAAGGATTTTTATCTTTTCCCTTTTCTTTTCTGGTTAGATAATTTCTAGTGATTAGTGTTACAAACAAGATCTGGGGAACTGTCGCAAGGCATCATGAGATAAGGGTATAGCCTCAAGCCAGTGAAAGGTCTCGAGCTTTAGTATTACGCAGAGTCAAAACCGATGCTCTGTTCCGAACCCAGTCATCAAGAATGAAGGTGAGATTATGAACAGACATGGAATGTTATGGTGAGTACATAACTTCTTTTTTTTTTTCAAGGTAGGGCCAGTTTCTCTGCCATTAAAGTTCAACTGGGAGTTTGACACAATCACCCTTTGAACCCTCGACAAAAGTGGACCTCAAGATTCTTCCTGGGACAACAGTTTTTCTCAAGCCATAACTTCAGCAAGTTTCTGTACTCCAAGCACTCTCTCTTCAAAACCACTTTAGTTGATTTTCTATAAGGACAGTTGCTGTACGTTCAAATCCATCTTTTTTTACCCGAGGTTTTATGAGAAACAAACATCAATCAAGTCACCAGTTTGCCAGTTTTCTTCCTTAACTTTGAGAATAAAGGAGAATACATGCTCCATTCTTTAGATGTACATAGACAATTTCATTTCTATCTTCATAGAATGAAGGATATCAAGAAGACTGATCAATTATTCATTTCCTTTGCCAAAAGCAAGTTGGGTAGGCCTGTCTCAAAAGCTATAGTAGCCAAATGGACAACTGATTTGTACTTCTCATGTGTACTCCTTAGAAAGTTTGACTTTGCCAAGACAACCAAAAGCTCATTCAACTAGGTCAATGGGCTACATCATCTGCTTTTTGGTCCAGAGCTTCCATTGATGATGATTGTGCAGCTGCTATTTGGTCTAAAGCTCATACCTTTGTAACTCATTATAAATTGGACATCATTTCCAGGAACAGAGCTGCATTTGGCTCTGTGGTACTCCGGAACATCCTTCCATGAGGGCCACCCAAGTTTATTGTAGCTGTGGACTCATTTGTTGAGGAATGAATGAAAATGACATCATCAGATATTAGTTTTGTACTTACCATAACTATGCATCTGTGTTGTCCATTTTCATTCTTCCTCAACTTCCCTTCCCCCTTCCTTGTCTTTGGGAATGACCTGATGGAGTTTGTCAGAAACCATTGTTTCTGTTTGTGTCCCTGTTTTGTTACATCTGTATCAGTATTATGGTCATATTACCTTTTTCATGCATAGCTTAGAGGTAGCAAACTCAATCTGAGGTAAAGCAGTGATCAGGGGCATTATGGTTAAAGAGAGGAGCTCGAGAGTCAGATCCTAGACTGCAAAAAAAAGTGGCAGAGTCTGATCAGAATCCATTCATTGAAGAATGAAAACAAATACCACAGATGCATAGTTATGGTAAGTACATAACTTAAGTTCGTACATTAATTAACTGGGTCTGCTTCCATTTTTTCTGACTGAATTATGCATTTTATGGTGTAAACTCTACTAATTTAGGTGTCGCTGGAATATAGTCCAATAGTGACCTTTAGGGCCAGTGCTAGCATTTTGGGGAGCAGCCACCAAGTTTCATGTTGGGCGCTGTATCTAGGAGGATGTAAGGTGTGGCCATGTCACTGCCACACACCCCTTCCCTTTTACTTCAATCTGCAAAGTTTACTAGAAAACAAAATTGTTTTGATGGATAGATTACAAGTATCAAGCAAGTAGTCCACAACAGTCTTAAAGCATGTACCCCCCACCAACCTTTCAGCAGCATAATTCTGGACAAAAATAAATCAACAAATAAAAAAGGCATATGATTAGGAATTTAAAACACTGGTCTTATAAATTAAAGATGTTGGAACAGATTTTGCAGTAGCATGTGTTGCGTGAACCCACATTTTTTTGTGAGGAACAGACCAAAAATACCAGGCAAACAAGTCTACATTGGGCAGCATTCTGACTGTCCATAACCCCCTCCTAACTTCTCAGCACAATTCTTGATAAAGCCAAAAATAACCACAGAATAAAGGCATAACATAAGGGAAAGCTTTAAACATTGCTGTTATAAACTTAGAAAGGTACCAGAATAACAGATAATGCATTTGTATGAATTAAAACATCAGTACATTCTGCAGAATTCTCACAGCCCCTACACCCCATGTCTCAGCACAATAATTCTAGATAAAGCCAAAAAATAATTGCAGAGCAAAGACATACTGTTAGTAATAGTTGTAAGCATTTTTGTTTTAATCATCGTTATCAGATTATAAAGATAATGTAACAAGTTGTGATGCCTGCACAATCTACATTCTCACAGCCCCTTACCCCCAACCTTTCAGCACAAGAATTCTGGACAAAGCAAGGAAGCGTAGGGACAAATGCTATACATCAGAAAAAAATTAAAAAAAATGCATTTATAAAGTTAAAAAAATGAATGAATGGGTTTTACTATAATTTGGTATTACTTTACTTCAGTCCTCAAAGTTTTGCTAAAAAATCAAATTGTTTTGAGGGACAGACCACAGATGTCAAGCAAACCGTCCACAGCATTCTCAGTGCCCGTACCCCCCAACCCCCCATCACCGACCTTTCAGCACAGTAATTCTGAATGAAGCAAAAACAAACAAGTGAAAAAAAACAAGACAAAGGCGTAACATTAGAAATTTAAAACACTGGGTTTATGAACCAATAAAGATAATAGAATAACAGATTTTGCAGTAGCATGCATTGCTTGAACTAACATTTTTTATGAGAAACAGACTAAAAATATCAGACAAACATTTGACCATTGTGCAGCATTCTCACAACCTCTACCACCCTCCTAACCTCTGTTCTAGACAGAGCTAAAAATAATTGCACAACAAAGGCAGAACATCAGGGATAGTTTTAAACATTGCTATTATAAAGTTAGAACATTTTGTAAAACAGGGTTTGCATTAAAATTATATCTGTGCATTGTGCAACATTGTCATAGCCGTATCCCATCAGTACCAGCCTTTCAGCACAATTCTGAACAAAGCAAAGAAATAAAAAAATCACAGGACAAAGGTGTAACATCAAGGATGTAAGGATGGGAGTTTGGCATAATGGTAAAGGTGTTTACCTTATGGACACAAAGTACAGGGTTTGATTTTCACTTGGGATAACTGACTAGGCTTAAAGTGAACCACAAAAGCAGTTAGCCTAGGACTGATCTATGAACATATAAAACACTCATCTAATAAAATTGTAAAGATACTAGAATAGGTCTTGCAGTAGCATGCATTGTATGAACTCACATATTTGATGAGAGAGAGTAAAACAGCAGGCAAATATGAGGCCATTCTACAACATTCTTACAGCTTCTACTCCCCTCCCCCCTCCCAAACTATCAGCACAACATTTCTGGATAAAGTAAAAACTGTGATGTAACAATCGTGTAGCGTCACAGATGGTTGTAAACATTAATGTTACAAACTTAAAAAAATACTAGAACAACAGGGTTTGCATTAGTCTACATTAAAATATCATCTGCAACATTTTCATAGCCACTGCCCTCCCCACTACCAACCATTCAGCAGAATTGTGGACAAAGCAAAACTAAATAAACAAAATGTTAATATTCTTATGACTAAAGACTAAAATCTGGACATTAATTATCACAGACAAGCTCCTCTCCAATCCCTTAGCGCAAGAATTCTGGACAAAGCTAAAATAAAAGTATTTAAACCACAGTCCCTCTCCACCACCCCACCCCCGATCCTCTTTGCTCAAGATTTCTGCAAAAAAAAAAATTACAGTCTTCATCTCCCTGTGTTTCATCACCCCCCCCCCCCCCCCAAAAAAAAAAAAAAAAGTTAAAAAAAAAAACAGCAACTTAGCTTTTCTGCAGTGGAAGACTACTACTAATCCATTGCTTACTCTGAATGATTGAAGGTTGACACCTGCCTGCTTCCACACAGACAAGTTCAGCTCTTTTACTTTGTCCTTAAAAGGACAGTTTTTCAGACCTTTTAAAAACTGCCATTACTAGGGCACTTGTAAATGCATCTCCTTGGCTTGTCCCAGTGATCTTTGCTGGAAGGCTTTCCTCCAAAATCCTTCTCTTCATAACACCAGTAATCCAGTGAACGATCTGCCGAAAATCCAAGTGGCAAAGCAAACTTTTCCCTTGAAAAACAAGAGAAAGGAATGCTTACCACATCTGTGCCTTTTTTAAAGGCAGCTGACACAGGAAATGCTTTGCAAGGGCCAATCAGGTCCTTGATATGTTACTTCCTTTAAGAGAGGAAAAATAAAAACACGCAGCCTACTTCCCTGGTGCTACAGTTGCTTTACTGAAGTGAACCAGATAGAGTGCAGTTTTCAGCAGATGACACAACTTAAACGGAAGGCAATTAAAAAGTAGCTGATGTTATCCATTTCATTATTCCTCACGACTGGGTCTTCGATCCGGTACTTCACAGACACAGATTCAAAGCTCGAGTTCCTCCCTCTCCCATAATCCCTTTCTACACTCTACCCCTCGGATCTCGTTTTCCACGTTACATAATTTATGTGATTCCAGGCTTTGAGCGATTTTTCAGGAAAATTTTCTCTCAAAAAGTCTTCAGCTAAGTGTTTTTTTCTTTTATATTGTAGTTTATACTTCCTAGTTTTCCTTCCCTCCCTCATTTAGCTGCCACTGGCATTATGGTTTGTGTAGTTTTCCCCTCCCTTCCTTTCTCGGTGCTTGGCCTCTTTTTTCACTTCTCCCTTAGGCTTCAGGCAAAGATTACTTCTCCCCTCTCCCTTTGGTCTAGTCTTGCAGATTTAGTTGGGGATATTACCTACATTTGTTCTTTTTTAAGCTCTCCCTCTTTTTTTCAGTTTTTGTCTGCTTGTTCCTTTTGGTGTGTGTGTGTGTGTGTGTGTGTGTGTGTGTGTGTGTGTGTGTGTGTGTGTGTGTGTGTGTGTGTGTGTGTGTGTGTGTGGACAAGCCTACAGGTTTCAAAACATGCTCCTCGTGTGGGCATATGATGCCTAATTCTGATGTCCACAAGAAGTGTGTCTATTGTCTGTGGTCCAACCACCTTGAGGCTGATTGCTCGGTTTGCTCTGCTTCAAACCCTCGGGTGCTGGCAGATCACTGGAACAAGTTGTTGCTCAAAGGTATGGCTCAAGGGGGTCCTTTTTCTCTCTGGCTCCCCTTCATCAGGGGAACACGAGAGGAAAGTCCCTTCTGTTTCCCAGGATGCTTCTCCTCTGACCCTGCAAAAACATCCTAGGCATTTGGATCAGAGATCTCTGAATTCAAAACTGTTTTTGACTGTCTTGGATCTGGGGTCTCAGGCTCCGTCTTTAGGTGCCAAAGTCTCTTCAAGTCAGAAGCCCTTGGATCCTATTACTGTTACCTCAGACCATCTTCTCCCTTGGATCCCAGGCAGGCAATTCAGTCGATGTCAGAGCTGACGTATTCATCAGGTCCTTTGTTGATTATTGAGGGCTCTCCATCAGGATCTTCTCGGGATCCAAACCATTCGGCTCTCAGGCATAGGAGACAATCCTCGGATCAGGGGCAGCAGGATCCAAGCTGGCTTCTCCAATTAAATCCACCCACTCTTCAGCCTCTTCCAGATCCTCTAGGAGCCTCTTACCTTCCAATATGGAAAGATGATGAGGAGTTTCCTTTGGGCCCAGATAGAGATGAGTCTCTTGGCATCCCCAGCCTGGTCAGGCTTGACGAGATCCCCAGTCCCTAGATTGCCTTCTCCTATTCCAATTTAAGGATCATTACCTCCCTTTGGGAGCTTTGGCTTTTGACAACTAAGGACCGTTTCTATCTGGATAGCCGGGACCTGGGGCTTACTCCGCACCCTCTTCTCTGGTGGCTTTGGTGACTGGGGATGGGGGAGGAGTTTCCTGAAGTCCTTCAGCTTTTCAGGTGGTAGAGTGGACCTTCTCCAGATCAGGAGCAGGTCTTTCCCTCTACTGGGTATGTCCCAATCACTATTAAGAGCCCTGAGCCCATCCATCCTGTCCTGGGTCAGTCCTTCCATGATAACCTTCGGGCAGCATCCAGAACCCAGGTGGTTCTCCTCTCTTCCAAGCCCTCCCTGGAGCCCCTCACAGAGGAGGTACCACAGAGGACACAGTGCAAGAGGAGCCACTTGGACTCCCCCATGAAGTCACTCACAGAGGACTCAGATTTAGATGAAGGGGACTGGTCACCCAGGTTTCCACCTGACAGTGTCTTCTTTGAGACATTCTGGAGCTGTTAAAACAGAAGGGCATATGGTCTCTCCAGCCCCCGTCTTTGGAGGAATATGATGGGATGGGTCCATTTACTTCCTGGGTTTCTCCCCCTGCGGATGAGCTCATTGATCTTATTGCACATAGGACGTGGAAGGAACTTGACACAGTGGAACCGGACCCTAAGAAGGCTGATAGGTTTTTGAGCCCCTCCTCAACAGAGCACACTGGAGCAAGGGTGTGCCAGTCGATGCCATCTTGGTTGCTGCGGCCATGAAAAAAGAGCTGGCTGAACAGAACTCCGTCGATCCGCCAAACAGAGTCTTAGCCAAGCGACAGACACAAGAAGTACATTTACGCTTCAGCTATGTTCGGTCTGAGAGTTCTTCATTATTTGGCTCATTTTACCTACTTCCAAAGAGATCTAGTTTCTAAACCACATCCCTTTCAGAGTTGATGCCGGAGTTGATGCCGGTAGAACACCTCAAGAAGGTATCTCCCAAGCTCACTACTCTATCGTCTATTGCTAATTCCTTGATGAGGTTGAGCTCCAATGCTGCAGAGGATACCTCTCGAGCGGCCGATGCAGGCATTGCCTTGAGGCATCATGCTTGGATGCAGTTATGGCGCTTTGCGTAACCCTTTAAGGCATCTTTTACAAATGCCCCCTTTGATGGCTCCTCGCTCTTTGGAGCATCAGTCAAACTTTGGTCTGCAGTGAGCAGGAAGGGAAGACTGTTGGCGGTTGGGATTAAGTTTTCTACCCCCCCAAGGTCTTTCTGCAAAAACCAGCAGGGAGGTAAGAAACTCTGGTTCCAGAAGTTCCAAGGTTCCTTCCAAGATGCTCCAGAAGTTTCTGGTTCAATGACGGATGCCACCCTAGATGCAGAGGAGGTCCTCAGAATCAGGGCATCAGGGAATCCTTCTCTGAGAAGCCCTTTCACCGCCCCTGAGGAGTTGCCTGACTGTCCTGCCCTGGAGGCAGTCAGGGGTCAGTTTTCGTTGCACTCAAATGCTTGGACGTCCATAACAACTGATCAGTGGGTGCTCAAGATCATATCCCGGGTTTACCACATTCCCTTTTCCCAATCTTCTACAAATCCCAAAAGAGTTCTCTCTGACATGCCCACCTGGTCAGAGAGAACTAGACCAGAAAAAGGTTTTAACACCTCTAGAAAAAAGAGCTATCCAGGAGGTCCCAGAAGGACAAAGAGTATCCAGAACTTATTGTTGCTTTTTGTTGCCAAAAAAGACTGGGGGCCTGTGTCTGATTCTGGACCACAGCAACTTGAATTTTTTTGTCAAGAAGTTGAAGTTCTGGATGGTCACTGTTCAGTCCATCCTGTCGCTGTTGCAGAAGGACAATTGGATGTGCTCCATAGACCTCCAGGATGCCTATTATGTCAAGATAGACAAGTGCTCCAGGAGGCATCTACACTTCCGGCTTGGTGCCAGTCATTTTCAGTTCAGAGCCCTGCCCTTTGGACTCACCACAGCCCCCAGGGTGTTTATCAAATGCTTGGCAGTAGTAGCAGCTCACCTCAGACTACAGGTATTTCGGGTCTTTTACGTACTTGGACGATTGGCTGCTCACTGCTCCCACAAGGCATCGACTGGTCTCCTCCACCCATTATATTTTGCAGACTTTTGAAAGGCTAGGCATTACAGTCAATATGGCGAAGTCGAAGCTAACTCCTGTGCAAAGCCTAGAATTCATAGGGCCCCACCTCAACACAGTCACAGAGATTGCAGCTTTACCCCCCCCCCCAAAAGAGTGGACTTCATCAGGCAACAGTTCAGGGCCATCCTGGAGGTTCCATTGCCACAGGCGCACCTCATCCTCAAAGCCCTGGGATCCATGTCGGTGGCCATTCTCCTTGTACCACCAGCAAGCTATTACATGCCAGTGTTTAAGTGGATGGTGGCAGTCCACTGGTCCTTCCTGTGTCATCCAATGTCAAGCCAATCCTGTTGACACCTGTTTGCAGATGGCATCTGCAGTGGTGACTTTGGCCAAAGGATCTATTAGGAGGCAGACTATTTTCTCTTCCCCCACCCACAACGACCACAGATGCTTCCCTGCTGGGGTGGGGTGGGGCGTTTTCAGGGCAGAACAGTCCAAAGCACATGGTCCCCCACAGAGAACAAGTTGCGCATAAACATTCTAGAGATGAGGGTAGTCCTCCTCACGTTACAAGTCTTTCAGAATTGCCTTCCTCTGGGAATGGTGGCAATTCATACAGACAAGATGTCAATGGTCTGTACATCAACAAACAAGAGGGAACACATTCTTACCCACTATGTAGAGAGGCCATGTGAGTGTGGGAATGTTTTCTTGCAACGCACATACCCAGGGAGTCCAACTTCTTGGCAGACAGACTCACCAGGTTTGTCTTGACCCTGCATGAGTGGTCCCTCAAACCGTCAGTGGCGTCCCAGATGTTCAGCCAATGGAGCCAACCGTGCTGGACCTTTTTGCATCCCCAAAGAACAACAAATTCAGCAGTCCCTAGTGATGCTGTAGTCCATGATTGCCTCTGGGTCTCCTCTGTGCATACCCACCTCTTCTGTTGATTCCCAAGGTGCTTCAGAAAGCCCACAGACTGAAGAGTTCCATGATTCTTATTGCCCCTTTCTGGCCTCGTCAGGTGTAGTTCTCCTTCCTGTGGTCTCATCTGAAGTATCCACCTTGGATACTGGATCCCGTTCCAGATCTTGTCTCTCGTCTATCAGAGCAGCAACCTCCCAACCTTCGATCCCTTCATCTAACCACAAGGTTTCTCCACTTCCCATGGTAATAAGACAGTCCAGGCTGGCTTCTCCTCTCAGAAAAGTTATTCTAGCTTCCCAGAAACTGTCTACTCAGTAGGTCTATTACAGTAAGTGGAAACATTTTTTCCTTTTCAGCTGCGGAAAGGAATCTTGACCCTTCCTCAGCACCAGTGCCAGATATTCTTCTCTTCTTAGCATCCCTCTTTCAAGAAGGGGCCAGTTTCTCTACTATAAAACTGCAATTAGCAGCCATTTCTGATTTTCATGTCAATAAGCAACCTACCTTTTCCACTATATTATGTAAAGCCTTCATGAAAGGCATCTTTCTTCTCAGGCCTCTTGTCAAAGACCCTTCCCCTCCTTAGGATCTGGCGTTGATGTTGCAGTCTCTCACTCAAAGTCCTTTTGAACCAGCTCATTCATGTGATATTAAATTTCTGTCTTGGAAGACTGCCCTTCTTGTGGCCATAATTTCAGCTAAGAGAGTCTGTGAATTACAGGCCTGGTCTTCCAAACCACCATGTATTATTTTTCAAAGGAACAGGGGTGGCTTTGCAAACTCATCCTTCTTTCATTCCTAAAGTAGTCACTGAAAATATCAACCAGAATAGTCAGTTACCTGTCTTTTTTCCTAACCACTCTAATAAGGGTGAGTATCTCCTCCATACTTTGGAGGTACATAGGCAGTTGAGATTTTATTTGCACAGGACTAAATCCTTTAGAAAATCTGATAAGTTGTTTGTAGCCTTCTCCTTGAACAGGCGTGGCCAAGCAGTGTCCAAAGTGAAAATCTCCAAATGGATTTCTAATAGCATTTTCACCGTTTACTGTCTTAGGAATTTGGAGTTGCCTCATCCATCTAAGGCTCATTGTCTTGGGTCAGTTGTAACCTCATCAGCTTTCTCCATTAGGATGTGCATAGATGACATTTGTGCTGTGGCCACTTGGTCTACTCTTCACTCCTTTGTTTCTCATAAGCTGGATATGGTCTCCAGAAATAGAGCGTCTTTTGGTTCCATGGTGCTCGGGCACATGCTTCCTTAGGGCCGCCCAGGATTCAGTAGTTGCTAGGGCTTCAGATCCAGTCATGAGGAATAATGAAATGGATGATATCATATCAGTAGTTATGTAGTTACTGTAACATGGTATCTGTGTTATTCTACTTCATCATTCCTCACTTCCCACCCACCTTCCCCCTTCCATGTTTCTGGAGGTTCTGAAAAGGCTGAAGTCTCGGGCTATCACACGTCTGCTCCTTGGTGTATGTCTAGCATTAATTTGCAAGTGTAGATATATAATAATATATCTTTGGGTATTCTCTAGGGTTCCAACAGCAAACTCGATCTGAGAAGTAGAGTGTAGAAAGGGATTATGGCAGAGGGAGGAGCTCAAGCCTTGAATCTGTGTCTGTGAAGTACCAGATTGGATTTGATATTGATCCAAGACCCAGTCATGAGGAATAATGAAATAGGATAACAGAGATACCAAGTTATGGTAAGTACTTAACTACTATTTGGTGATGGCGTGAATCATACAGTGCTGCCGTACAAAAGACTCTGCCAGAGCTGGAACTGGGCAAGGAGGAAAGAGAAACCCACAGCTGCCTGTGCAAGTTGGCAGTGGAGGCCCTTGTATGTGGGGAGATAATCGGGGGCCCTCTGTGGCCATGAGTTCAGCAGGTACGTAATGCCAACTATGGCGGCCTCCTAATCAGTATGTCATTTTACTCAGGCTACTGCATTACTCTGAAATGTTTGGCACAGAATATCATATAAACTAAAGATAAATGTTGTTATTGTTTCTAGGTCACATTTGTTACTAAAAGGCACTTTGCATGCAATCACCTGCATGGATCCTACAGAAGTATACTTGTCTGCAAATTATTGCTGAAGCTGGCAGTCAGCCTATACTTTCAGTGCTTATGCTCAGTTTGGAATCACTCTAAAATGTTAGTTTTCATCTCAGTCGTTCCATAAAATTCATAATTTATGATGTTATGTTGTCCCATCTCGCCTTCGTTCTTGCTGGTTGGGTCCAGAGCCGATCTGTGCTCCAACTCTGCCGATTTACTATAGCTCGAGAGCTTATACTGGCTTGAGGCTAACCCCTATCCCAACATGCCTAGTGGTAGCTACCCAGATCTCGTTTGTCGCTTGCAGCATCAAGATTGCTACTACTGGCTCAGGCTAAGTATTTATAGATTTTTTCATATATATTGTCATCTTTTCCAGGGTTTTACTGGTTTAATTACCTTGTTAGTGTGTATATTAATCCCCGTTTAGTCTAACAACCTTCTGATTTTCCTCTGCTGCTGTTTTTGGTTGTTCTTGGCAGTCATTTTTTTCTCAGGCCCTGCTTTCCTCTTGAGCCCTTTAACTTAGAAGGTTCTTCTTCTTTCCACACCCTTTTGGAGTAGCCATTTAAGTTAGAGGTTCTCCTATTGGCGTAGTTGCCATTTTACTTCCCCTTCTTCTTCTTTTCTTCCTTTTTCTGTTAAAAAGAAAGAAGAAAAAAAGAGAGAGAGATATCCTTGTTGTGTGTTGCTAGCCGTTACAGCTTTGTTGGTAGTGTTTGTTGTGTGTTGCTAGCCGTTACAGCCTTATTTTTGCTGTTGTGTTTTTTTCTAGTTATCCAGCATGTCCAAAGAGTCAAAACCCTCTGGCTTCAAAAAATGCGACTCATGTTGCCAAAAAATGTCCCTTATGGACGGGCACACGAGTTGTGCATACTGTTTAGGGGCTGTTCACCTGCAGGACTCATGCTCTATCTGTCACGCTTTCAGTTCCTGCAGGAGAGAAAAAACAAGCTAATTTTGTGTGGCCTTCTGACGAACCCTCAAGATCCTTCGTCTCAGGGTCCTCAGCCAGCTAAACTGTCTGAAAAATCCCCTAAGCCATCCTCATCGGTTCCAAGTTCAGAATAACCTAAGTCCACTGTCAAACCTTCGGCTCTGTCGGTTCCAGTGTTGGCTCTGACACAGTTAGGTCTCTGGCGGCTCCATCAGTATCTTCAGAGCCAGTCTGGGCCCATAAAAGAACCAGGTCTCCTCCTTTGGAGCCGGTGCGCTCTGCTCCACAATCTCCTTTGTTGCAATCTGGGGCAGACAGACACCGGTCCACTTCTCACTCTTCTCGGTCCTCCAGGCTTTCGGATCATGATGTGGAGAGAGTGGTCAATAGGCTCCTCAAGTCACAGGCACTTGCCAAATTGCTATCAAGCCCAGCCCATAAGGAATTGGCTCCTTCGGTCCATCCAGCGTTTCTATCGGTTCCTCCTCTGACTTTCTTGAGCTCGGAGCCAGAGTGCATGGATGTCATGGTGGTGGAACCTTCGGCTCCTGTTACTTCTTCTTTATCGGTTCCGACTCGTGCTCTGATCTCCTCGATGTCTCAGTCCATTGAGGGATCTGGGTGCCGAAGCTCTCTCGCCGGCTCTGAGGGGGAAAGTGGCATCGGACCCTTGTCTGACCCTGCTCTCCTTCTTGGAGCTTCGGTGCAAGTGAGCTCTGCTCCCACGTCAGCCTCGGAGCCATCGCTGTCAGTTCGCAGGAGATCTCCGGGCTCTTCAGAGCCGGAGGCTCCTTCGACTTGGGACCATGGCACCTTGAAGGTGATGAGCGTACTGTCTCCTGAGACCACTCCAACTTGGGCACCATTGGCTCCCTCGGTGCCTGTGCCTGCCTTTGACCCTCCTCCTTTCTCCAAGTGTAGGGAGCCTATGCCCCAGGACGCCCCATTGGACAACTCCACTTCTTTCAAAACCTCCCCCGAACATTCGGAGGAGGTCACTCTGAAGAAAAAATGTAAGAGGACGCATTTGGACTCCCGAGTCCATCACTTCAGACACAGACTTGGATGAATCGGAAGGGTCCCCATGGTCCCCCTCTGAGGATGTCTGGTTTTCAGACATCATGGAAATCCTTAGACAGAGGGGTGGCTGGAAGTCCCTAGCCCCTTCTGAGGACGAGTCTGTCTACCTGGACGCATTTGGATGTTGTTTGTGTTTCACTGTGCCTGAGCTTGGGTCATCGTTTTTTTGGGAGTAGTTTGTACCCTGGGTCTTAGAAACTCTGTAGTTTTAGAAAGAACTGAAGGCACGAAAGAAGTCTTTGGTGCGTGATGAATATCGGTAGTTCGAAGTACTTCCTCGGAAGCCGGTGCCTGCTCAGCGGCTCTGGACCTATCCAAGGTAGAGACATCTGCAGGGTCCTTAGTCGAAAAAGATTCTTGCGACATACCGGACTCCTAAAGGGTCTCTGTAGTGGCCTGCGAATCCACAGAAGCGGGCATCAGGAGCTGCGAAAGCACCTCACTGAGGACCGGAGAACTGATGACTAGCTTAATGGAAGTGGCAGCTGTTTTGGACCTGTGCGGTCTGTCTGTCTTTATCCGTATGTTTTTTTCGGAAGATCGGTAGTTGGATGGCTTACCAAATCCATATCGGAATTCGAGGACAGAGCAAAAATATCTACCTACAATAAGGGCCCGACGACATATAGTTCTGGTGTTGAACAAAGCACAAAAGCGACAGCGAGGGACGTGGTGGTCTGGGCCTAAACAGGTGACGCAGTAAGTATGGAAGTCTCGGTGTGGTATTTGCTTTCCACAGGTGAGACAATTGTTGACTTTTTCTAACATCGGTTACAGCAAGAAAAAAGGATCCCCAATGGGGTACTTAGCTTTAGAAGACTTCAACTTCAATTCTGAAATGAAAACTCAGGTGGCGGCCGACCGGGACTCGTGCAAACTGCTTCTGCTTCGGGCTCCCCGGCAAGAAAAACTGATGTAATGGTGTCGGCTGCCTGATTTTATACCACTGACGACCTGATGTCAGTCCTGAAGCGACAGCAACCAACGCAGAAATACTAAGCCTTTGGTATTCAGGCTGACTGAGGGCTACCCCTGGCAGGATAACCCAAGTGAGATGACTGCAACGGTGAATACACTCTGACATCTATATTTATGGTAAGTGTACACAACTGTACCTTCCCGACCCTCCACCTCGTGGGTGTCTCCGCCTTTTGACCCACTTTTGTCTGTAGTGAGTCGGAAGGCGAAGAGCTCTCCAGAGACCATGGAACCAGTTTTGCGGAGACCAAATACATTTATAACTGCACCCAAAGACATATCCTTCCTTTCCAAAGGGGTTCCTGTTGATGCTATGGTGGTGGCAGCAGCCACTAAGAAGGAACTTGTGGAAACTTCATCTGTCCTTCCGCTGAACAAGGAGTCCTGTACAATGGCAGGTATGGGAAGCGTATGTTCTCTTCAGCGACCTTTACTCTCGGGTCACTGAACTACTTGTCACACTTCACACGACTTCAGAGGGATCTCCTAAAGGAGTTAGGAGATACCCTGCAGGATCCTACAGCTGAGGGAATTGCAAACAGGGCGGCTTCCCAGCTTGCGACCTTGACTTCAGTGGTTAACTCCTCCATGAGGCTCATTTCTTATGCGGCAGATGGAGCGAGTAGGGCAGCAGGTACCAGACTTGCTTTGCAGAGACACTCCTGGATGCGCATTTGTCAGTTTGTGGAACCTTTCAAGTCCTCCCTTACCAATACCCCTTTTGATGGCTCATCCTTGTTTGGGCCTCAGGTAAAAGAGACTGTCACCAGGTGTGAACAGGATGGCAAGACTCTCTCTGCCGTAGGAGTCCATTTTTTCACTCCATCTACACCCTATCCTAAAGGTCAGAAGAGTGAAAAGATATGGTTTCGAAAATCCCAGGGAGCTTCGCCTGACACACATGGAGATTTTTTCTCCCAGGGGCAGAGGAGGAAATAACAACAGAAGACACAGGCCTCATGGCAGAGGGGGTCTGCAACAGCAGGATGACGAGATGCATTCTCTGCTAGGCCCTTCCAGCACTCCTGAAGGGAGACCCAACTGTCTGCCTCTGGAGGCATTCGGGGGCAGACTATCATTGTACCCAACAGTCTGACAAACTATTACGAAAGATGCATGTGCACTGTCAGTAATATCCAGGGGTTACAAAATTTCTTTTTCCCAGTTACCCCCCTTAAGAGAAAAACATTATATCCCAGATGTTCCACCCAGTCTTTGGGATCAAGCAATCCCAGAAGTACAAAGATTGCTAGAAAAAAGAGCCATCCAAGAAGTCCCCACAGACCAAATAGAATCTGGAACTTACTCAAGGTTTTTTTAGTTCCAAAAAAGACAGGGGACTGGAGACCCATTTTGGATCTCAGCAAGCTAAACAAATTGGTAAAAAAGATGAAGTGCTGGATGGTAACACTGCAGTCCATTCTTCCCTTTTTGGGTCAGGGCAATTGGATGTCCTCCATCGATCTCCAGGATGTGTACTAGCACATAAAAATGGACAGGCAATCCAGAAGATTGCTACACTTCCGGCTGGGAGCCAGTCATTATCAGTTCAGAGCTCTGCTTTTTGGTCTCACCACAGCCCCCAGGGTGTTCACAAAGTGTATGGCAGTTGTCACGGCTCACCTGAGATGTCTAGGATTCCAGGTGTTTCTATATCTAGACGACTGGCTCCAGGGTCTGCCCAGAGTCACCTGGGGGGGAGACAAGCCACCATACTAAGTCCTTTTTGCAGGATTCTATGATCGAGATCATGTGTGACATTGGTAAAGGCTCAGCAGGGCTATCCTCATGCCTCACGAGTGGTCCCTGAAGCAAGAAGTTGCGGACTTGATTTTTCACAAATGGGTGCAGTCATGCTGCAATTTTTTTGCCACTCCCCTCAACAACAGATGCAGCAGCTACTTCGCCTTAGTCCCCCCACTGGGACAGTCACCCAGGGATGCACTTGTTCACGATTGGCCTCCAGGACTACTTTATGCCTTTCCACCTTTTCCTTTAACCGAGCATCAACTAATCAAAGCACGGGACTACACAATTCAAACCTGTTCACAGCTAGGCCTCACCATAAACTACAAAAAGTCTGCCTTGTTGCCTTGGCAGTCTATTACCTTCATAGGGGCAGACTTGGATAAAAGAGCCATGATAGCAAAGCTGCCTCAAGACAGGGTGTCAACCATTCATCAGCAAGTTTCATTTCTCATAAAAAAGGTGTGAGTTCAGACAAGAGAAGTATTGCAGGTCTTGGGCTCAGTGGCTGCAGCAATTACTCTAGTCCCTATGGCAGCTTCCATATGAGGATTCTGCAGTGGCTTATTTTCGCTCAGTGGTCTTTCCAGGATTTACCAATGTCACACATGATCTCAATCATGGAATCCTGCAAAAAGGACTTGGTATGGTGCCTTGTTTCCCCCTAGGTGACTCTGGGCAGATCCTTTCTAGACCCCATCCAGTAGCCACAGTGACCATGGATGCTTCCTAGATAGGGTGAGGAATGTGGCAACGTCATGAGTACCACTTGCACATCAATGTCCTAGAGATGAGAGCGGTGCTTCTGGAGTTGCAAGCACTTCAAGACTCTCTACCTACCGGAACCATTGCAATTCAGACAGACAATATGTCAGTGGTATGGTACATAAACAAGCAGGGCGGGACCAGATCTTACCCCTTGTGTTGGGAGGCCCTTTGAGTATGGCAGTGGGCAATGTCTTCCCAATGTTTTCTGATTGCGATGCACATTCCTGGGAAATCCAACGTGATAGCGGACAGGCTCAGCAGGGCTATCCTCATGCCTCATGAATGGTCCCTGAAGCAAGAAGTTGCAGACTTGATTTTTCGCAAATGGGGCCAGCCATGCTGCAATCTTTTTGCCACTCCCGTCAACAACAAATGCAGCAGCTATGTCGCCTTAGTCCCCCCACCGGGACAGTCACCCAGGGATGCACTTGTTGGCCTTGATTGGCCTCCGGGACTACTTTATACCTTTCCACCTTTTCCTCTGATCCCAAAGGTACTTCAGAAAGCAAAGTCTCTGGGTTGCACACTCATCCTGATTGCTCCTTACTGGCCTCGTCAGATATGGTTTCTGTTTCTCTGCCAACATCTACAAGTGGAGCCTTGGATACTGGACCCAGTTCCGGACCTCCTGATGCATCAGTCTGGCGTGCTCCATCCCTCCTTCCAAACTCTCAAGCTAACTGCTTAGTTTCTCCACTTCCACTCTTAGACAAGCTCCCCAACATTTCCCCGGCAGTACAACACATCCTGGTGTCCTCTCACTAGCCCACTACCAGGAAGATTTACACTAGCAAATGGAAGAGCTTCTCTTATTGAGCAAAGAATAATGATATTCACAAGATTCTTGATTTCCTGACCAAAACTTTCGAACGAGGGACAGCTGCAGCTACTATTAGGGTCCAACTAGTTGCCATCTCCAATTTTCATGTGGGAGAGTTGGGCTCTAACATCATGTCTCATAAACTGTGCAGAGTATACTTACGAGGTACAACCCTTTTACGGCTCCCCAGTAAGATACCCCCCCCCCCCGGGACCTAACTTGGTTTTAGCCTCTCTGGTTCTTCCACCCTTTGAACCAGCAGCATCTTGTCCCCTGAAATTTCTGTCTTGGAAAACCTTTTTCTTGGTTGCCGTCACCTCAGCTAGACAGGTTTCTGAATTACACGCTTTATCTATTCGTCCGCCGTATCTCATCTTTCACAAAGATAGAGTCTCTCTCAGAATCCATCCCTCCTCCTTGCCAAAGGTATGTTCAAAGTATAATTGAAATCAGTCCATTGAGCTTCCTGTATTCTTCCCAAATTATGGCAACAAGGCTGAGTATAGACTCCACCAATTGGATGTTTATAGACCATTACATTTTTATTTACACAGGACTAAAGACTTTAGAAAATCAGATCAATTGTTTGTATCCTTTGCTGACAATAAACAAGGTTCTGCAGTTTCAGAAGTGACCTTATCAAGTGGCTGTCAGACACAATCAGTTATTCTTATGATTTGCGTAAAAAGAAGCTTCCAGGGAAAGCCAGAGGACCCTTAGCCAGGGCCTTAGCTACCTCTGTTGCCTTCCAAGCCAAATTGCCTTTAGATTCAATCTGTGCAGCAGCAACATGAGCAAATCCTCATACCTTTATCACTCATTACAAAGCAGATGTGGTCTCCCGGAACATGGCATCCTTTGGTTCCACGGTCCTGAAGAGCTTGTTCCAGTGAGCCACCCAAGAACCAGGTGCTGGGGACGCTGTCCCAACCAGCAAGAATGAAGGCGAGATGGGGCAACATAACATAAAGAAGTTATGACCTACCATATTCCATGTTTGTTGTCCTTGTTCGCCTTCCTACTTGCGTCCCCACCTCCTTCCCCCTTTCTGGTGGATCGAGAGGAATTCCTTTCATTGGTTACACTGGCTGAGGTTCCTGTTGACATACCAGGTTAGTTAACCATGCCTTGTTTTTTTTCCTCTTTCCTTCCTAAACTTGAATGTGTAAGAGCTTAGTAAAATTTGCATTTACAATGATTGTCTAGTGTGGGCTATCACAAACGAGATCTGGGTAGCTACCACTAGGCATGTTGGGATAGGGGTTAGCCTCGAGCCAGTGTAAGCTCTCAAGCTATAGTAAATCGGCTGAGTCGGAGCCGAGGATCAGCTCCGGACCCAACCAGCAACAAGGAAGGTGAGATGAAAGACAACAAACATGGGATGTTATGGTAGGTACATAACTTCTTTTTATTGCCTATATTGTGACTAACATCATATAATTACACACTAAATAAAATCTGTAAGAATAATGACATTTTCACAAATTGTTACACTATATGAGAAAGAAAGCCATGACATGTCAAATTTTCAACACTTACTATAACCTTGGATGTTATGTGATCCTATCTCGCCTACATTCTGACTGATGGGTTCGGAGCCGATCCCCGAGTTCGACTCGGCACGCTTATGCCAAAAAGAGAAGAGCTTCTTATTGGCTGAGTACTATATCCCCCAGGATGCACCACTACCAGTCCCCAGATCCCCAGATCCGCTATTTCTTAAGTAAGACGGTCTCGAAAGCTGAGCTAAGCAGTAAATTTACTAACTTTTTTCTGTCAGGAATCTTTTTCTAGTCATAAAAAAAGTTTTTTTTTCGGCTATTCTATCTCTTTGTGTGTGTTTGTTTTTTTTTTTTCTTGTTTGGTGTGTGATTGGGTTGGTTTGTTAGGTCTCCTTCATCTAGGCTAGGTCTTTCCATCTTTTCAACTCCTCCAGGGTTAACTTACAGGGTTTCCTTAGTAATTTGTAAGCCTGGCCCCAAGTAGGTAGTGGTAGTGTCGGTAAAAGTCAGTTTTTCTTTTTTTTTTGATTTTTTCTGTCATTGCCATAATGTCACAAAATCCTGTCACTTCAGCTTCAAACCAAAAATAATGCAAATGCAAAATGTTCATCACTGACCATCACACTGACTGTTTTGTTTGTTAGTGCATACATTACTCACTGCATCATTCATAGGAGTCATGCGCACTGTGGTGTCACGCCCATTCTCGAAAAACTCCAGGAGAGGAAAAGGTTAAATTAAATAAAGGGGGAAATTAAACCTTCTTTTTCCTTTCTCCGGCATCCTTCATCCATTCAAAGGTCCGACCAGTCCGTCGGATCCCATCGACCAAAAGGCCTAAGGCCAGGCTTCCTCAAGCAAGGACGGGCGAGGACGACCTGGCTCGACGGACGGGTTCTCGACCTCACCTGCACGGATCTGGCTCGGGTCTTGTTTTTATTAAGACCGGGCCGCGGGGTGGGTCACCGGAGCCGACTCGCCCTCCAGTCTCTACAAGGGTCGCCTCACTAGACGCTTTCCCACCCTCCCTCCTCCCTCCCGCCGAAGTCCACCTCCTTGGGTCGATCCTCATCGCCGATACCGGAGTCCGGCCTTCGCGGTCTCCTCATTTGGGGCCGCCCGAACCCGCGCAGTTTCCTCTCGGCCTCTTCCTCCTGGTCTTCACAATGCTGACAGGGACTTCGGTCTTCATCCTCCGGATTCCAGATTTCCAAGTTTGGTTTCCGGAAAATTTGCGTCCTGAGTCAATAGTCATCTGGCTGGAGCCTATTGCCCCCGCTCTCCACGATGCATTGCCCGTGCCTGACCGATTCCTCTCTCACGTGGCTCATCCAACTCCGGGCCCGGGTCGCTCTTCGTACGGAGAACTCCTTCTGGAGCCAACCCGGCGGATGGGTTTCGCTCTTTGATTCCTAGCCTCCCCTGATCGCTGCCCGGACGCGGGGTCTTCCGTGGCTTTCATGCTTTTGGGGTGCCTCCTCCCCAGGCTGCTGGCTCTCCCCTTCCGCTCGGGCTAAACCAGCTCTAGGACCGATACCTCAGGATTCTGGGGTCCGACGCTCGAGCCATGGAGTTCCTCTGCCAAGTCGCTGGCTTCGGCCATCTCCTGCTTACTTCCCCAGCGGAGGTCCCCATGCTGAGTTCCCCTTGGCAGGTCCCTCGTAGAACCTGGCGGGAGGAGTTGTCCTGTCTTGGAACCCCCCCCCAGGTTCCCCTATCCTGAGGGTTCTTCGAGTTGCTCCCCGAGTGGAACCCAAGAGGATGATCTCTTGATCAGCACGTGGGATTCGAGAGAGTTACAGACATCTTGATGGATCTCATCCATGCAGAGGGGTCTGATCTGTCCTCGGATGGGGTCTCATTTGCAGACATCTCAGAGATCTCTCAAACTCCTCACGGCCCCCCTCAAACCCTCCCTCCAGTGAGTCTGTGCTCCTCATACCTTCCGGGCTCCGTCTCCCGCCCCTCCGGCCTAAGTGTCTCTTCTTCTTCCGTCGTCGAAGGCGATTTAAGGTCTTGTCAAATAAATTTTGAGGTCCCCCCTGTAACCGAACAAAACCTTCTCGTCCAAATAAATTTCTTGTCTGCTCCTCCGGCAGAGTTCAAGTTCCTCACTAGAAGGCGGGCTGTAGATGCCATTCAGGTGGCTAGGAGCATAAGCACAGATCCTATAGCTTCAGCTGCCTCAGCTCCTCCTAATAAGGAGTCTAGGTGGCAGAGGAATTAAGCGTTCTGAAGGATCTGGTCAAGGAGTTGTCAGATTCCCTCTCTGGTAACACCTTTTACAGATTCTATCAGTCCTCTGGGTCAAGGAGTTGTATCCAGTACGTCGGAGTAATCCTTCGTCCATGAGGCTCATTTCCTATCTCAGTTGGCCATGGTAGCAGCCAATTTCTAACTCACCATGAGGCCTCACAAATTGCCTAAGGGGCGGTAGAGCGTCAGGCACAGCCTTCAAGGGCGGAGACAACGGCTCGGGCGAGTTGTGTCAGTTTATGGGGTCTTCAAGTCTTCCCGCTTGACGCCCTTGAGCAAGAGGAAAAACTTCTCAATCAAGGTTAAGACATTCTTTAGTCTTACAAGAGCCTAGGGGAAAACTTTAGGGAGGTTAGGTGCCTTTCAGTTCACAAGAGGCTGCCAGGACAGCAAGAAGATTCCAAGAGACAGAGATGAAATGGCTGAAATTTTTGCCGGGGGGAAGAGCAGAAGATTCCCACCCGCCAGCATTTTGGAACCCCGCAAGAGATGTGGATGCTCGGCCCCAGATGCCTCATGAGGGATGGAGACCATGAGTCCTTTTCAGCAGTCGGGTGTCGCTAGGTCTCACAGGGATTATGGGGCCAGGCCTGAGCCAGTCGGGTATGTCAAGATCATTGCTAAAAGCCTACACCGGGCCCAGTCAGGACCTCACCCCCACCGTCCAAAAATCACGGGCGACCATCACATTCACATAAATCTGCCACCGGCCCAAAAACCCCAACCCACTTTAAAGACCAGATCAGAGAGTCAGAACAGAACAGACCAGGCTAGAAAATCAAAGCAGGAAGACCTGGTTTCAATCCAAAGAGCATCAGAAGAGAAATACTGGATCTGTTCTCCAATAGTGCCAAAAGATACCAGACCTTGAGACCAATGAGGATCCTGAGCAGAATGAACTCTAGACACTCTGGACCAAATTTGGACATCAAACTCCATGCGAATTCTCCGGAATACTCTGATATCACATGATGGGTCATCGAGATCAGCTTCACGCTCGCTTTATCATGGACAATAGGTCATTACCCATTTGTGGCAAGTGCTCTCAGCCTGTGAGAGCCCTGTGAGTGTTCAGGTTGTGTCACCCTTTGGTCTCACCACCTGTGGAGTCGTGTTCACCAAGTGTTTCCTATGTGACGGCCACCCTTGAGCCATCAGGATTCCACCTGTTTCCCATCTGAATGACCGGCTCCTGACTGCCACCACTCAGGCTCAATTGGGATTACATCCTCTTGCTCACCATCTCCCCTGGTGCTACCTGGGGATTACATTCAGACCTAAAGGATCTGTCTTTCTGCCCTTCCAACTGCTTCCTGCCCTCAAACTTTACAAAGCCCTAAAATTGCTGCTCGAGATCAAAAAGGTTCATAAAGGATTCTAACTTAAAGAGTTCCTCTGTTGCAGCTCTTCAATCGAGAGTTCCTCTTCCAGCCAGGCCTCTTCTAATTCTTTTAGAGTCAATGTCAGCTCAAGTTTTTAGTCAGGATCTTGGCAGAATCATTACGTGCATCAACGGCGCATGATTTGTCTTTCCAATGGTCCTTTCAGATCTTCCCCTGATTCAGTCATCTCTGTTGGACCATCAACGGGACCTTTCCGAAAGTGCCTTTCCAGGCATCCATTCTGTGGCCACATGGGGTGGGGTTATTCCTCTCCAGTGCCTGGCTCCCAATCTCAGCTCTCCCAGCTAGGGTGGGGGCATGCTTCCTGTGGGAACAGTTGGAGCTCCTGGCTTCTAGGAGCCCAAGCTCTTGGGGCCATCAATGCCATCCACAGGGGCTCAATGTTATCCACACAGGAGGGTTACACAAGTTCTTACCCTAGGGAGTATCATCTTCTTACCCCTTCAACATGCCGGTGGTCTGGTATCTGAACTGTAGCTTAGGGACATCCACACTTACCGGATTGCAGAGAGGGGCCATGAGAGTGTGGAATGCAGACAATTTACTGAACGCTTCTTGGTCTCTCTCACATTCCTAGTGGAGCTTATATTGGCAGAGGTTGGCTGCGGTTACATTTCTCTGGGGACGAACTCTCTCTAACCAAACAGTAGCAGCCTCAAAATCTTGTTCTCAGTCTTGATTCCACATCAGGGTACCAGCTATCACATAAACAGCAAGTGCAAAACAACCTTCTCTTTATCTTATTCCTCGATTCCTCTTTGCTATGTGGATGCTGCTCAACAACCTTGGCAACAAAGGATTGCTCATTTCTTATGCCTCTCTTATGGAGGTCCTTTCCCAAAGAAGCCAAAAGTGGTTCTACCTTGGGGTCCCAACACACACTTGATTGCTCCCATACTTTCGGCCTCAGCTAGGTATGTTCATTACCTGAAGCTTCAGCATCTTTGGCTTCTTCCGCTTGGCTCCACCACTGATCACTAATTGATCATTGTCACATCAGGATCTCACCCTTCGACATCTTTGAAGTTTTGAGCTTGGTTCCTCCACTTCCTAATTTTAGCCAGAAGTCACACATCAGGTCTCGGTAACTCAAGACCTAGACCCTTATCACTCTCCTATCCCAGAAACAAAATTGTTTCACAGTGGAAGAGTAATTATCTGGCTCTTCCTCTACTATTAAAGGATCTGCTCAGCTCCTAGATCTAAATTCCTTCGAATCCATGGTCAAGATCAAGGATCTCTGTCTCTATTCCAAAACTTTTAAGAAGGGCTATCTCTAAATTTTTACCCCCACATTTTTGCATTTATGAGCAGGGAATGCAAAACTTTCCATAAAGGATCTTGCCTGTTAATAGACTGATCAAAATCATCTAACCTACATGTCTTGTAAAACTTTTGTCTTAGGAAAACTGCCTTCTTTTCCCAGTTTTTCATTGCCAGAAGGAGAGTTAAAATATCTGTCTTACATAAACCCACTCTTACTTGCAATTCCTTCTGCAAGAAGAGTTTCAGAGTTATCCTAGTTGTCTATTAAAGGTCTCTGCATTCCTCTGAAGCCACTTCACTGTCTTCAACAATCTCTAATAATCCATCCTTGTCCCTTGAGGTCTGTTGGACTTCTGTCTCCAACTCTCTCTAGAGCTACCAGTTTTCTTCAGAAAATTTCCAGCAAAGAGACAGTTCCATAAAATTATGTTCCAGAGTAACAGACACAAATTGTGACAGGACAGCAGTAATACTCAGAAGTCTCAAAGATTGTCAATGTTGTGGCTAGACAATCTTATGGGGGCAAAACCATCACAAAATAAACTATCAGCAAATTCGAGCCAGGGCAGCTTAACCAGGCTTATTCTTCTTCGACAAGCAATCTCCATAACATATCTTAGATTACTATAAAGATCCATTGCTACTCTCCTCTCTTCTATTCCAAGCTCAGCATTTGAGATTTAGTGCAGGCGGTTACTTGGCTAGGCGAGGTTTCATTTCATATTTCGGTACTCAGGGTTGGATGTCCAGCACAGAGGGCTCACAGATCATTTTTGGGCCACTGTACCATGTAGGAGTGTCACCCAGGCCATCATTCAGGATAATACATGCTAGGACCCTTGTCCCTCATGTTTGGAGTAGGCTTAGCCTAATCACATGGTGTCTTTTTTCAGTTACTGTTTGGAGATAACTTCAGGGTATTCTGATTATGCTCGTGCATGTAACACACAACCATGCACCTGGGACTGATCAGGGGCCTGGAAGTGATAGTTGTTCAAGAGGGAAGACGTTTTGAGGGGTGGTGGTGCTGCAATCTTGTTTCATCTGACGTCCAGTATATAAGCAGGGCTCTTTGGCTGTGCATGTATGCGACAAACTAGATCTGGGGATGAACCCCAGTGTCAGAAAGTGAAGTTTCATCTTTCTTGACTGTGTGTTACAATTCTTTAATTACTTGAAGCTTCAGTTAAAATAAAACTTTTTTCCCCGTGGTCGAGTGGCGTTCAAAAGACATGCTTAGAATGGGTGTGTGTGCCTTTGAAGGTTGGGCATCGAGCTGGCAGCTAACACCCGTAAAAAAAATCTACTGCCATTCATTAGTGGACCGGAGTTCTGCTGTGGTGACCCCTAACCGGGAAAAGCCGAAAGAAGAACAAGAAGAAGTGGTAACAAGAGTTTCACAGTAGGTGTGAAATGAGGTGAAAAGGTCCCAATTCAGCTTGGTGAGACTGTGAAAAGAGGCAAAAATGCCCCCATTCAGCTTGATGGAACAGTGGAGACAAATGTTCATGCTGGATATTTGAGACTGAGATTCCCAAACTGTAAATGCTTTGCACTTATAGGATTATGATTTTAATGCATGAGAAGTGTTGCAGAAGCCATTAGTGGTGCTGTATTGCTTTGTAAGGAGTTGAGGCATGTTTTGAACTTCCTACAGGTTTTTGGCTCAGTTGAAAGCCCACAGCCAGAGTGAAAAGTTTAGACGGTGCAATTTTTATATTGCATTACATTACACATGATTTCTAGACGTCATAAAATCACTGAAAGGCTACTATTCTCTGAAGGTAAAATGCACAGGCCAACAAATAGATCAAAGTAAGAGCTGTTGTGAGCACAACTGCAATTTGAGATGGAAGTGGAAACATCCTGTGGGCACCCCTTTCACATATCCTAAATCTGGGGCACACTCAGAAAGGCATACTGAAAACATAAACAAAGACCATTATAAAAACAAAAAAATCCCTGAGACTGTCCCTTTAAAATGCAAGCATAATCACTGCAAAATGTTTTTTTCAAAATTTATATAGTTTTCCTTTTCTGTATACATAAATCCATCCATTAATCCATCCATAACCCCCCTTTCCTATTTTCCACATGGGGTCAGGGTGTCACTTCAATAGTGACAATCATCTCTAGAGCCAAGATTCACACTGCTGGGTGGCTAGCCCTGCTGCAGTTCTTCTGACATACCATGCACACTTAACAGCTATGGACAATTTGAGTGTCCAAGCCACCTAATGCATGTCTTCGGACTGTGGAAGGAAACCAGTGGCAAACCCTGCTGCAGTTCTTCTTCCATGCCACTCATGCATGCACACTCCCACCTCAGGCCAGTTTTGTGTATCCATTTCACCTAATGCATGTCTTTGGATTATGGAAGGAAACCGGAACAGCTAGAGAAAACCCATGCGAATACAGGGAGGAGATGCAAACTCCACACAAAAGGCACTCCAGCTGAGAATTGAACCAGAGAATCTCTTGCTGTGAAGTGACAACACTATCAGGTGCACCACTGTGCCACCTCATGTGTTACATAAACTACTGTGGTTATCTTATCCTTGTTAAAACATCACATATTCCAGATAGTGCAGTTTTCTGTTGCAGGATCTACCGAACTTGCATGCAGCTGTACTGCAAATATGTTACAGTCTTGTTTAAGAAAGAAGAAACATGCAGACATCACATTGTCACATTTCTCTCCCACAGTGTTTATGCAGGTTTACTGTTAGAAACAGAGCTAAATAAAAAGATCCACTAAATTAAAATAATAACAATAATGGGGGCCGTGACTATCAATCCTTTAGCAAAAATCATAGCATATACCCTTATAAAAACCTTGTAAAGGGTCAGAAAGAAGAGCTCTTTTATTTCTCAGAATAAAGGGTCGTAAACCCGACGTAAGTAGTGGTAATGCATATTTGTGTTAGCTTAGCTTATTTATTTCATAACTTACATGCACTAACACATGTCCAACTTTATGAAGAAAGTCAACAAATTGAAGAGGAACAGGGCTATAACTGAGGATCAAAAATCATAGGATTTGAGAGGTATGATGGGTACTTTGAAGTGTAACAGTAAAGAATAAGAGGTTATGTGATGCTGGCTGGAAGTATAGTTCCAAAAAAGGTTATGAGAAGTGATGGCAGATGGCCAATGACAATAGTATTTTTAAAAACATAGTTCATATCCACACGCAAGGACTGGAATGATTTACCGCTCTGTGGGACTAAACAATGTATGACCAATTAGTTGAATAATTTTTTACTGCATAGTTTGTTCTGAAAAGCATTCTGTCAGCTGTCCCCTTATTTCACAGAATGCAGAATGCCCTTGATTTTTGCCTAGTTTATCATTTTATATTTATTTATTTATTGCATTTGTTAACTGGGAAAGTCCACTGGGCCTATAAAGAGCCCATTTTTAGTGGAGGCCCTGGGAGAAAAGCTCCACATTAATTGCATACAAAAGTAAAATATAGAACAAAGTGATACGAGCAGTACATTTACATTTAAAGAACAATAAATAGCAAAAACAGTGATAATGTTTGCAGTCATTACAAAGACATGCGTCTGGAGTGTTTCTTCCCGTGCCTCCACTGAAAATTGGCTTTGTTCCAAGTCGGACTTTCCCGGTTAACAAATGTTAACTAAAATAAATAAAGTTATAAATGTGGCAGTAAAAGATGACCAGTATTTAAATAACACATGAGAATAAATATATCTGTAGAATTCTTAGCAGAGTGGGTTGACTACAGGGTAGAAAGGAGGTAACAGCAGGGCTATAGGAAGAAAGAGTCAAGTTAATGAGACAGCAAGAGTTCATTATGGTAGAGAGAAGGGGAGGAGATGCTTGTAATTGAATAGTTAAAGTTGAGACTCCAGAGAGAGAAGTCAGGAGTTTGGGGTACAGGAGCATAGCCAGTGAGAGGAGAGATGTAATTTGAGTGTTTTTTTAAAGGAGCCAGGGTTGCTGATAGTCCTGAGTGAAGGAGAGAGATTATTCCATAACTATGAGAATACAACATTTGGCTAGCTGAGAGCTTGGGTTTCTCGACAGACAGCATTTTGCTTGCAGACCTGAGGTGGCGATTAGGATGGTACATAGTATGGAGGAGAGAGAAGGGCAGGTTTCAGGTTGATAGATTATCTTGTGGGCTGTAGTTAGCTGTAGGTAAGTGAGATGGTGAGGGGATTCTAGCCAGTTTAGTTGATGCAGAGAGGAGCAGTGATGGGTAAAAAATTTTGCATTTGTAACAAATTTTGCGACTTTATTGTAGCAAGAGTCAAGTTTAGTTTTTAAGGAGGATTGTAGATTGGTGAGGATGTGGCACCGTATAGCAGAGTTGGAAGCAGAAGGATGATACCAGGGCCTTTTTAGCAGAGATGCTAAGAAAATAGTTGTGTCTATAAAGGGCACATAGCTTCTGATGTTTTTTTTTTTTTTTTTTTTAATATGTTATTGTAGAGGTGAAGGTCAAAAGTTAATTTGTCATCAATGATGACTCCTAGCAATTTGGTACTAGGGAAAACTTCGACGATAGTGTTGTTTTGGGAGTGAAGAGTGAGTAGTGACTTGTCAGCAGGGGTATTTTTTGTAGGAGGGGGCATTAAGAGTTTTATTTTATTGGGGTTAAAGGCAAGATGGTTTTGAGACATCTAGTTTTCGGTGGAGGTAAAAGCTTCTTGGGTGAGATGCTGTAGTACAGTGGCAGATTTTGAAGAGCAGATGATGGTTGAGTCATCAGCATATTAGATAACAGTGCAGAGGGTCAGAGTGATATGAAAGTTACTGACAGATGTACTGAATAGGAGGTGACCCAAAATTGAACCTTGGGGGAATGCCTCTATTTGTATTGATGAAAGGGGAAGGAGAGTGCTGGCATATAGTAGATTGCTGCCTATTGCTGAGATAGATAGTAAACCATTGTAGGGTAGGGGGGAGATAGGCCCAGGTTAGAGAGTTTAGTGAGCAGTAGGGAGTGGGAAATAGTGTCAAATGCCTTTGACAAATCAAGAAAGAGGGCAGAGACAAATGAGCCAGTATCTGGAGCTCTATTTATTGTGTCTAAGAAGGAAATCAGGGCAGTGTTGGTCCTATGTCCGGGCCTAAAGTCATGTTGACTGCGAGTAAGGAGTTGGTGTTTTACCCGGTGACTTAGGAGCTGGGTATGAATGCAGTTCTATAGTATTTTAGAGATGGAGAAAGAATGGAAATAGGACAGAAGTTTGAGATGTTATGGTTGCAGCCACCTTTATGAAGAGGGAGGACAAATGCTTTTTTTCCAGGTATCAGGTATGCATGACTCCTGAATGGACCTGTTGAGGAGAATACTGATAGGGTAGGCATTGGAGGAGGCTGCAAGTTGTAAGTTAAGTTATCTGGGGCATTAGTACATGGTTTTAGTTTATGAAGAAGTTTTTTGATGGTAGATGTAGGAATGGGTGATGGTGAGAAAATAGATAGAGGATTTGAAGGGTATGTTCTGATGGTGTTACTTGTTGGTCTGGGCTGATGGGTGGGAAGGTAGTGGTAAGTTTGGGGATGGTGTCAATGAAGTATGTGTTAGAGTGAGGCTAGCTCTGAGGGAGTTTTTTCTGGGTTTGGGCATGGAATATTGTTAGTACCTGGGTGGAGTAGGGAGTTAATTGCTCCCCAGAATTTCTTGGGGTTTTGTCTATGCTGGTCTTAGATAGCTTGGAAGTATTCTTTTTTTTGTTTTGACAACTAAGTGTTTGGCCTGATTGCGAAGTTGTTTGCATTGCATGAGGTTGGAAGGTCTTTTTATTTTTTTGCCAGACTTTCCAGGCTTTGTCCCTGGAAGACATAACTTGTTGTGTGGACTTTGCAAGCCAGTTAGCATGTTTTGCTTTGATTCTTTTTAACCAAAGTGGGGCAAGACTATTTAGGATCCTGAGAAATGTAGAATTAAAGAATTCCACAGCTTCACTGAGTGGAAGAGATTTCAGAGGACTCCAGTTCGTGTTCTGCAGGGTGTCATTGAAGATATTTGGGGAGAAGTGGGATAGATCTATGGTATGTCGATATTGGTGAATGTTTGGTAAAGAGGTGGGCTTCCGTATTATAAATGCTGGAGAGTGGGATATATTATAGGGATATGGGTTTTATCTCCCTATATTAAGTAATAACAATTCAGAATTATGCCTGGCTTATCCAAAAGCCCAGGTTGACAGCCTTTTTACCTGTAGTTTCATCACTTCTTATAATGTTGATGCGGGTGAAATTGTGTCCATCATTAAGAAGAATTGGAGCTTTCTTGTGTCAGATAACCAGATCTCTTCCCAGTTTGGCCAATTACCTAAAGTTGTTTTCAGGAGAGGCTTGAATCTTAAGAAGATTTTAGAAACGTGCACCCAGTCGTTCAGTGCTAGATCAGGGATGTTCAAATGCAGTATGTTCAGATACTGCCGGTATATACAAGCAGGTACCTTCTTTATGATTAGAGACTTTAAGTTTTACATCAGGGGGAGATTCAACTGCCAAAGTTCCCATGTGGTGTACTTAGCCAAGTGCACTTCATGTCCGTTTTTTTATATAGGGAAAACAGACCGGAGATTGCAGGAGCGCCTTTATGAACACTTGTATGCCATCAGGAGGGGAAAATTGGACAATGCCCTGGCCAAACACATTAACGAATGTCCAGAGCATGAATTTAACTTTACAGTTATCGACCAGTTGGCTTCAAACAATAGGGGGGCCCTGAATCTTTGTTGCTTGAACTTAGGGAATTGGTATGGCAGTTACAGTTGGATGCCTACCACTTTCTAGGTTTAAACAGTATGTTGTCCATTGCTAGCGTGCTGAAATTGAGGAGTTTAAAAAGGTAGACATTACCAGGCAGTGTGAATCATAATCCTCCATAATAATTTACAATTATGTATTATTTATTATTAGTATTTTTTAGTTAATTTTGATGTATCGATCAGTTATGGACTTAAGTGAGTGGGCCAGCTTGGATTGATTTTTATTTTTTATTTTATTTTTTATTTCTTAAGGTTAGCCTTTAGATAGTGCTTGTTGATGGTCTTGCGAGTAAGGAGGATAGATATACATATATACATGTATATTTTTCAGAATATTTTTTCGAGTATTTCTTCAGAGTTTTTGGTATAATGAATAAATAATCCTGTCGAGTAAAGCACCTTTGGATAGTGGAACCACAATGTACACAAAATAACAATTCCAAAAGTGCATTGATTGTTTGTTCCAATAAAGAATTCAACTAGTACAGCTTCATTGGATTATTCACAGCGTGTTGGTGCACTTTTGGAATTGTTGTTTTGTGTACAGAGTTTTTGGTATCATTATGGTTGGATGAACATATATTTGCACTGTGTCAGCTGTTTATAATGTTTAAAATGCTTTTTTAGACAAATGCTGGTCAGTTAACTTTTTTTTTTTAAGACATTTTAGTGAAAGTATAATGGGGCAATGTTAAGTTCATTTATAAGGTGATTTTAAATGTTCATGTTATGCAAAGTTTCAGTGTTGACGTCACATTTTTGTATTTAAATCACTCTAGGAAGTGGCGCGTTATTTTAAATTCTAACTTCTGATGAAGTTGGTGAAGTGTCACTGATGAAAAGCAGGATCGTTCTGTTGCTTAAAATAAAATTTTCAGTGGTTCATCATATTTACGTGTTGTGAAGTGGATTTCTAATTATTTTAGCATTCTGGTGGATCGTTCATCTGGCTCACGTTCTTTTTCATGGTCTGGTGATGTCAGAGATTAGCTGAGTGTAAATGTGAAGGTTGATATTAGTGAATGGGTTGTTATTGGAGGTATCTAGCCAATTGATATTAACATCGCTTAGAATAATAGATTTGAAGTAGTTTATTTCATTTAATCTTCAACATGTGGGTACCAGATCCGTACGAGCTTCTCCCCCTACCCATAATACAACACCGCTACCTTCCAACCCCCAGATCTCGTTTGCCGTGGCTTCACAACGCATCATGATCCTTGAGTTCCAGGTTGTGAGTAGAATTTTGAAATTTTCTGATTTCCCTGTTTCTTAGTTTTCAGTGTGTCTGTTGGTAGTGTAGGTCTCTTCCCTTCCTCCCCCTCACTGGTGTGTAGAGTGTAGGTAGTTTTCTATAGTTTTAGGTAGTTCTGTAGTAGTTAGACTTTTCCCCTCCCCCCTCAGCTTTCTGTGTGCTTGTGTTTCTGAGTGTGTGGAGAGTGTCTTGAAATTTTTTGGGCTGGTCATGGCTGATCAACCAAAGCAAGTGTTTAAAAGATGCACAGAGTGTGGCCACAAACTGTCGCCTGCCGACGGCCACACTCTTGTGTTCTTTGTTTGGGTGCTGCCCATCTGTCAACAGACTGCAGTATTTCTGCGGGTTTTAACCCACGAGCCCTTAAAGACCATAGGGCTAAACTTATGATGAAGGGCCTTCTCCCTTCTACGGAGGCGGCTGCCTCCAGTTCTGCTTCGGTCACAACTGTGACTGCCTCTCCTTCGGCTCCCGCCCTTGCTTCGCTTCCCTCCCAGGCTGGGACTCATCCTCACTGAGGACACTGATTTGGATGATGTGGAAGGTTCCCCCAGATCACCTCCCAAGGATGTCTCCTTCAGAGACATCATGGAAATTTTGCGCCAGCAGGGAGGTTGGTCCACCCCAAAACCTTCCTCGGATGAATCAGTGTTCCTAGAGGCTTTCTGCACGGGCCCATCTACTTTCTGGGTGTTGCCCCCCCCCCACGGATCCATTAGTGGACTTGGTCACCTTGCGGGCTTGGAAGGAACCGGACACAGTGGAACCATTACCTAAGCACCAGGATAAAATATTAATCCCCCCTGCGGACAGACCTGCTTGGAATAAAGAGTCCTCGGTAGACGCTATGGTGGTAGCAGCCTCCACCAAGAGGGAACTAGCCCAGGAGAGTTCCTCGGTCCATCCTCCTGACCGTGAGTCTAGGACGATGGATCGTCTAGGGAAGCGGGTTTATGCATCAGTAACCTTTTCTATTAGGGCTCTGAACTGTCTGGCCCATGGTACTCTACTACAGCGTGACCTGGTAAAGGAACTGGCTGAGTCGCCCACAAAGTCCATGTCGCAGGAGGACAGGTCTACCTTCTCCGCGAGGGTGGCTACCTTGACAGAGGTTTCTAATACATCCATGCAACTCCTCTCGCATGCGACCAAAGGAGAGGCTAGGGTGGCTGGGTCCGGCATTTCCATGAGGCATCACACCTGGCTCAGGTTGTGTCACTTCACTGAACCTTTCAAGGCATCTTTTGCAAATACCCCATATGATGGTTCTTCCCTCTTTGGTAAAACCATCCGTGACACCTTGGTCCAGAGTGAGAAAGATGGGAAGACACTGTCTGCCATCAGAATCCGCTTCTCAAACCCTCAAAGATCCTTTTCCTGGAATCAGGGAGGGCAAAAGAAGATGTGGTTCTGGAAGTCTCAGTATTCTCGGGACACTCTGGGACCCTTCTTTCCCTAGAGGCAGAGGGGGACAGGACAGACATCGACCCAGAGGCAGAGGGGGTCCGAGGAATTTTAGGTCTTGAGAACTGTTCTTGGACAGACCCGCACAGCAACCCTGAGGGGTTGCCCAACTGTTGTGCTCTGGAGGCAGTCGGGGGTTGCCTGTCGTTGCACCTGAAGGCATGGGAGTCCGAGTCATCTGACCGTTGGGTGCTTCAGATAATTTCCAGAGGCTATTCAGTCCCATTTGTAGCTCTCCCTACACCTTCCAAACACCTCCCAGATGTACCACCCGCACAAAGGGAGGCAGCAGCTCTAGAGGTTTCCAAGCTGCTAAAGAAACGAGCCATCGAACCCATCCCCCTAGATCAGTCCGGATTGGGCATCTACGCCAGGTTCTTTTTGGTGCCAAAAAAGATAGGGGACATGAGGCCCATTCTGGACCTGTCTACTCTGAACCTGTCAGTTGCCAAAGAGAAGTTCCGGATGGTCATCTTACAGTCCATCCTGCCATACCTGCAAGAGAGTGACTGGATGTGCTCGTTCGACCTCCAGGATACCTACTATCACATAAAGATGCACAGAAGCTCCAGGAGGTTTCTCCGCTTCCAGCTAGGAGCCAATCATCATCAGTTTTGAGCCCTGCCCTTTGGTCTCACCACAGCCCCCAGGGTGTTCACCAAAGTGATGGCAGTAGTAGCAGCTTACCTGAGGCTTCAGGGGATTCAGGTCTACCCTTACATGGGTGATTGACTCCTTACTGCTCCTACCAAGTGTCAACTTTGTCGGACCAGAGACTATTTCCTACATCTAGCACACCATCTCACACCATCTAGGGATTACGGTCAACACAGGCAAATCTCTTCCGAACCCTGTCCAGGTTATCGAATACATAGGAGCATGGATAGACACGTTACAGACAAACGTCTTCCTGACTTCGGAGACCGTTCAAACTTAAGGATGCATGTCGTTTTCATTTTTCGATCTCATCTTCCTTCAGCAGAGTCGGTTTTAAGGGCCCTAGGTTCTAGGGCAGCAATGATAACACTTCTACCATGTGCTCGCTTGCATATGCGAGTACTTCAGTGGACTCTAGCGGTGCAAACATCTTTGTTGGATCTTCCATTGTCACACCTGATACACATAAGCAAAGTCTGCTGGTCATCCCTTCTATGGTGGATGCATTCTTCGGAAATCTTGGAAGGATGACCTTTTGTTCCAGCCTCTGCCCAAACCACAGTGACCATGGATTCCTCCCAGCGTGGGTGGGGAGGCATTGCTCGGGAAGGACAGTCCAAGGCATGTGGTCCCCGATCGAGACCAGTTTGCATCTAAATGTTCTGGAGATGAAGGTGGTCCTTTTAGCGTTGCAAGCCCTTCATTCCTTTCTACCTCTGGGAACCATTGCAATCCAGTCAGACAACATGTCGGTGGTATGCTATATCAACAAACAAGAGGGACCAGATCTTACCCCCTTTGTCGTGAGGCCATGAGAGTTTGGGAATGGGTGATCTCCACTGGTCGTTTTCTGGTAGCAATGCATATTCCGGACCGGTCCAACTTTCTGGCGGACAAACTAAGACGGACTATTCTGATGGCTTACGAGTGGTCTCTTGACTCCTTCAGTAGTGAAACAGATCTTTCTAGAGTGGGGTTGGCCTTACTGTGATCTCTTCGCATCTCCTTCCAACGTGAAGTGCAGTGAGTTCTTCTCTCTGAACCCCTGCTGGGGGAATCTCCCAGAGATGCTCTAGTCCATGTTTGGCCTCCCGGTCTTCTTTATGCTTATCCCCCTGTACCCCTTATTCCAAAGTTCTTCCAGAAGGCTCTTCGACTGGGGAGCAAAGTGATCCTCATTGCTCCTTTTATGCCTTGCCAGGCATGGTTTCCCTTCATTTGGTCTTATCTTCTAGCTCCTCCTTAGATCTTGGATCCTAATTCTCACCCCTTGAGGGTCCCTCATCCGAATCTGGACAGTCTGAAGCTCACAGCTTGGCTGCTCCAGTTCCCTTAATTGCTAGGACTTCCTGGTTGTCTTCTTCGGTCAGGTCTATTCTGGTGGCAGCTCATAAGTGTCCCACCAGGAAGATTTATCGTAGCAAATGGAATCATTTTTGCTTTTGGGCCTCTCAAAGGAATTTAGATCCTTTCACAACTCCCATTCCGGCTATCCTTGATTTTTTTGGCAAATATCTTTCAACAGGGGAATAGCTCGTCTAAGGTCAAGATTCAACTAGCCGCCATTTCTCATTTTCGCATTGGTGAGAACTCTGCTTCTTTGGCCTCTTCCAGATTGTGCAAAGCTTTTATCAATGGTACCTTCCTCCTATGTCCTCCGGTCAAAGATCCTATCCTCCCCGTGGGTCCTTACTATGGCACTATGAGCGTTGGCTGCCCCTCCCTTTGAACCTGCAGCAACCGTAGATCTTAAGTTCCTGTCTTGGAAGACAGCCTTCCTAGTGGCTATCACCTCGGCTAGGAGGGTCACAGAACTTCAGGCATTGTCTGTCAAGGTTCCATACATGGTCTTCCATAAGGACAGGGTTTCTCTTCGCACCAATCCCTCCTTTCTTCCAAAAGTGGCATCTGAGGTCAATATCAATCAGACTATTAATTTACCTGTTTTCTTTCCAAATTTCACAAACAAAGTTGAATACAAGCTGCATTTGTTGGATGTTCATAGACAGCTATGGTTCTGTTTACACAGGACCAAAACTTTTCAAAATCTGACCAGTTGTTTGTGTCCTTTTCTAAACCATTTTTGGGTAAACCTATTTCCAAAGTGACCATTGCCAGGTTGAGTTCTCTATGTATCCTTCAGATCTACAAGGATAAAGGTTTGTCTCCTCTGGGTCAGATTAGAGCTCACTCGACAAGGTCCATGGCTACTTCTGTGGCCTTTTGGTCTAGAGTATCCTTAGATGAATTTTGTTCTGCGGCTACCTGGTCTTCGTCTCATACTTTTATTTCTCACTATAAATTGGATTTGATTTCTCGAAGGAGAGCATCCCTTAATTCTGTGGAGCTACGGAATATCCTTCCAATATCCTTCCATGAGGGCCACCCAGGTGTTTAGTAGCTGGGGACTCTGTCCCACAGGTTGAAGATCAAATGAATTAAACTACTTCAGATAAAGAAGTTATGTGCTCACCGTAAAGTTCCATCTGAGTAGTTATACTGCATTTGTCTTCAACCATCCCTCCCTCCTTCCCCCTGGCCTTACCATATGGGCAGTGTTCATAGATGGCACTTTGTTGTGCGTAAGGTGTTTTGGATCGGGTTGTTTAGTATAGGGTGCAGCAAACTTGATCTGAAGGTTGGAAGGTGGTGATGTATGATGGGTAGAGGGAGGAGCTTGAAGCTCGGAGCAGATGCTTGTGAAGTTGCTGGCTCAGATCCGATACGGATCCGGTACCCACGACAAACGAAGTACAACTACTCAGATGGAACGTTGTGGTGAGTACATAATTTCATTTTTCATTTTTTATGTTGTTAGCTGCCCAGGCAAGAATTTCTACTAGAATAGGAGTATTGTTGGCTAGAGGAATGTATAGGACTATGATGCAAAGGTTTTTGCAGTTGTTTAGTTTTAGGAAGGTGAGAAGCAGCTCTGCAGTGGAAAAGAGGGGACTCTGCTTAAAATAGGGAATTACTGTAAAGGCATTTGGGAATAGTAAGGAGATGCTTGTTCCTCACAACATTCTGGCACGTCATTGATGGTTAAACTAGTTCTTTTGTTAGGTGTATTAGGGTTTCCATTCCAAAATCTGTGGGTTTAGCCTGTGTTGCAAAAATAATTACCACCCTCACTACTTTATTTTTATAACCCTGCAGCATTCAAAAGCCGATTCCTAGTCCATCACTCTAGTGACATCTTACAGCATTGTGAGCTGTGCAGTATTTTATATATAGTTTTATATTTATAATGAAGTTTACATTGTATACCTAAGCATTTATAATGTATGCATTCTTTTAAATACTGAATGTTTTACTTTTTCTTTGTAACACCTTGGCTATGACACATGCAGCCTCTGTTTACCTTGATGATGATGTTTTTCCCTTTTTTATTCGTAAGAGCATTTCTTACTTATTGTCATTACCGTTGTAGCTGAAAAGAGTCCCTACACCAGTTTAGTAATCTGGATAACAAAGTGTAAATAAAGTAAAATTACACTTGCTTCATAGTGGTGCAAATATAATCACCTGCCACCCTGCTTTTTTTTTTGTACAGCCATGTAGCATTCACTAGCTGATTCCTTGTCCATTACACTGTGGTTAACATCTTACAGCAGTGTGATCTACGCAGTGTGCTTACATACAGTGTTGGATTTATAATAAAATTTATATTGTATATGTAAACATTAATATAATTTATTATAAATTATGTTTAATAATTTGCTTATTCAGTGTCATACCGTGGCTATGATACATGCAATCTTTGTCAGATACCATAGAGACAGTACCCCCCCCCCACACACACACACACCCCTTTGTATTAAGTGCATTTCTTTGCCATTGTGGCCTGGATTGTGGCTGAAAAGGTTCCCTGATTCAGTTAAATAACCATGATAACAAAGTATAAAAAATAAGTTTACACTCGCTGCATAATTATGGACATCAAAGCTTCACACTTTGTGTCTTCTTCCCTTAAGACGTAGAGAGCTCAGAGATTACCTTTTACGTGTGTCTGATTTAAGTCATATTTTGTTCTGCTCCTCATAAATTCTGTGGTGTTTTGGAAAAATATTTGACTATTGCATTTATTAGAAAATGAGAGACATTTGAGTTTCAGACTTAAAATTGCATTCAATGAACAATGACAGGCATTTGAATTTGACTTCATAACCTTCAGAAAATGTATACCAATGCAAAACCTGTTATTCTAGCAACTAAAGTCTTGTGTACTTAATATTACATTTACAATCTGTCCCTTTTTGTATACCCTTGCTAAATAAAATTGAAGTATAACAAGAACTGAGCAACTTACATGAAAATGTTAAGAAATATTTGAAGACTTAAAGGCATGGAAGAAACTTTAGTATCTTCTTAAAAAACACATTAAAAGAATCACTCAGTAAGCTTCTGATTTTAAAGGCATTTTTTAACATTTCTTGCGTGTCTTTAATAGTGGAACAAAAAATGGAGGCAACTTGCAGTAATGGAAGAAAGATTTAGTCAGGAAAGAAGTCGCAATGTATTTTAAAAACAAAATAGCAGAGTCTTTTTAAACACAATAAAAATTCACTGAGTTTTATTGTACTTTAATGAGTTATTCAAATTTAACTACATTTTATTTTATACATTTTTAAGAGCTGATTCAGGTGGCTTATTTTTATCCTCAGCCTGGAGTCTGCAACCAAAACCATTCCCAGGGATTCAATAATACATGCAGTAAGTGTACACCACTGTGAGTTGAACAGACAACACAGGCATAAGTCACACCTTCTTCCCCTTAATTTTAGTTTTCTTATTTTCTTGCAGCTTTAAATATTGACAGGAATTCAAAAAGTTTACCACAAAGCGTAGACTACATTACACTTAGTGTAATCTTTCTGAGTGACTAGAAACCACTAAAAATGTGATGGGAATGTTCTTGAATACATATAGTGGAGACTTGAATCTGTCCCATTAAGTTTAAATTTTTTTTCTTCATTATATGAATGTTCAGCATATTTCTCAACTGTCACTAATGTTGCAGAACATCTCTGATTTGACCTCATTTTTTTTTTTGTTCTGTCCATCATAAAATTGCTTATCCTGTCACAAGTTGATGAGGATTAGTCAGTAGTCAGTAATGCCAAATATTAGAGTTTCATACTTCCTATTCCTCAGGAACATACCTTCGCTGTCCAGAATTTCACTGAATATCCATGATTTTTCCTCATATTTTTGCCTTGTCCCTCATAAAATCTTTGATATTTTTCAGTAAATCACTTCAGATTTCAGTCAGTCAGTAATGCCAAATGTTAAGTTTCATACTTACTGTTGTTGGCGTAACTAGTTAGTGAATTAGAGTAATATTTAAAAATGACTGATTTTGGACCTTTGCCTATCCATTATTTTTTACTTTGTCCAGAATTCCTGAGAAAATAAGTTGAGAGATAAGCTTAAAATTTAATTGCATGTTGATGGAGAGCGAGTGAGTGTATACAAACTGGCAAGACAAGGTATTGCAGTCTAATGTTTTTAAGTAAAGATAATGTTTAAGTAATGTGGTAACAGCAGTGGTTAGAAATGAGGCAGTCTCACATAGTGTGGTAGCCCAGACATTTATGCTGTTCAGAACACATAAAGTCTGTGGGAGGGACCACTATAAATGCTATACAAGGACCACAGACTGGATCTGTATTTTTACTTCTATTGCAATAACCAAAATAAATGAATATTCTATAAATGGATTGATTACCTTATAGAGTTAAAATATAGTAAGGCAGCGACAGCAAAGCAGGGAAGTGCGTCTGAATGCCACTAAAGCAGTATGCCATGGTAAACGTGACGTCTATAGACTTCTGCTAGAAGGTGATGTCCAGTACCCTTTAAAGCTGCAAACTATTAAAGCAACAGTGGTAAGGCATGGAAGTATGTTTGAATGCCACTGAAGCAGTACACCACAGTTAACTTGAAGTCGGTGTGATCCTATTAGATGACGTCAGATACCCGAATGTGACATTCAGCTTTTCTAAGACAGAATCTACACCACTGTTCTATGGAAATAAGTGTTATGAAATACCTATGCTGTGTGCCTGTGTTTGGAGCTGTGACATGGGGGATGGGGGTGCATACTGAAGCTGTTGGGGCTGTGACCCTGTGCATTTGCACTTTATAGAAATGCAGAGATAAAAACACAAACAGGTGCATGCTCTTTAAGAGCTGGCTTTTAATATCACTTAACTATTGTACTCCTTTCCTGTAATTTTTTGCTATCCTTTTCTATACATTGTTACCTGAGGCACCTTTCTGCTCTAGTAGTCTGAATAAACCACATGAAAACTGCATAGGCAAAAACAAAGAGAATTTCTACAGCAGATTTACCAAATTTGCACTTGTAGAACAAAGATACTTTGCCCATCCCTGTTTACAAGTGTCCATCTTTGTTGACTCTAAGATCATACAACAGATGAGTAAAGACAAATTCCTTACCCTGCTGCACCAAGATCCCATACAAATGACTTCTGGTAAAAACTTTGAAAACAAAAAAAAGTGTTCACCCATATGAGCATTCACTTGTTTTGACCAGCAACCATAAATATATATATATATATATATATATATATATAAAGATTGGCCTATCACATCATCGAGTCCGAGTTCAAGACCTCATCAGCAAAAGTTTACAACGTCGAACACCCGGAACTGCAAACCGTAACCCCAGAAACTGAACCACTTGGGCACCAGAACAAAAAAAAAAACGCAACAAGTAACACCCCCCCAACTAAATATACTAACTCTGAGATTACACTACAGTGGGGAAATGACAAAGTTAACCTATGGTGGCCAAGCAGTTCTTTTTTTTCCTGGGGTTAGTTTTCGCTGTTTCCGGTATTTGACGTTGTCAGGTTTCACTGATGTGGTCTCAATGAACACGGATTCGACAATGTAGTAAGTCGATGTTTTGCAGTAGACACACACACACACACACACACACACACACTCTGAATAGTATCATATCCCAGGTGGATAGAGAAAATATATTTCACATAAAGTATTGAGATAGTATTGAAACATATATAAGCAAAATTGGTTAATCTTGTTTTTGTAACTGCACAAGGGAATAAAAGTTTGTTTTTATCCCACCAGAGTGCCGGTTTATTGTTGATGTATGTAGATCCCCTCTTTGATGAAAGGTCTTTCATTTTTATTTTGAATTTGTTAACCAGGCTACAGCACAGATCCCATTGGATCTATGCCAGTCTCAAATTAGGGGTAAACATAGTAGACACAACATTATGTACAGATTTAATGACAAAATGCAATATATATATATATATATATATATATATATATATATATATATGATTTAAGGGCAAAATACAATATATACTGTACGTATGTTATTTACAAAGTGAATATCAGACTTGGTTGAGAGTATAAAGGCAGTGGATAAATAACATTATATACAAGGGTGACTGATAAAACACAATAGGTGCATCTTTATATATAGAGTGGAAGTCTGAGTTGGCATGCTGAAAGAATCACAATTAAAAGTAGGACAGAGCAAGGTTTGTAGAGGGAAGAAGGGTAGGAAGAGGTTAAGCTACATGACCAGAAAGAAAGCAGTTGCATTTTCCTGGAGTTCTTGAAGTGTGCTTTTATTTCTGATTGGAAAATGGGGGAAGAGAAATGATAATTAATGGTAATTAAGAAAAGAAGGGAATGATTCTCACAGTTTGGGACCAAGGACTAAGAGAGTACTTTTACTTCTGAGGTGCTGAGATCATAGTCCACATATAGTCATGGAATTAATTTTGTCCTGCTTTTAAGCTGAGGTCAAATAACCCCCAAAAAGAAAGTGGGTCTAATGGAGGCCTGCAACATCAAAATCCCTCTCTGACACAGAATTTGCAATCTGTGTATAAAATGCCATATGTCATGTCCCCTTTAATAGTCCATTAAAAAAACACTAAAGGGTGCTGTTCTGTCCCCAGATAGTCAAAAGATTTTATAATCTTAATTCTGATTTGGAAGGTAGCAGGCTGCCTTTGTCAGTGCATGATGTTTAGGCCTCATGTTGTATCCAGTAGCATAAATGTTACCTTACACCTGGTAAGATGTTAATGATTTATTATTTCTCATGTAATAAGGACTAATATGTATATATGTGTGTGCGTGTATGTGTGTATATATATATATATATATATATATATATATATATATATATATGTGTGTGTGTGTGTGTATGTATAGGTATATACACACACACAAAATATGTATATATTGTATACATTAGTTTCAGTCTGCCTTTTGTGCAGAGGCTAAATAGCCGCCAAGTGAAAGCAGGAAATTACGCCAGAATGTGACAACAGGAGTCTTCTGAAACAGTGGATTTGCTACATGTATGTGAGACCATAACACAGCAATTACGGTGAGATACTTGGTACAAAGTATGGATCTTTAGAAAAGGGAAGGAGCAAATTACATAGAAATAAATGGACATTGTGGGAACATTGAATGCAGAATAATGTTCATGTGGAGGAGTGAGGTGTAAGGGGGAAGGCAGGAATTGAGCAATTTATGTTGGACTGATGAACGTTCTAAAGAAAAAAAAATCAAATATGATATATAATGTATGTAAATGACAAAATGTCAATATAGATTGCTTTTTTTTCTATTAATGTATATTTTGAGCATGACTTAAATGATAAGATGTTAAACAGCTAAAAAAAATGCTGTTTTGCTCCTATGTATTTCACTTTGTCTTAGTTTTGATCGACATAGCAGTTCTGTGTCAGAACATGAGGCTTAGGTCTTACTTTATGTGCAGTAACAAAAATGTTGCCCTGCCTGGTAAAGTGGTAATGGCTTTCTGTTAGATGTAATAAAAACTTGGTGCAGAGTATGCGGTAACAAAAATGTTGCCTCATCTGACAAAATATTAGATGACTTTCTTTTTCTGTTTTTTATGGTATACTTAGAATTTAGTGCACAGATGTTATCGGCACTGGTTTCAACCTCCATTTTGAGTGGTCAGATAATCCCCTGATGATAACGGACTTTAATGAACTCATACTCAACACAAATAGTTCTTATCTTTGAGAAATGCAGATATTTCATTAATCTTGAGGCATCCCTCTCAAAAAAAAAAAACCGCAAAGTGAGCATTACACCTAAACTTTCATCACTTTCTTAACTAAAACATTAAGAAGTCATACTCTTGAGACTAAAAAAAAATAAAATAAATTCTACCAAAGCCTCCTAGAACTAGAAAGAATTCTAGCTAGAATCTACATCATCTTCTCATTCATGTAAACACGTAGCAGTAATTTAAGAATAGTCAGATCAAGATCACTTCTAGTTTATTACTCCTAAACACTCTACTAACAAGAATGTCTTAATAATTGATGGCTCAGTCATTAGGCATACACATTTTCAACTAACGGTACAGAACAAGGATAGGGTTATTGCCAGTTGTCTTTCAAGTGCCTGGATTTCTTATGTTACAAGGATCCTGAAGACTCTGTCTATGGACAGATATGACTATGACTATGATATGTTAGTGTTCCATGCAAGTGTGAAAGACCTAAGGCATATAACCCCGGAGGGATATGCAGAGAGTCATGTCAGAATTTCTGTAAGTGCAGCAAATGCAGGCAAGATTCTGTTCCTTAGTGGAATCCTTTCTTCATTAAGAATGTAGCCGAAGCAAAAGAAAATGATAATTGGCTTCAGCAATTGACTGAATAGTTAGTGTCATTCTAGGGGGATCCATATGCATCAGGAATGGGATATGATAATTGATAGTACTACTTCACAAAGGATGGCTTGCAACTCTTGTTCCAAGGCTTTAGCAAATTGTCTAAAGCCTTTGCTGCTTCCATCGTACCTTTTTTATGCAAAATAATTAATTGATATCCCAGTGTAGCAAACACACTGAACCCCAAATTGGACCACATTAAGGTGCCTCTTCTCATTGCTCCCACCATGCCTTCAGGCCTAATGACAACTGTGGTGCTGTCTTCATATTTGTCAAGGGTCATTTTACCTCTAAGCCTATTCCCAGAGAAATACAAGTAGAACACTTGGAAGTCCAGGTCACCCTAAACCAGACAAACTATCAGCCACTAGTCTGCTGTAGGACACCCTCCATATCCCCTGATAATCATGTTAGATTTTTAAAAGTGTTCAAAGAACTCCCTTTTAAAAATATTTTTCTTTATTTTGGGAGACTTCAGCTCCTTTAATTGAAGTACCCATTCTTCTAACATACGGTATGTTCAAAAGATATTGGACTTAATCAGTAGATTCACTGTGAAACATATAAGTAATAAACACCTTAGAGTACGCAATTTTTTTAATTTAGTCCTCTACTCACAAATACAACCTCCACAAATACCATTTCCCTGGTCTATCCTTCCTATGTTAGGTCAGACTGTAAACGTGTGACAGTCACTTTGAAAATATGTAAAGCTCCTGAAACCAGTATCTTTAAATTTAAAGGTTTCAGTTTGGAAAACCTCATACAACTCTATAATGACATCTCAAAATTCATGTGTTAAAACCAGTTCTGATGCAGACACAGCAGTAAGCTACACAAAGAAGTTCTGCCCTCACTTAGGTAAATCCATAGAATTGCTAGTACCGGACAGAGCAAAATATAACTGGGAGTTCAAAAAGCAAAACACTCTGGTGGTCCACCAAAATAAACCAACTTTATAACAAAAGAAAAATCCCCCTCAAATTATACAGCTGATTCCAAACTCCCAATAATAAGGACACAGTCAAAAGTGGTACTAGATCATAAAAAAAAGACTAGTAAAGCAACCCATGAACTTAAGTTACGTACTGAAGCTAAGGGTAGTTACAATGCATTCTTTAGCTAGATTGGGAACTAAGGAACAATACCAGCAATGCCGGGAAATTATTCTAAATGGCACCACCCACTTCAGCTCAGTAGACATTGCTAGTATGCTAGTCTACAACTTCAGTGCAAACTGTACCCCTGAAATATTTATCCAGACTCCATATATTACAGAATCCCTTATACCCTATTGTCACCGAGGAACAGGTTTTGGGAACATACCTGAATGTTGAATAGCACCAAACATGCCCTCACAAAACCTCTTTGCAGACTGTTGAACCAAAGTTTATCTATGGGATTTGTTCTCAGATTATGGTGTACCACAGTGGTGATGCCTCTCCATGACAGTAGCCCTACCACAGACCCTAGTAATTGTAGACCTATCAGCCTGATCTGCAAAACTATGGAACATATTATGACTGTCAATTGTGATACTCAAATTTGTGTTAGAAGTGACCCTCAACAGTTTGGCTTTGTCAAGGGAGATCCTGCCTATTAATTGTAGGTAATCTCATTGAGATGGTCACTAAGGCTTAGACATTGGTCATGCTGTTCACACAGCATATCCTGAGCTGGCCAAGGCATTTGACTCTCCACCCCATGCAGGCATAATAAGAAAGGTAAATACTCTTAAAATAGACCCCTGTATGGTAAGATGGATAGTAAACTGGCTAAAAGGTAGAACCCATATAGTTTGTGTGGCAGGTGCTTCATCTTAGAGCATGAAGGTAACTAGTGGAGTCCTCCAGAGTTCTAGGTTGGTACCACTCCTTTTCAGCATTCACTTCTGTGTTCTCCAGTCTGGGATCGAGAATCTGTAATTAAATTTGCAAACGACTGCAAACTTGAGTGTTATTGTCAAGACCCTTCCTGACACGTGTACCCTTCAGAAATAATTTACCCTAGTAAACACCTGGAGTATGGAAAATGAGCTCCAGTTTACTCGGAAAAAGTGTAGTGACAATATTGTGGCAAACAACCCCTACTCTCAATGTATGGTGTAGACAGTGCTGCACTACAATATGAGCATGTAATCAGGGACCTTGGACCTTGGAACCTGGTTTGACAATTCTCTCTCCTTTAGTCATATTGTAGCAACTGTAGTCAGAATGTCCTACTTAACACAACTGATAATCAAGGGTATATCATCCAAGTATAAATATTTCATTGTTCCCTTCTATTCAGTATTGATTAGACTAATCAGTGAATACAACACCCCCTTTGGGATGTCCCACACTAGACATGCCAAACATGAGAAGCCCCATAGGTTCTTAACCAAGAAGTTTACAGGCTTAAAGAACCTGAGTTACCATGAGAGACTAGAAGTTTTGTACCTTTACTCAGTATGTTATAGACTCTTAAGGGGTGATCTGTGACTTGACAACCATACTATTTGATCCTCTTTTAGTCAATCTCCTGCATCTCGGCTAGTCTAAAATTCCCACAAACACTAGAACTTGAATCTTCATAGCAATTAAATAGAATATGATGGAGAGAGAGGTTCATTATGTAGTAGCTATCCCCATCTTTGGACTAAAATTCTCGTACAGGTTAAGCAGTGAGACAAATTATCAGCCTTCAGGCAGAACCTGGATGATTAGATGGGTACCTGTATGTTTACCCTGGGATTGAATGGCCTAGCCTTCCTTGAGAAAGGGGGTACAGCGTCAGGGCAAGTATTGGCAAGGCATTTATGGCTGTGAGGCTAAATAGCCTCATAACTTCTATGAATCCAAATGAAAACAGGGTATAATGCCAGACCTTTACCACATAAGTCCACTAAAACATCAGATTTGCTACATCTATGCAGAAGGCCATATAGCAGTTCCCCTAAGGCAGTCCATAGTAGAAACAATTCAAGCAATTTTAATAAGATACTTATGTAGTAAATGTACTTGAGTGCCTGCCATCCTTTCTCCAAGGATTTGATTGCATCTTAATTGATGTTCTTCATAAGACTCACTGCTGCAGCAGCCTAATCTATAAAGGTATCCTGTACGGGATACAATAGCCGTTCAGCTTTCAAAGCTTTCAGGGCACCTTCCACACACCGAAACTGTTAGTGTGAGCTGACAACAAAAGTCCTTTAAAAAATGGATTTTATGCTTTTGTATAACAAGCCATAAATCAGCTCCATTAAAGGAGTTCACAGTAAAAAACATGCAATTTATCATAAGGTACTTAGAAAATACACTCAGGAATGCCATTCTAACTCCCAAGAGGTACATCAAGAATGCCATGTTGCTTTAAAGGATTTCCTCCGCATGTTAGTTCTGTTTTACATGGTAGTACACTTCTGACAGTATGTAGAGCTTATGCCTAACTCTCTGTGCAGTAATGTATATAATGTATTGCTTGGTGAAATGCAGTGTTTTTTTTAACTTCTGATGTAAAGAGGACTTCTTCCACATGTTTTGGATGCAAGTTTCACCTGACCTTTTGAGTAGAGGTCATATTACACCCAGTGGAAATATTACGTAGTACCAGACTGTGGTATCAAAAATCCTTTGAAACAGTGAATTTTTCTACCTCTGTACAAAACGCAATATGTCAGTTTCCCCTAAAGTAGTTCATAATAAAAATTCAGGCAGTTCAAACTTAATAATGCCTTTCAGGCCACAAATTTCATTGCACCTCAATACTGAATTGCACAGGAGCACACTGCTTTTGTCAGAACATGGGGTTTAAGCTGCATTATTGAAATACTGACTTGCCTCATGAAACAAAAGTTTGATCGATGTTGTCCTATCTCGCCTTCATTCTTACTAGGTTTGGTTGTGATCCCCTCTTCGGATCCATCTCGGCCTTATTTACAAGCTCGAGGCTGTCTGCTAGCTCATGACTAAATCCCTATCCCAGCATGCACCAGGACCATCCCCAGATCTTGTTTGATACTAAACGGATTGGGTGTTTGTCTGCTAACTCTGGCTAAGTATAACCATTTTTTATATATTTTTCCTCACATTAACTCTCATAGTTATTGTTGAATATCTAGATTTTTATCTAAATTAGCTGAATGCCTTTCTTGTTACTAGATTTTTCTGAGTTGAGCTGTTTATTGCTAACTTTTGGCTATCATTTATCTGCTAGGCCTTGTATCCCTTCCTGGCGTCTTAGTTCATTTAAATTAGAGAAATATCAAGCAGCCTGTTTTAGTTAGAGGGCTTTATCCCCCTTGTCCCCATTGTTCCTGTTGATGTTCATCATGTTTCACTGTTGCAGTCCTAACCAATGGGTTATCTGGCTCCCAGTAGCCCTCGATCGGCCAGAATACCAAAGGTAAGTAAAAATGACATCGGTTGTAAAGGAAGTCAGGGCATCTGATACAAAAGGAGGCAGCCGACATCACTTCCTCAGGCTTCCTTGCCACGGAGCCCAAAGCAGAAGGATTTCTTGCAAGAGTGCCAGTCGGCAGTTTACCTTTTCTGTTTATGACTACACAGTTGAAGTCAACTACAGCTAAGTACCCCATTGGGGATCCTCTTTTCTTGCCTTAACAAATGTCAGAAAATGTTAATAATTGTCTTACCTGTGGAAAGTATATTCCCCATAGAGATTTTCATTCCTGTTGTATTATTTGTTTAGGCCTTAACCACGACGTTCCTAATTCTGAGCTCTGTGCTTCCTTTAATCCGCTTACTATTCGTCGTCAGGCTAAGCTTTTAGCTAAACACTTTGGAGTTTGACTTAAGTTTGTCGGTATAGCGTCCGCTGGTCTTCAGGCTTCGGATATCCCAAAGAAATGTAAGGATAAGGACCGTGACAGGCTTCCGTAGGTCAAGTCCTCGGATGATAAGTTGGTCATCAGTCATGCGGTAGCCTGTGAGGCACTTTTGCAGCTCCTGCAGCCCGCAGATTTTCAACCGCAAGCCTCGGTTGAGATCATTTCAGAGGCCCCCAGCTTTCATTTTGCCTTCTGACCTTCCACCTGTTGCCTCTTCAGCTGGATCTGGAGCCACTAAGCTGACTCCGGTGTCAGAGGCCTCCGGTCCTCGTTCTGACAGCAAGCTCATACCGACGACTTCGGCTGTAACTTAGGCGGTTGCTAGGCCTCCCAAGTCCTTCAGACTTTAAAGGTAAGTCTTCCAGTCATAAGCCTGTGAAGAAACAGGTTCCAGTTTCCTCTTGATGTTCATCGTGTTTCACTGTTGTAGTCATGACTGTAGGGTTCTCCCCTGCCGGCAGGCAGTCCTCGGTCAGCCAGAATCCCAAAGTCTGGGTCCGGCGTCGGCTGCTCAGCCATGCTCCCTGACATCAGAGCGCCAGGAGTACAAAGCTGACAGCCGACGCCATATTCTCCAGTCTTTCTTGCCGTGTGGTGATAGCAGTTCGCAAGTGCCGGTTGGCTGACTCCTGACAATTTTTTCTAAACGTACTTCAGTTCCGAAGACTTTCTTCTCCTACTCAAAGCTAAGTACCCCGTTGGGGAAAATTTTTTCTTGCTCCAGTCCGATGTCAGAAAAAGTTAATAATTGTATTTCATGTGGGAAGCAAATACCTCATAAGGATTTTCATTCTTACTGTATTCCTTGCTTAGGCCCTGACCACGACGTAGCTAGTTGTCGGTTTTGTGCTAGATTCAATCAACGTACAATTAAACGAAGGTACGATTTTGCATTTCATTACTTTGGTAGGCGTTTTAATTACAAAATGTCGTCGGATACGGTTCCGGCTACCGGAGTTCACAAACGACGCAAGGATAAAGACAGGCCTCCGAGGTCCAAATCAGACAATATCGTACAAGCAGAGCCAACTTCAGGTTCAGCCATCGTCAGTGAGGCGCTTTTGCAGCCCCTGTCGTCGGCCATTTTGGAACCGATGGCCGAAACGGACTCCCACGAGGAGCCAACTAGGCCTTTGAATATTTCTGTTGCAGGACCTTCGGGCAATGCTCCTTCAGATGGGTCCGGAGCCGCTGTGCAGGTACCGGCTTCCGAAGGGGTTTTCAGGCCTACTCAGCTTCAAATAAAGGCAAAGCCAAAGACAAAGGCAAAGACTCCTTCCAAATCAAAGACTACAACCCAGGCCTCTTCTGATCCGGCTCCCAAGTCTCAGAAACAGTTACTTAAAATGGTGGAGGACTTACTTACTATGATTAGGGGTTCACATCCCCCTCCAGATAAAAGGCCAAGGCAGGAAGTTTATTATGACTCCTCTGATCAGGCTTATGTTTCTTCAGTTTCTTCTTCTGACCAGGAATATTCTTTCCCTCCTTATGAGGATTCTGATGCTGAGGAATCCATTCCTTCAGCTTCTCCCCCTGAGGATTTCTCTTTTGGGGAAACTGCATGAAATGAGGGAACATTTTCACTGGGAAGGACAGGAGTACTCGGAATCTAAGAAAAGACTTAGGGATTTTCTTCTTCTTCCCCAACATAGATCCCTGGCTATTCCTCCTATTTTGGATATTGTGGATGATGCTTTTTCGGAGGCTAACTTAACTCCTGACTCTCTTCCTCCAGCTCCTGTTAAGCCAGACAGATATTATAGGGTTCCTGATTCCCACCAGTTTTTATACAAGAATCCTACTGTTGATCCTGAAACCATTTCTCAGGCTCCTAAGGGGGTTAAGGCCGCTTCTGCTAAAAACCCCATTCCCACTGAGAAGGATTCCAGATCTTTAGAAAGATGGGACAAAAAGGTGTACACTTCTGCTACTTTATCTATTAGGGCTTTAAACTGTCAGTTTCATATGCTGAAATACCAGCAATTTCTTCTGTCTGTTTTAAAACAAAAGTTAACTTCCATTTCCGCCTGTGCAGATAAGGAATTACATGACTTAATGCATGCTGCTGAACAAGTTGGGAAGCATGGTTTACACTGTGGATTTGATGCCTTGGAGGGTTCTTGTAGGGCTGCTGCCTCTGGCACAGTCATTAGAAGGCATGCATGGTTAAAGGAACAAAACTTGCCAGTTCAAGTAAAAGCTAAATTATTGGATGCTCCTGTTCAGCGTAATGTTTTGTTTGGATCTAAAGCTGAAAAGGTGATAAAGAAGATGGAGGACAAGGCAAAATCCATGCAAACGGTTAAAGATTTCTTACAAGTACAGCCACCCAGATTTAGTAGGAATTGGCCTACTAAAAATTGGTCCTTTCCAAATTCTGACAGGCCTCAGAGGGGTAGGTACAGACGCTCCCGAGGAAGGCCTCAAACGCAAGCCTGTTATAGACCAAGACAGTGGACTGCTTCCACCCCTAGGGGGAGGAGAGGACAGGTCGCAAGCTCGTAGAAAACAGACTCAATGACTCCCTCTGTTGGGTTGCAGGAACTTCTTGCCTGGAAGCCCCTCTCGGAGGAAAACTTTCTCTTTTTCACCTAAATTGGACTCATATAACCCAAGACAAGTGGGTTCTGGATGTGGTTTCAAGAGGTTACAAATTCCATTTTCATACCCTACCAAGACCAAGCGGATGGCCGGATCTTCCAAAACATCAATGGTTAGAGGCCTTAAACCAGGTGGGAGCTCTCTTGCCTATGAAAGCCATAGAACTGGTTCCACTTTCAGAGATGGGACAAGGTTTTTACTCAAGGTTCTTTCTAGTCCCCAAAAAGCAAAATTCACGGAGACCCATTCTGGATCTGTCAGTCCTGAACACTTTTCTCGAGATACCAAAATTCAAGATGCTTACTCTACAGCAGCTACTTCCAATGCTGACCAAGAAGGCATGGATGGTAACTTTGGATTTAAAGGAGGCATATTTACACATTCCCATCAGGCAGGAATGCAGAAAATACCTCAGGATCAAGGCCGAATCGAGGCACTATCAATTCTCTGCGCTGCCCTTTGAATTGTCTACTGCGCCCAGGGTCTTCACCAAATGCCTGGCTCCAGTAGTAGCTTATTGCAGACTCAAGGGAATTTAAATTTACCCTTATCTGGACGACTGTCTTATTCAGGCAGACAGCAAGGATGTCGTACTCCAGCATCTAGAATTTGTTCAGAATCTTCTCAAGTTCTTGGGATTCACTGTAAACATAAAAAAGTCAAATTTGACACCCTCTCAACAGATAACTTTTCTGGGTGCTCTTCTCAACACAACAACCCAGATGGCATTTCTGACATACAAAAAACAATTACAGCTGGCTTCAACTTTCAAAACCTTGGCAACATTAACTCAGCTATCTGCAAGGAAATTCCTGCAGGCTTTGGGTTACATGGCCTCCTGCATCCTTCTCGTACCATATGCAAGACTACATATGAGGAAAATACAGTGGTACCTAAAAAGTGTATGGTCTCAGCATTGCCACACTTTAGACATGCAGATTACCGTCCTGCCTTGTCTTCAAAAGGAATTCCTTTGGTGGTCCAAGGCATGTACTCTAAACAAAGGAAAACCCTTCAGTCTGCCTCCAGCCACTCAGATACTAACCACGGACGCCTCAGATTATGCATGGGGGGCCCATTTTCAGGGCAACTGTCTGCAGGGCCTTTGGACAAAGGATCAGAAGCTCCTGCATATCAATTTAAAAGAAATGTTAGCCATTCAGAAGGCTCTATTGGCCTTCAGGAATCTTCTACATCCAGGACAACTACTGATACGAACACAGACAACACCACAGTTATGTGGTACATAAACAAGCAAGGGGGATCTCATTCCTATCCCCTTTGCAGACTAGCCATGAATCTATGGAACACAGCTATAGCTTGCAAACTGGACCTTCAAGCTCAGTTTCTACCAGGGAAGCAAAACTTCCTGGCAGACAGTCTGAGCAGGAACCTGTTGGACCCACACGAATCGATGCTGGACACCAAAATATTCAAGATGATTATAGCAGTCTGGGGATGTCCTCACATAGACCTCTTTGCATCCCACCTCAATCATCAACTACAGATTTTTTGCACCAGGACATTCCACGAACTAGCTTGGAAAGTGGATGCACTATCATTCAGTTGGAGAAACCTCTCGGGGTATGCCTTCCCGCCTCTACCTCTTCTTCCACGGGTGTTGTTAAAGATCAAACAGGACAAGCCCAAGATGATGATCTTGCTGGCCCCAAATTGGCCTCGACGGTTTTGGTACCCAGCACTGAAAAACCTTTGTCTGGAGCCCCCTTGGGTTTTACCACAGACTCCGAACCTTCTGTCCCAACACCAGGGTCAGGTTCTGCACTCCCATGTCAAAACTCTCAGCCTGGCGGCATGGTTAATCCAGGGTCTGTGATTCATTCTCTTCTACCCAAGCAGGTTATGGATGCCATTTTAGAAGCCAGACGTCCTAGCACTAGAAAATCTTATGCAGGAAAATGGAAAAGATTTTGCTCCTGGATGCAGGCTCGGGATTCAGATCCTCTTATTCCTAACATTCCTCTGATTTTACTTTACCTGACAGACCTCTTACATAAGGGTCTCTCTTTTTCTTCCATAAAAATACATGCCTCTGCTATTTCTGCTCATTATAATACAGTCCCTCCAATCTTTTCCCACCAACTCATGAGACAAGGAGCTAAGAACTTAAGACCCCCTAGATCTCCACCCATTCCTGCTTGGGATCTCAACTATGTTTTGGAAAAGCTCACCTTACCTCCTTTTGAGCCTGCTGCCACATCTGACATCAAGTTTTTATCTTGGAAGACAGCCATCCTGTTAGCTCTGACCTCTGCCAGGAGAGTTTCAGAGTTGCAAGCTCTTATGGCTGTGGAACCTTATATTATTTTTCATCAAGACAGGGTGTCTTTAAGGACTAATCCTACTTTCATGCCTAAGGTGGTTTCCAAAGTGGCTTTAAATCAAACTATTCACGTACCAACTTTTTTCCCCACTCCACAAAATAAAGGGGAAAGGATCTTGCATTCCTTGGATGTACACAGACAACTACGTTTTTACCTGAACAGAACCAAGGACATCAGGAAATCAGAGCAATTGTTTGTTTGTTATGCTTCAAGTTCCCAAGGTAAAGCTATTTCAAAACAGACCATTTCTAAATGGATTGCTCATGGAATCAGATTTTGCTATTCACACCATGGAAAGCAAATCCCAGGGAGTATAAGGGCTCACTCTACCAGAGCTGCTGCCACGTCAGCTGCCTTCCTCAGGGGAGTTCCTACCAAAGACATTTTGGAAGCTGCAACTTGGAGTTCAGTGCATACTTTTTCCAAGCACTACAATCTACCTCTCTACTCTAAGTCTAGGGCAGGCTTTGCTTCTGCAGTCTTGCAGGGCCTTTTAGCCACCCCCTCTACTTTATGACCACCTCCCTTTTATTCTGCTTTGGGATTCACCCCTACAGTCATGACTGCAACAGTGAAACATGAACATAGTACAGTTGTGTACACTTACCATAAATGTAGATGTTCGAGTGTCTTCACTGTTGCAGTCTGGGTTACCCTCCCTCCTGTCCCCTCTTATTTTTTCCTTTTTGTGGTTCCCTTCTTCACCCTTCTTTTGAGGTGTATTTGCAAAGGGTATGGGATCTTACTCATTTTGGAACACCTGACATCTGGGGCAAGAAAAACTGGAGAACATGGCGTCGGCTGTCAGCTTTGTACTCCTGGCGCTCTGACGTCAGGGAGCATGGCTGAGCAGCCGACGCTGGACCTAGACTTTGGGATTCTGGCCGACCGAGGACTGCCTGCCGGCAGGGGAGAACCCTACAGTCATGACTGCAACAGTGAAGACACTCGAATATCTACATTTATGGTAAGTGTACACAACTGTACTTCCCCTAATTTTCAAATGGTTAAAATGGCTGATGATCTTTTGACTCTTATTAGGGGTTCGCAGCCTCCTTCTTCAAAAAGAGGTAGGGATGTCTTTCCAGAGGCTTTATCTTATTCAGGTTCTGATACTTCTAGCATTTCTGTTGATGAAGAAGTTTCTCAGGCTTTCTCTCATTTTGAGGATTCAGACGCAGAGGAGTCCATCCCTTTTGCTTCTCCTCCAGAAGGTTTCTGTTTTGGTGATACTTTAAATACTCTCAGGGAGCATTTTAAATGGGAAAGTCAGGATTATCCCCTTTGTAAGAAAAGTATTAGGGAGTTTTTGGATTTGCCTCAGCATAAGCCTTTGGCTATTCCACCTGTGTTGGAAGTGGTTGATGATGTTTTTCTGGAAAATTCCTAGACTCCAAATTGTTCCTCCTGCTCCCAGGAAACTTGACAGGTACTATAGAGTTCCTGATTCTCATTTGTTTCTTTTCAGGAATCCGTTGGCAGATCCAGAGGTTATTTCTCAAGGCCGTAAAGGAGTTAAGGCCACTGTTACTAAAACTCCTGTTCCTTCTGACTGGGAATCTAGGAAAGTAGATAGGTGGGGTAAAAAGGTTTATACCTCTGCCACTCTTGCTATTAGATCTACTAATTGTCTTTTTCATATGCTGAAGTACCAGCAGCACACCTTGGAAGTTATTAAGTCTAGGATAGTAAGTGTCTCTCTGTTGGTGGAGAGTAAGGGTATGCAGGATTTGCTGAATTCTGCCAGTCTTGTCAATAAACATTCTTTACATTGTGGTTTTGACATTCTAGAAGCCTCCTGTAGGGCTACAGCTACTGGCTATGTTATTAGAAGCATGCTTGGCTCAGGGAGCAGCCCCTACCAGAGCCTGTCAAGGCTAAGCTTTTGGATGTACCTTTGCATAAGGATAGTCTTTTTGGCAGCAAAGCAGAGGAAGTGCTCAAGAAGATGGAAGACAAGGTCAAGTCTATGCAACAGTTCATAGGTTCATACTAGGCTATCTGCCCTAGGGCATTTATAAGCCTAGCCAGAGTGTGTTTGGCTTTCACCACCCATTTTAAATTAATTTTGCTATGCCCTTTTTCAAGGTTAGTATACTGTGCCTATGTCTAACAGTGACGCAGAAGTGATACCCGGGGTAAACCTACGATCCCCCATCCACTCATCAAGATTCATCTTGAAGAAAGTCAATGAGGGACTCTGCCTAACCTGGACTGGGATTTTATTCCAGAGTGAAGGGAGCCTCTGGGTCATGAATCTGTCCCTCCAGCATGTCCTATTTATTTCAGTGCTGAGGTTCAAGTCTCTCAAGCACGTAGCTCGATGGGATTTGGATTTTCTGAGGTGCAGCATGTCCATTAATTCCGGATTGGACATGGCTTTATACATCAGGCATAGATCGCCTCTGAGCAGGCGGTATGCCACTGAGTAGAGCTGGAGTTTCTTTAACCGGGCAGCATATTGCATCTGTTTGAGCCCTTTGATCCTCTTGGTGAGGTACTTTTGGGGTCGTTCCGGTTGCTGCAGGTGTCTGGTAAGGTACATCCCAAAAGGGGCATTGTACTCAATTATGGGCCTGATGAGGAATGAGTAAAGAGGCACGATGACCTCCCCTGATCTAGATGTGAATCCCTTCATGATTAGGTGGGCTATATAAAATGTTTTTCTAACCACTTTGGCCACGTGGTTGTCAAAAGAGAGATTGCTATCAACTTGGGTCCCCAGGTCGCTAATTACTTCTTCCATACTTAATGGATTACCACCTATGTGGTAATTTGTGGGCACTTTATTTTTGCCAAAGGGGATGACTATACACTTTTTGGTGTTTAGCTTGAGGCCATGGCTCTGGCACCAGTTGTCTGTTTCTATGAGGCCCTTTTGGAGGATGCTTGTGTCGGCTGGAGAGTCGATTATGGCGCCCAGTTTGCAGTCATCTACGAACTTGGTCAGCCACAGTCCTTCCGTGTTGGCCTGTACCTCCGAGAAATGTATACCGAACAAGAGAGGTCCCAGGACTGAGCCTTGTGGGACACCACTTGTAACTGGTTTGGAGTCTGGCATGGCTCCAGCAATTCTAACCATGTGGGTTCTGTCCTTGAGCCAGTTTGCAACCCATCTAGTGACATAGGGGTTTATATTTAAGCTGGTGAGCTTATCTATAATGCCCGAGTGGGGTATTGTATCGAAGGCTTTTGCGAGGTCCAGGTAGGCTGTGTGGACCACCTTCCTCTCGTCAATGGCCTTGGTGACTGTTTCAAAGAAATCGACAAGGTTTAAGAGGCAGGATCTGCCCTTAACAAAGCCGAACTGGGTAGGATCCAGTGTCTGTGGGTCCCCAATATCTTTATTTATGAGGTCCATGATGATCCTTTCCATAGGTTTGCAGACCAAGCTAGTCAGGCTTATGGAGCGATAGTTTCCAAGATCCGTTGAGGCACCACCTTTGTGGAGAGGGACCACTGTTGCTGTACGCCACTCTTTGGGTACATATCCTGTGGTAAGGCTGAGATTGAACAGTAGTTTTATATTTGGGTTTAGCTCTTCTTGGAGTTCATGTAGGACGCAGCCCGGGGCACCGTCTGGTCCCATTGATGCTGTGTTTTTTGCTTTGGAGATTGCGGCTCTTACCTGAGCATCTGAGATGTCAGGGGGGCAGCACTCTGCTGGGATAGATATTTGCCCTTTTGGTGGAGAGGGGGGGAGAAGTTTGCACTGAACCTGTCAGCTAGGATTTTGGCAATGTCTGTGGGTTCGGTGTATTTTTTGTCATTTTGGACTAATTCTGAGCATATCTGGGAATTCCCACCCAGGTTCCTAACATAACTATAGAAAGCCTTGTGATTATCCTTAGTGTCCTGTGCAATTTTTATCTCGAAGCTGGCCTTAGACGATTTTATGAGTGCCCGTAGTTTTTTGCTAACACTGATCAGAGATGCCTTCCCTTTTTGGGATTTTGCTCTATCATGTAGTAGCTTCCTCCTTCTATTGTATAGTTTGTTTATGGCTGGGGTCCACCAGACAGGATGTCTGCCTTTGAAGGATTGGGTCTTGGTTTTTATTTGGGATTGCATGATCCATGCATTCCTGAAGGTGTTCATAGAATGCGTTTATAAAGGATTCTGCGGTCTGGGCCATATTTTCCACAGGCCCGGGGTCTTTGAAGGATTCCACCTCGGTTTTGAGGAGTGTGAAATTTGCTTTAGAGAAGTTTTTCACTGTGGTTTTCTGGGCAGGGGGTGGGGTCGGGATGTGAATATCCAGTGAGATTAGTTTATGGTCTGATCTTACCAGTGATGGATACACTTCTGGTCTGGAGCATAGAGTCCCCATGTTGGTGATGATCAGGTCCAGTATGTTTTCCCCTCTTGTGGGAGTGGTAACAAGTTGTTCCATAGCATTTGAGTTTATAAATTCTAGGAACCTTTGAGCTAGGGTGTTGGAGCTAGAGTAATGCTCCCAGTCTATGTTTGGGTAGTTGAAGTCGCCCAATATAATGGTGTTTGGAGAGACCTTCATATTTTCCAGTGTTCTCAGGAAGGCCGAGTGGGGTTCCTGGGTTTGGGAGGGTGGTCTGTAGCAGGCTATAAACTGGAAGGCAACTAGCTGGTGTGGCCATGGGCACCCCATGTGCCAACACTTATGCGAACTTAGTAGTCTATCAATGGGAGAAAGAGTTTCTCTTCACTCATAGAGATTTCAGTAAGGTGCTGATTTACAGACATTTTGTGGATGATGTCCTGATCGTCTGGAATGGTACTCTTACAGAGTTTGAGACTTTCATGAAATATTTAGAAACTACCAATAATTTTCTTAGGTTTACATTTGATGCTTCCTATGAATCAGTCAGTTTTCTTGATGTTAGTTTGAATATACAGGAGGGTAGACTGATTTCAACCCTCTACAGGAAGCAATGTTGGAAGAATGCTATACTTCAGTTTGATAGTATGCATCCTCGTCATGTTTTTAAGGGCATAGTGAAGAGTCAATTTAATAGGTTGTTAAAGATTTGTAGGCAAGAAAGGGATCGATTGATGGAACTTGATAACATGGAGAGAATTTTTGTTGAGAGGGGCTATGACGCCTTCATGGTAAAAAAAAATCAGATCTCAGGTTACAGGGGAAGCTCAAGATTTGGGATATACCATGCCCTATAAATATAGTAAGACTTACTGTAGTAACAATAAACATAAAATTAAGACTAATTTCATGGAGAGACTTAGTTTTATTACAGCATATACTAATGATAGTACTGCTATCAAGAATATCATTTATAAGAACTGGGGTGTGTTGACCATTGATGACAAGACAGCTAAGATTGTTGGTTACACTCCTAGTTTTACTTATAGAAACAATAAGTCTCTGAAAAAGCTGTTATGCAAGAATGTAGGGAGTAATGTTTTAGACCATCTAGCAGTTTTGGGACAATTAGATACGTTCCCTTGTAGAAAATGCAACTATTGTCAACATATATCCACTGATTCTGAGTTTATTCATCCTACATTAGGTATTTGTGTGAAACCAAATTGCTATGCAACTTGTGAGACAGCTGGTTTGGTTTATCTAGCTTCCTGCAATGAATGTCCTGCATTTTATATAGGACTTACAAAACATAAACTCAAGCAGAGGATATACAACCACCTCTATGACATCAGGTGCAAAAATGAACTCAACGCATTAGCCAAACATATTTTTGTGAATTTTGGCCATGCCTTTTCTTTTAGGGTTTTGCAGGTAGTACTTCCAGGGAACAGAGGTGGAGATTATATGAATTACTTAGAAAACAAAGAGCTAGAGTGGATTTTTAAACTAAAAACACATCACTCGCCAGGACTCAATGCCTATGTCTCCATAAGGTCTTTTTTAGCTTCACGCAGATAATTTATATATTTCATAGATTGTATAATGGTTTAGTAATGACCATTAGATATATGTAGTCACTTGGAGTTTTGAATATTGTTGTTCATATATGCACTTATATGCTTTATGTAGTTCTGACATATGCCCTACTATACAAGAGCATAAATAAATAACTATTAATTTAGGGTAATTTTATATTTCCAGATCTTGTATTTATATTTGTAACATATTCAATGTTTTCACTAATAGTTTATTATTGTGTAATTGTTTATATCACAGATTATATTTTTCTTTTTACAACAAATGTTTTTTTTAAAAAGAACTCTTGAACACATGAGTTTAATGAGTGTATGCTTTATCTTTTATATATACCAAATGATAATTTAAAATTTTTAGATTATCAATATTCTAATGGAATTGTTTACCAGAATGTTGCTTCATATTTAAGAGTTGGGAATTTTTTAAAACCTGAACTTGAACAAGCTTTTTTCTTCCCTCCTTTTTGTTGCATAGCTAGTTAATCAATTGCTGTGTTTAACTTGATTGAATAATTGATTTTAGCTGGTTCAACTTCATGTGACTGAGTCACAGTACTAGTGTATAAAATCTTTCAGTTCTTTTTGTAGTTCATGATCTGAAGAAGCGTATTTACTATACGCGAAAGCGCTAGTCTCTATTAAAGTTTGTTAGATTTTATTGCCTTTTTGCCGTTTCTGTGGTGAGACTGAACATGTTTTTGTACAAACTGGAAGGCAGTTATACCCACTGTTAGTTGCACATGGATAGTCTCTGATGCTTCATGCTGTGCCACCAACCTGGAAGTGTGGGTATCTTTGACGAATATTGATACTCCCCCTCCTTTTCTGGTTCGGTCCAAGTTTTGGGGCCGAAAAGCATGGTATGAGGTATAACCTGGCAGTGCTGGGGTGCTCTCGGGAGCCTTGAACCAGGTTTCTGTTACTGCACAGATATCGATGTTCTCCATGCTAAGGAGAGTTTCAAGTGCATGCATCTTGAGGTTTAGACTTCTGGCGTTGAGTAGCATTACTCTTAGTTTCTTATCCCTTGTGATACCTATGGAGGTGGGTTTGTCTTTTGAGCCTTGCCTAAAAAAGGCACTATGGGAGTAGCAAGAGCCTTTGCCAATATCCGAAAGCCCAGGGATGACAGGTGCAAGCCGTCCCTAGCGAAGCATCGTGGCTTGTCGAGCATGTCATCCCAGGCTGACAGGCATTGGATCCCCTTTGAATGACACCAATACTTAAGCCAGTTGTTGAAATTAATCATCCTGTCTTCATATTGTGGCATCATTCTTGGTGAGGGTAAGATGCTACTCAAGGTCAGGGTCATACCGGCCTGGGCTACATACTCAGAGAGCTCCTCTATGTCTCTTTTCATGTAGTCCAGGGAGGTACGTCTCAGGTCATTCACACCAGCATGGACAATGACGGAGTCATATTTGTACTTGCCTTGGAGTGACCTGAGTGCTTGTGTTATGTGGCGGATCCTAGCGCCCGACAGGCAGCTCACCGTGACCTTCTCCTTGTTCAGCCTGGTGATTGGGACATCAGTGTGCCTGACGATAGAGTCACCTATTACAAGTGTATCAGGTGTGTTATTTAGCCTTAGGGGCTGTGACTGTTAGGCACACTGGCTTTGTGAGCTATGTGTTGCATGTGTTTTGTTTTGGGGTAGCGGTTGCTTGGGTGTCTGCTTTGGAGGTCTCTGCTGCTTAGGTAGATTTTTATTTAGCGCCTCCGAGTATGTTTTTGTGTGTTTATGTGTTTGGTTTGCTGTCGTGGTAGATCTATGGGAGACTGGAATTGTAGTGAGTGTGGTTTCCTTCTCCTCCTGACTGGTTACGCCAGTACTGAGTTGAGAGAGCTTAGTCTCCAGTTTGGCTATATGGTTGCATCTCTCACGTGTTGGAATTTGTTGGGAGGAGGAGAGGGTTGTCTGTGTACATGAGGCAGTTGTAACATTGCCTCAAGATTCCCAGATTCACCAGCTGGACCGGAGAAGAGATTGACAACTGACCTTTGGACATGCTAGAATAGTATTGGGAATTCCTTTATAATTGAAAAAAGGGCCAATGGGGACAAGGTACTCAAGGGGAGTTTGTGAGGGTGTAGTGCTTTTAATTTTTTAGTGCTGACTTATATAATTGCTTTAGTGAGCAAGTGCCAAGTAACTTAAATGCAGTTTGTTACAGGTAACTTAAATGCAAAAATGACAAACAGTAACTTTTTTTCAAGTGAAACAAGGAAATAAGTACGGTAAAGCAATGCAGATATCACTAGGGATCCACAGAAGCGCTGAAAAGCTGCGTTTTAGGTGGAATTAGAGTTTCAGGGAAATAACAAGCAAACAAGCATACAAACAAAGCTAGATTCAGCAGGCCTGGGTCTAGTCTATGCTACAGCAAACAAGGTGCACCAATTTCAGTAAGAAACAGTTCAAATATCTAGACACTATAAGCCTTTAACCAGAAATTCCCAGCTCAGAAGGGCAGAGTCCAGCCTCTCCTCCCACAAGAGTGCAGACCACGAACCTTCTTAATGTAAAATAACTGGCCTGAAGCCCAAGTGCTTAAACCAGAACTAATACACTTTTAGAATAACAGACACTGAGCCCTCAATCAGCAGTTCCCAACTTAGAAGGATGTAAGCTACCTGTCCTGCCACCACAGTGCAGGCCACAAACCTTCCTAATGTAAAACAACTGGTCTGAGCCCAAGTGCTTAATCCAAAAGACTTAGAATGATAGCTACACTTTAATCAAGTTACTACCAAGCAGTAATAAATACAATTGAGTACTTTAAAGAATGCCTGGATTAGTGCTCAAGTTATGCAAACAAAGCTAGATTCAGCAGGCCTGGATCTAGTCTATGCTACAGCAAACAAGGTATACCAATTTCAGTAAGAAGCAGTTCAAATATGCAGGCACTATAAGCCTTTAACCAGAAATTCCCAGCTCAGAAGGGCAGAGTCCAGCCTCTCCTTCCACAAGAGTGCAGACCACGAACCTTCTTAATGTAAAATAACTGGCCTGAAGCCCAAGTGCTTAAACCAGAATTAATACACTTTTAGAATAACAAACACTGAGCCCTCAATCAGCATTTCCCAACTTAGAAGGATGTAAGCTACCTGTCCTGCCACTACAGTGCAGACCACAAACCTTCTTAATGTAAAACAACTGGTCTGAAGCCCAAGTGCTTAAACTAAAAAGCTTAGAGTGAGTTACACTAAGCAGTAATAAATACAATTGAGTACTTTTAAGATGACGCAAAAGCAAAATAAAGTAGGAAGAAACACAAATACAGTAAAAGCAGATCTTTTTTTTTTTGAGTGAGCAAATGAGATGGGCCCAGGAAGAGTATCCAAGTGTAAATTTACAAGAGGGGCGGGCATTTTCAAAGTCACCAAGATCAACACCAAGACAAAAACAGGGAGGGTGGCCGGGAACCTACTGAAAAGCAGAGTCACAGCTTCCAGATAGATATTCCTCAATGCAACACAAACAAATTACTTTAAATCGTGTATTATTTGATAAAAGTGCAGATAAAAGTTACTTAGCTTCACTTATGCATTCAATTGATAGCATACAGGGCTTAGCCAGCCAAAGCTCACAGTTTAAACAGAAAATAATTCACTGTACCACTTGTATAAGACAGAAACTGAATAACAATGAAGGAAACTACCCCCACTATCACTGGCTATGCAGGTTTTTTAACAAGCCTTAACTGAAAATACCACTTGTACTACTGAAAAGCAGAGTCACAGCTTCCAGCTAGATATTCCTCAATGCAACACAAACAAATTACTTTAAATCATGTATTATTTGATAAAAGAGCAGATAAAAGTTACTTAGCTTCACTTATGCGTTCAATTGATAGCATACAGGTCTTAGCCAGCCAAAGCTCACAGTTTAAACAGAAGATAATTCACTGTACCACTTGTATAAGACAGAAACTGAATAACAATGAAGGAAACTACCCCCACTATCACTGGCTATGCAGGTTTTTTAACAAGCCTTAACTGAAAATACCACGTACTACTGAAAAACAGAGCCACAGCTTCCAGCTAGATATTCCTCAATTCAACACAAACAAATTACTTTAAATCGTGTATTATTTGATAGAAGTGCAGATAAAAGTTATTTAGCTTCACTTATGCTTTCAATTGATGGCATACAGGTCTTAGACTTTCTGCAAGTTCATCCTCCTTGCTTTAGCAGGAATTACCCTTGTAAGTGTTGGATGTTCCCTGATACCAGCAGACAGAACCGTTCTAGGACTAGAGGTTACAAATCTTCTAGGGGACAGGTGGCTACCCCTCAAAGGTCTAAGCGTTGGCAGGCTTCTTCTTCCAAGGCGGGAAGTTCTAAGCCTGCATCTCAGTCTAAACATTCTCAGTGACTCTATCCAACTTCTGCCTGTTTTTGCGTGCCCGGAGAGTCCTTTAGGGGAAAGGTTGGCCCTTTTCGCAAATATCTGGGACACCATCACGGATGACAAATGGGTACTCAAAACTGTATCCCTAGGACACAAGTTTTCTTTCCACTCCTTCCAAGTACCCAAAGGATTCCCGGACTCTCCTCCAAACCAAAGGGAGAAGTAGAAAAGAAAATGTTGTCTCTGTTACATCTGGGAGCAATATAATCAGTTCCTGCTCAGCAGGTAGGCCAGGGTTTCTATTCCAGACTTTTCCTAGTTCCAAAAAAAAAAGGCACCTGGTGTCCTATCCTAGATGTATCCATCCTGAACTCTTTCTTGATAATTCCAAAGTTCAAAGTGCTCACACTGCAGTGGTTGCTGCCAGTGTTGGAATGGCTGGTAATGTTGGATCTCAAAGTCGCTTATCTGCACATCCCTGTCAGGGAAAGTTGCAGGCAATACCTTCATTTCTGGGTGGGCAAGCAACATTATCAATTCTCTGCACTGCCCTTTGGCTTATCTACTGCTCCCAGAGTTTTCACAAAGTGCCTGGCTCCAATCATTGCTTTTGCAGGCAGAAGAAAATTCAGATTTATCCAAACTTGGACGACTACCTAATATAAGTGAATTCTCAGGAACAGCTGTTAAAGGATCTAGAATTTGTAGAGACTCTTCTCTCTTCCCTGGGTTACACTCTCAACGAGGAAAAATCAAAAATGGTGCCACCCAAAGAGATAACATTCCTGGGAAGCGAGTCTGAACACAGCCGCCCAGATGATACATCTCACCCAGGTGAAGCAGACAACTCTTTCAGTTTACTTCAAGGACTTAGCAAGCCTGTCCCAGCTCCTTGCAAGCTCTGGGATTCATGGCCTCTTGCTTTCTCATGATTCCATATGCAAGACTGCATATGAGGAAACTGCAATGGTACCTCAAGAATATTTGGTGTCAATACACACAGGACCTGTATGTGATAATTCCTCTGCTTCCATGTCTGCAGACAGAGTTTCTATGGTGAGCAACAGCCTTGTCTACAAAACAAAGGCATGACTTTTCGCCCACCATTCAAGTTCTTACCACAGACGCATCAGACTACGCCTGGGGAGCTCACTTGGGTGGCAGATGCATACAGGGAAGTTGGAATGCCCAGCAGATGCACCTGCACATAAATTTAAAGTAGTTGATGACAGTTCAGCAGGCCTTACTAGCTTTCAAGCATCTTCTTTCTTCAGGGACCCTGCTTGTCAGGACAGACAACACCACGGTCATGTTGGTACATCAACAAGCAGGGAGGGATTCATTCTTACCTCCTGTGCAGACAGAGCATGAGTCTTTGGTCCATAGCAGCATCCCTGGGTTTGCATCTCCTAGCTCAGTTTCTTCCAGGAAGGCTCAGTGTTTTGGCAGACCAGTTGAGCAGACAGACCCTGGATCCTCATGAGTGACAGTTGAACAGAGCAGTTTTTTACAACATCATTCAGCATTGGGGCACTCCTCGAGTGGATCTTTTCTCTTTTACAGACAACCGTCTTCTACCTCTTTTTTGCCCCAGACAGCATCACAGCAGAGCCTGGAAAGTGGATGGTCTGTTCCTTCCCTTGGACACCACTGTCAGTTTATGCCTTCCCTCCTCTTCCCAGAGTATTATTGAAGATCAGGGATAAAAGACCAAGGACTGTTCTCATAGCTCCGGACTGGCCCAGGCAGCGTTGTTATGCACTGCTTTGCAGTGTCAGCGTTGTTATGCACTGCTTTGCAGTGTCTCTCATTGGCATCTTCCTCTGAAGCCAGATCTTTTGGCTCAAGAAAGAGGAAACATTCTACATCCTGATCTTCAGTCTCTCCATTTGGCAGCTTCGCTCATTGTATGACTCCATCATTTTCGTCTTCCCTTTCCCAGCAGGTGTTTGACGTGCTGAGGGAGGCCGGGAGGCCTAGCACTAGGAAGTCTTATGCTGGCAAATGGGAAAGATTCTCTCTTTGGATGCAGGCTAGAGGGGAATCTTCTCAGCCTACCCTTCCTCTGATCCTGAAATACCTGGCTGATTTGCTTCAGGGTGGTCTCTCTTTTTCCTCTGTCAAGATCCATGTTTCAGCCATTTATGCTCATTGTTCTTTTGAACAACCCATTTTCTCTCATCCCCTGATGAAAATGTTTCTCAGAGGTGCTTGCAACTTAAAACCTCCCAGAAGGGCTCCTACTCCAGCCTGAGATCTTAATTTTGTTCTAGAGAAACTCACTCTTCCTCCTTTTGAGCCAGCTGTCACTGTAGATTTAAAGTTTCTATCGTGGAAGACTGCCTTCCTCTTGGCTATAACTTCAGCAAGGAGGATTTCGGAGCTGCATGCTTTGATGGCTGTGGAGCCTTTTCTTTTTTTCCATGCAGATAGGGTCTCTCTGAAAACCAACTCCTCCTTTATGCCTAAGGTGGTTTCTAGCCTGACACTTAATCAGTCCGTACAACTTCCTACCTTCTTTCCTAATCCTCGAAATAGAGATGAAAGAATCCTACATTCTCTTGATGTGCATAGACAGCTCAGGTTTTACCTGGACAAGGACTAAAGACCTTCGGAAATCAGCACAGTTATTGGTCAGTTTTGCCCCTGGAGCCCAGGGCAAGGCTATTGCTAAGCAAACTATTTCTAAATGGATTGCTCATTGTATTACTTTTTGTTATTCCTTTCATGGCAAGGTTCCTCCTCAAGGGGTTAGGACCCACTCAACTAGAGCAGCTTCCACTTCTGCAGCCTTTTTAAGGGGTGTCCCTACTAAAGACATTTTGGAGGCTGCCACATGGTCTTCTGTTCACACTTTCACAAAGCATTATAATTTGCCTTTGTTTTCAAGGGCCAGGGCAGGGTTTGCCACTGCTGTTCTGCAGGGCATTATCTCCAATCCTTGATTCGGTTGGTTCCTCCTCCCCTTTCTCTGGGCTTTGGTAATCAACCCATTGGTTAGGACTGCAACAGTGAAACACGATCAACATAGTACAGTTGTGTACACTTACTATAAATGTAGATGTTCAAGTGTATTCACTGTTGCAGTCCTGCTTTCCCTCCCTCCTTCCCCCTTTTTCTCTTTTCCTAAGGTACAGGCTAAATGTGGTTTAAGCCTTGTTTTCTGGGGGCTTCTGACTGTTATGGCAAGAAAGACTGAGGAAGTGACATCGGCTGCCACCTTTAGTATTGGATGCCCTGATGTCCTTTACAACTGGTGTCATTTTTACGTACCTTTGGTATTCTGGCCGATCGAGGGCTGCCGAGAGCTGGATAACCCATTGGTTAGGACTGCAACAGTGAATACACTCGAACATCTACATTTATGGTAAGTGTACACAACTGTACTTTATTTTTTCACAGTTTGTTCCTTAGTGTAGTACCATTGTACTGTCCATTTAAATTAGAGGACTAAGTGTTTCTCCCCTCTGTGTGTTTTGTGTCAAGGCCCATTTAAGTTAAGAAGGCTTTGTTTCATTTTTTCCAGTGTGTGTATTGTACTTTCCAGTAGCTTGACCCATTTAAGCAAGAGGGCCCAAAAAATAAAACTCCGTTGTTGCTTGATTGTTGTTCTTGACCTTAACAATGCAAGGCAAGGAGTCTAGGCCAATGGGTTTCAAGAAATGCGAAAAATGTAGCAAAAAATGCCCCTTAGTGATAAACATACACCCTTTGTGTTTTATTGTTTCAGGACTGTCTGTAGTCCAGGAGTCGTGCTCTATCTGTCATTCCTTTAATCATAGAGCCCTGTCAGAGAGGAAGTATAAACTGATTCTAAAAGGGCTTCTCAAAACCCCCTTCTGAGAGGCACTGGAAGAAGGTGCAGGTTTACTTAAATCAGATAAATCTCCTTCTGCCCAATCTGACAAGTCAGGAAGATCTGTTAAAATATCTTCCCTGTCTGCTTCTTTGGATCCAGCCTGTAAAATACCAAGATTATCCCCTTCAGATCTGAGGGATACCAGATCAGACAAATTCCCATTGGTTCCGACCCCTTCTTGCTCGGTGCCAATGTAGTTCAAACTAAGGAGCCAGTCCCCGACCTTGGAGCCTCCTATTTTGAGGTCTTCTATACTTCAAAAAGCAAAATCTCCCACCCCATCAACCCGGTCTTCGAACAGTCTTTCAGATGACATGGATTGGGTGGTACAGATATTGCTACAGAACCGGCGCTGGACAAATTACTGTTGGATTGGACCCCTAGGTCTTCTGATTCTGTCACATCCACCTCCTCTGCTCCATGTCTTCCTCCATTCCAGCCCTTGGCTTCAGAGTAGGAAGAAACGGAGTTGGTATTAGTGGAACTGATGGATCCTAGACCCACCTCGTGTTCCATGGATCTGACCATGGCTAGGACAGCCTTAGCTCAACTGGAGCTGGAGGAGTCTAGGAGCCAACACTCTCCAGTTGGGTCCGAGGGGAGTGATTCGGATCGGACAGCTGTCTGATCCGACTATGCCTGTCTGTGCCTCTGCTCCGGTGAGTTTGGCTCCTACCTCTGCCTCAGGTCCATCGTCCTTGGTTCCAGGGGGGTCCTTCAGCTTCTTCGGATCCAGGGATATCTTCTGATCAGGGACAGGGGCATTTGAGGTCATGAGGAGGGTATTGTCTCCACAGATAGGTCTGCAATCCTCTCCGGAGATTCCTCTCCCCAGAGCACCGGTGCCTGCCTCCTTACCCACTGCATCCGCAGAGACCCTAGGCCTCAGGATGCCCCACAGGGCACCCCTCACTCTTCCAAAACTTCCCCAAAGTACCCTTCTGAGGAGGTCCCTCGGAAGACACTGTGCAAGAGGAAGCACTTCGACTCCCCAGAGGAGTCTGTCATCTCCGATACAGACCTCGATGATGCTGAAGGGTCCCCACGGTCACCTCCTGATGATGTCTCCTTTGGAGACATTCTGGAAGTACTTAAACAGAGGGGTGGCTGGAAGTCCTCCAACCCTTCCGCAGAGGAGTCCATATACCCGAAGGCTTTTGAGTCTCACCCTTCCACATCTTGGATGTCTCCATTTTTCGACAGACTTCTAGACCTGGTTTCTGAAAAGTTGTGGGAGTCCCCAGATTAAATGGAACCTATTCCTAGGAGGCCAAACAAGCTCATCACATCCCCGTCTGACAAAACCTTGTTAACCAAAGGAGTCCCAGTTGATGCCATGTTTGTGGCAGCAGCCACTAAGAAGGAACTCTATGAAACAACATCTTCTGTCCATCCACTGAACAAGGAGTCCAGGACTATGGACAGTTATGGAAAACACATCTTTTCCTCAGTGGCTTTTTCCTCTCAGATTGCTGAATTATCTTACCCATTTCACAAGACTGTAGGGGGATCTCCTGAAAGAGCTAGGAGATACCCTCCAAGGTTCAGTAGCTGAAGGGGTTAGTGACAAGGTATCCTCTCAGCTCACTACCTTGAATTCAGTAGTTAACACATCCACCAGGCTCATATGATATGCAGCTGATGGAGCAAGTAGAGCAGCAGGTTCTGGATTTTCCCTAAGGAGGCATTCTTGGATGCGCTTATGTGACTTCGCAGAACCCTTTAAGTCTTCCTTTGTAAATGCCCCATTTGACAGCTCGTCTTTCTTCGGGCCTAAGGTAAAGGACACACTCACCAGATGTGAACAAGAGGAAAATACTCTGTCTGCCATAGGAGTCCGGTTTTCCATGCCTGCTAAACAACTTTACCCCAAAGGTCAGAGAGTTAGTGGTAAAATGTGGTTCCAAAAATCGCAGAAATTTTTTCAGGACACAAATGATGAACCTTCCCTCAGAGGCAGAGGAGGAAGCAATAATGGAAGACGCTGACCTCGCGGCAGAGGGGCCTGCAAAATCAGGGCAACAGAGAATCTTTCTTTGGTAGGCCCTTTCAGCGCTCTTGAAAGGAGGCCCGATTGTCCGGCCCTGGAGGCAGTCGGGGGTAGTTTATCCTTGTACCCAGAAGCCTGGCAACAAATAACAAAAGACTGCCTTGCCTCATGAAACAAAAGTTTGTTTTTTTAACTTCTGATGTAATGACTGTAATATACACATATTCTAGACATTACTTTAACTCGTCCGAGTGCGCCTTGAGGTGTTTCTGCAGTTACTTCCTACTGAACCTCCAATTGCAAATATTACTTCACATTTCCATTAATAATTCAAAGACCATGCTACATACAGGGTATCAGAATATTTTATGTTGAAGTATACATGATAGCAAACACAATTGCATTGATATTGGTCCTCTGTCGATCAGCATTTTTTTAGAACTGTAGGGTGATGACTTAAATTTTTAAAGGCTCAAGCCACACCCTCTGGGATATAAAGGTGCACACACAAAAGAGCTGTATTGGAGGCATAGATCTGACAGTCCCATTGAAGAACAGGTACAGTGACATACTGTGACAAAAAAGCCCACTGAAACATTGGAGATACTGTCTGTCTACAGGCCACATGTCAGTTCCCCTAAGGCTGCTCATAACAATTCAGGCAATTTTGACCAGGTAGTCTGTTACAGAATATCTTCAAGAATGACATTCTGCACCCAAGGAGTTCATGCATCTCAGTCCTGATAAACCTGACCTCAGGTTATTTATATGAGAGCATGAGGGTTGCATCCCCTCCTTTTTGGCATTTAGTTCTCTGATCTGCAGATGCCTTTCAGTGCTTGGAGTTTAGGCCTCACCCTATGTACAGTAACTGAAACATTATGTTAGTTGAAGAAATAAAAATTCTTTTTTGCTTTTGGTGTAATGAGAACTTAGTGTATTCCCTGACATTACATTTACCTCCTGTTTTGAGTAGAACTTGTATAGAGAACTGGGTATAATGCCAGACTGTGACAACAAAGTCCTTTGAAACGCTGACTTGCTATTTATTTATGTAAGAGGAAGTATATTCCTTAAGGCATTTTGTTATTGCAAAATTCTGTCGATTCTAATAAGATACATGGGTACACAGCATGCTTAAGAATACCCCTCTTCTCCAAAGATTTAATTGTAACTCATTCCTTGTTTACATAGCACAGACTGTTCTCATCATGTATTCAGCAGTAAAATGTTTGCCTTGCATGGTGAAATAAATTTTCTTCTGATGCAATGAAACTTAGTACACATATGTTTTGGTCATTCCTTTCACATGGCCTTTTGAATAGAAAAACAGCTCCTGTTGTAGTACCCAATGTAAAGCCAGACTGACAATAAAAGCCCTCTGAAATGCTAAATTTCCTATGTTTATATGAGGTGATTTGTCAGTTCCCCTTAGTCAATTCATAATAAATTCAAACAATTCTGATAAGGTACTTTTGTATTAAACACTGAAGAATACCATTCTACCAAAATGTTTCACTGCATTCTAATCCTGATTTACATGACCTTTGTTAGTTCATTGTTAGTTCATGGTGTTTAGGTCTCACACTATATGCATTAATAGAAATGTTGCTTTACCTGACAAGATAACACTATTTTTCACTTCTTGTGTAATGAGAACTTGTTGTGTATGTATACAGTATGGGCATAAATAACAGAAGTCCAGTAGTCACACAGTTGAAAAGTGGATATACTACTAGACTGTCATTTTTAACACTGAATTTGCTACCTGTATATAAGACACCTTATGGAAGATTTCATAAGGCAAGTCACAATAAAAAGGTTTTTATAAGGTACTTGGGAACAGAACATATTAAAATGACATTCTACCCTCAGTGATTTCTCTACTTCTCAGTCCTGATTTATAGTATGGCAGAGTACTTTTGTTTTTACATAAGAGTTTAGGCCTTAATCTGAGTACAGTAACAGAATTCTTACCTACCTGGCAAAATAAAACAATCATTTACTTGTGGCGTAATGCAAATTTAGTAAACCTGTTTTGGGCGCTACTGTCATCCAGCTCTCCCAACACACACACATACACTAGAAAACAGATGTAATGTCAGTCTGTAACAACAAAAGTCCTCTGAAACACTGGGTTTGCTACCATATGTTCTTAGGTGTGTACTAGGCTAATGGCCCTGGAGCCTTTACAAGCCTAGCTCATAAGATTACCCTGGCATCGTACCACCCGACCTTAGTTCCCAGTGCCTCTGTCGAGTAGAGCCACTGGAGTGATCCCCGGGGTGAATTTTCTATTTCCCATCCACTCATCAAGATCCCTCTTGAAGAGGGCCAGTGAGGTGCTCTGCTTGACATGTATGGGAAGTCTGTTCCATAGCATGGGCATTGTCTGGATTATGAACCTGTCCCTCCAGGATGTTCTGTTGATTGTGGTAATGAGGTTGAGGTCTCTGGAGTCTGTGGAGCGTGTGGTGCAGAGGGATTAGGATTTCTTTAGATGTAGCATTTCTAACAGAGCTGGGTCAGATATGGCTTTGTAAGTCAAGCAGAGATCGCCTGTAAGTAGACGATATGAGACAGAGAATAATTGGAGTTTTTTTGAGTCTGTCCTTATAGGACAAGTGTTTAAGGCCTAGGATCCTCTTTGGGAGGTACTTTTGCGGCCTCTCCAGTTGTTGCAGGTGTCTAGTGAGGTACATGCCAACTGGGGCATTGTACTCGATGACTGGCCTAATAAGGGAAGAGTAGAGGGAGACAATGACCTCCTTCTTCCTGGGTGAAAAACCCTTAGTAATGAGATGTGCCATGTAGAAGGACTTTCTGACCACAGTGGCAATGTGGTGGTCAAAAGAGAGATTGCGGTCAACTTGTGTTCCCAGTTCTCTTATAACGCCTTCTGTGTTCACTGGACTATCATCGATGTGGTAATTCGCGGGAACCGGATTTTTCCCAAAGGGGGATGATGACACATTTTTTGGCATTGAGCTTAAAGCCATGGTTCTGACACCAGTCGTCGGTCTCAGTGAGGCCTTTCTGTAGGATGTCAACATCACTTGGGGAGTTAATAATAGCTCCCAACTTGCAATCGTCTGTGAATTTTGTCAACCAGAGTCCCTTTATGTTGGCCTTGACTTCAGAGAAGTAGATACGAAACAGGAGAGGACACGCGACCGAACCATGTGGGACTCCACTCATGACTGGTCAGCAGTCTGACTTGGAGTCAGCTACTTTCACACTGTGGGTTCTGTCTGTGAGCCATTTTGCAACCCACCTAGTGATACAGGGGTTGATGCCTAGCTTAGTGAGTTTTTCTATGATTCCTGACTGGGGAATGGTATCAAAGGCATTGGCCAGGTCAAGGTAGGCTGTATGAACCACCTTGCCTTCATCCACAGCTCTGGTGACTGACTCAAAGAAGTCGACCAGGTTGAGCAGGCATGATCTACCCTTCACAAAACCAAACTGTGTGGAAACCAGAGTTTGGAGATTCCCTATATCATTGTTTATTTAGGTCCATGATGATGCATTCCATAGCTTTGCATGTCAGAGTCGTCAAGCTAATGGGGCGACAGTTCCCAGAGTCTGTAGTTGCTCCTCCTTTGTGGAGAGGGATGATTGTAGCAGTTTGCCATTCACTAGGGACAAAGCCTGAGGTGAAGCTGTGATTGAACAGGGCACACAGGTGAGGTGCCAGTTCACTCTGTAGTTCTTTTAGAACACAGCCAGGGATATTGTCAGGTCCCACAGAAGCTGTATTCATGGCCTTGGGCAGTGCTGTTTTACCCTGTGCGGCAGTAATACTGGGTGCCTGGCAATCTACTGGTCCTTTGGGGGGAGGAGGAGAGGGGTAAAGTTTGCACTGAATCTGTTGGCCAGTATATTGGCAGTATCTGTTGGCTTGGTATAGGAGGTACCATTGTGCAGTAGCTCAGAGTAAATCTGGGTTTTGCCGTGGACATTCTTTACTTAACTGTAGAAGGCCTTGTGGTTGTCTTTACTATCTGGTACAATTCTGTTTTCATAACTAGCTTTAGAGGATTTGATGAGGGATCTCAGCTTTTTGTTGAGGCTGATAAGGGAGTTTTTCCAGTCTTGGGACTTCACCTTATTCTGCATCAGTTTCCTCCTCCTGTTGTAGAGTTTGTTTATGACAGGGGACCATCATATTGGCTTGCTTTTTTTGGAGGAGAGCGTCTTGGTTCTATCGGTTATGGCGAGATCCATGCATTTGTGTATGTGTTCGTACAGTGCATTGGTATATGATTTGGCGGTCTTGCAACTATTCTCCATTTGCATGGGTGCCGTAAAGTTAGCCACCTCTGTTTTTAAGAGCCCAAAGTTAGCTTTGCAGAAGTTTTTCATGGTGGTTACCTTTTCAGGGGGGGTGGGGGGTGGATTTCCAAAGTGATTAGTTTGTGGTCGGATCTAACCAGGGAGGAGTTGACTATTAGTGTAGAGCAGCAGTCGCCCATGTTAGTAATGTCCAGGTCAAGGATGTTGCTACCTCTACTGGGGGTAAGAATAAGCTGGTCCAGGTCATTGGAAGTAATGAATTCCAGGAAACTTTGGGCAAGTGTATTGGTACATGAGTAGTTTTCCCAGTTAATGGAGGGGTAGTTGAAGTCGCCCAGAATGAGAGTGTTAGGTTGGACCCTAATATTCTCCAGGGTGCTTAGGAACATGGAGTGTGAGTCTTGAGACATATTTGGGGACCTGTAGCAGGCTATGACCTGAATCGCTGTCTTACCCAGTGTTAGCTGCACCTGAAGTATCTCTGATGCATTATGTTGGGCTACCAGTCTGGAGGTGTGCGCATCCTTTATGAATATAGAAACACCACCACCTTTGGAGCTTCGGTCCAAGTTCTGGGGCCGAAAGGTGTGGAATGAGTTATAGCCTGGTAGTGCAGGGGTGCTTTATGCTGCCTTGAACCAGGTCTCTGTTACAGCACAAATGTCGATGTTCTCCATTTTAAGGAGTGCTTGGAGCGAGTGCATTTTGAGATTTAGACTTCTAGCATTGAGCAGCATGGCCCTCAGATTGCATTTGGTTCTAGCTGTTATGGTGGTAATTTGGTCTTTGGAATTCTCCCTAAAAAAGGCACTGCAGGCATGGCAAAAGACTTGGCCAGTATCCTGAAGCCCAGGGGTGACAGATGCAAGCCATCTCTGGCAAAGCATCAGGGTCTGTCAATCATGTCATCCCAGCATACAGATACTGGATCCCCTTAGAATGACACCAGAAACTTAGCCAGTTGTTGAAATCAATCATTTTCTGCTTGAACTGTGGTATTATTCTGGGTGATAGTAAGATGCTGCTCAGGGCTAGGGTCATACCCGCTTGGGCTGCATAATCTGAGAGCTCCTCCATGTCTCTTTTCATGTAGTCCAGGGAGGTACGTCTCAGGTCATTCACACCCACATGTACAGTGACAGAGTCATATTTATACTTGTTGTTGAGGGACCTGAGTGCGTGCATTATGTGACGGATCCTGGCACACCTGACTGTTACTTTCTCCTTATTCAACTTAGTGAGTGGTACATCAGTGTGCCTCACTATTGAGTCACCTATGACTAGTGTGTTGGGCATGCTGTTTTGCCTTGGAGGTTTTGGTTGAGTGGCACATTGTTTAGGAGAGTTATGTGTCTTGTGATTAGTATTGTGGTGGGCGTGTGTGTTTCTCCCTTGGAGATCTCTGCTGTTTGGGTAGATTTTTACTGAGAGCCTCCGCAGAGGTGGGTATGTGGTTTGTGTTTTTATGTGAAGGCAGTGCTGGTGTGTGTTCTGGAGGGCTATGTGTTCCATGTGGTGTGGTGCAAGTGTTGACCTTCTTCTCTTGACCAGCTATTCCAGTCTTGACTGGAGAGTGCGTGTCTTCCAATTTGGATATATAAGTCCATTTCTCGCAAGTCTGAGTGTTGGGAGGTAAGAGGAGAGGGTTGTCCGTGTACATAAGGCAGATGCTACATTGCCTCAGGGTGCTCAAGTTCATCAGGTTAATAGGAGATAGCACAGCTAACTGACCTTTAAACATGCCTGGAGGGGTGGGCATTAATAATAAGTACTGGAGCTGTTTAATTGAACATATATCACTCCCATTAAATCAAACACATCAGGCAGTTTTATTAATATAGTGGGGTGTAAAGCTTGCTCTAGAATGCTTTTCTGCCACCAAGGATTTCGCTGCATCTCTGTCCTAATGTATATAACAGCAGGCTCCCTTTGTCAGTGTATGGAGTTTAGTCCTCACCATAGGTGCTGTAACTAAAGTGCTGTTTTGCTGTATATTTACAAGAATCTTTTCCAGAGAGATTAAGAAGGAACACCATTTGAAAATGGTTCTGCCTTCTTCTGATTAGCTATTTGTGCAGTTTAGGCAGGGAGACTGGATTTGTGACCTATGTACTGCTTCCTTTTTGAGATGGGGTTTTCTTATCATATGTTAATAAAGTTGATCAGTAGATCATGCAACCTCATACAGAAAAAAAACAGTGAAATTTTGAAATGCATGTACAGCAGTGTTTGATTTTTTTGTTTATAGAAAACACAGTGAACTAACGCACAAGGTAAAATCTGGAAAATAATGATTACATTGAATATTTGTTACTGAATACTGGCGCACCAACAAGTGCTGATGTTGCTTTTATCTACAAGGTTGTAGGGATGATTGCATTTCAGAAGTATCTAGGCTTACAGGACTTAATTTAAAGAAGTAAGAATATTGTATTTGGCTGTTTATCTGCAACTTTTCATAGTTATGAATCTGTAAGAAGTTTCATTTCTTCTTGCAACTGATTGGGATGCCATTATTTGACTTATAAAAAGGTGGTGTTGAACTTTGTTCTTCTTATTCAGTCCAGCAAGAAGCACTTGTAAGTCATTTTATGGCTAGACAAGATAGACCCATGTCATTTGAAGAACCATGGTATTTGGAGCTATTCACAATTTTCATATTCTGCTGTAAAGGCAACCAGGTCTATATATCAAAACATTCATAGTTATTAATTTATTTCCTTAGGTAATGATTTTTCTAAGTAATGTTGAGATAAAAAAAGATGGGGTGTGTATCCTTTCTGGAGACATAATGTGTATGAAATTAGTTATTAAGAAATTTTGGGATGAAGATATGTCCTAGTTAGTCTCTGTAAACACTAGTTTGCAGAACTAGATGCAGTTGAGATCCTGAATGAAACGCATTTAAACTCGAGAATGATGTAGGTAGGACAACAGTGAGAACTGAAAATGTTTTGTCTATTGACTATGACAGTTATTTACCATTGTGGAAATATTTAGTTTAAGAAACAACAGGTGTACAAAATACTTGGAAAAGTTTAGGGGAAAAAAAAAGATATTTTGGTGCTTTGATAAAATTGAGAAAAAGATGGCAACATAATACAGGAAAAAATAGATCCAGAAATATTATGTTAGAAGTAAGGCAGGGTGTGGTGTGATGATATCTATAGACCAATTTTTGAACGTTGTTAAATATTATTTAAAAAGTAATTGTACCTCAGATGTCCTGGAGAGTGATATACTAAGGCTGTTAAGGGCATCCTTAAGAAATGTACTAATATTGTAGGCAGAATAACTTAGATCATGTATAAGTGGCCATAGGTAATATTTAAAAAAAGCCAAACACCAAGACTGGATCATTTTTCAGATATTCGGGCGTCTGTTTTATGCCAGATTTTACAATTTGCCCAGATTTCCAGATGGAGGTTACCTAGGTCTTAATGTATGAGAGCGTATCTTTGCTGGAAAAAAAAGTAAGACTGAGATGGTGTCATGTTGGACTATTACAGACCAGTGTCTTTGTTAAATGATGATTATAGTATTTGGCAAAAACTATAAATCTTAATGTGTTAAACAGTAATGTTGTATTATCTCAATATAGATTTTGAGCGAGTAGAAAAATAATGAAATTATTACAGTTGTTACTTATTTTTTTGTAGAGAGTTTATTCAAATTTAAGGGGACAAAAAGTATTGATAAATCTTTGATTTTCCAGATGGTTACATGACTTTATTGAGAATATGTACATGGAAACACAAAAAAAAAATTAGAGTGGCAACTGTTTATCTGTGGCATTCAGTTTAGCAAACGGAGCCAGGCAGAGTAACCTGTTAGTACCAACACTGTATTGGCAGCAGGTCATTTGACATCACAAGAGTTTGATGAGAATAGTAACAGATTCTGTAAAGTTGTGTTTATGCAGCTAATCTATTATTGATTTGGCTGTGCAAAAGAATCCAAGAATAGTCCTAAAATTTTTAAGAAGACTGCTCAGATTATAGGATATAATGTCAGTCTCTGAAATTCATAAATAGTTGATTAGCCAGGTGGTGGATGTCATAAGCTTGGATTCCATACCTGTGGTTCAGGACTTCAAATATTTGGGATTAGGATAAATATCTCCTGTTCATTTAATAAGATAAGTTATTGGTTGTGACTATATAAGTTTAAAGAGGTGTCAAGAATTTAGGTTCACAATACTTCTCCCTTTTTGGAAGTGTAAATCTATTAAATGTTTCAATTTCCAGTATTAAATGCCTGTTATGAATATGATAGTTGTTAAGTAAGGAGAATTTTTCTTAACTCATTAGCATTGACAGTGTTGATTGATCCCAATGTCTTGTTTATCACACCAGCAGCGCTAGTTGCTTGGGCTGCCTGTAAGCTGATCGCACTTAAAAGGCAGACCACACACGTTTTTTCTTTTGCTGTAACCTAATTACCATACTAAATGTGTGGCAAATAAGCATATTGGATGTAAGAAAATGACTGGTTGAACAAGAAATGGAAAACCTGCTTGCATTGTACAGGGGAAAAATATTTTCTCATGTTTAATTTTCTTGACAGCAGTCACTAATGTGTTATCTAATTAAGTGACTGTTGATAAGCATTAGAGTTGTAAAGTTTCTTTGGTAGGAGGTCTCCAAGTGCACAATAAGAGGTGATAGACCAAATTTATAGGTAGAGAAGGGAGTGAAATGGGGTTGCCACCTTTCGTTGTGGCCTAAACTGGACCAAGGCCACACACCTTGAACCTCCCCTAACCCCTGGCCGTATACTTCCCTTTTGCTGCCCACTTTCCACCCATTTTTTGATGCTGTAGTCACGTTGCGGGGGGGGGGGGGTCCGCTTGTCCTGGTTTGTGATTTTTTTTTTTTTTTTAACAGTAAAGCATATTAAATCTGCTGATTTAACAAACTCTGAGAATCTGTTTGTTTTTTGACTACTGGACAATTGGTTTGATTTCTGGATAGTCCGGAAAAAAAAGGTGACAACCCTAGAGTGAAATGACAAACTCACATGGTTATGTGAAAGCTAATATATTTTAGTGGGGGGATTGTAGTGCCAAAATCAGAAGGTCATGTGAAAACTAATTTGTAAGTTGTTGTTTGAGTGGCAGTGTGGTTATTCAATGCTGATGGTGATTGATATAAAAAAGACATGCCATGTAGCCATATTTCAGTTCTTCTTAGGTAATTTATATTAAAAATTTCACTGGATTCTCGTAAGCTACTTTAGTACAAAACACACCAAAGAATGCCGTTCTATGGGGGTATTGTCATGCGTTGGGAAGCTGGAAATCTGCACTACCAGCACATTAGATATTTTTAGTGAATTGTGTTTTTGTTAGCTGGTTCAGTACTGTACAGTAGATCACAAACAAGTTGTCATCTGGTAATTAGTCTGTAAATCAGAGATTGTGTGTTGAAGTTCTAGCTGGGTAACTGTGAGCATGGTAACAGCAAGTACCAGAGAAAGTCTAGATATCACTGCTTTTATTGAAGTAGTGCTTCTGTGGGGAGGGTTTAAGCTTGCATAGCACATTTTCAAAATTTACAGCTAAGACAGGTATGGTTACTGTAGCTGCTAAAGTAATGATGTTCTTTGTGTTTCACTATTTCTTGTGCAGCATAAAAATAAGGTGATGAAAAAGCAATATAATAACTTCAAGTGAGCCTGATTTTTCCCCCAAATTTGTTGAACAAGAAGAGAAAGTACACAGAATGTTTGTGTTCTGGGAGCTTAAGGAAGGAACAAAAAGACAAGATTTTATTTGTGGAATGAGCTGGTTTAACTGGTCTGACTACATATTGAGTTATACTGGTCTGTATGTTTCCTCACTTTTGGATGTTGCAGCTTGGTGATCGTAGGCGCCATTGAAGTCATTGTTTACAGAGGAATAGTTGAGTTGGCTGTGGCAAGCAGACAATTTTGTATCATCTGAGGGAAAATAATTTCATTCATCAAGTACTTTTTTATCCAAATTGCTAGTTAACATGTTTAGTTTCTGGAGATTATATGTTAAATGATGTCTAAAATGTTTGAAGTTTAAGTAGATGAATGCAATATTTTTGAAAATGTTATTACTATTAGAATGCAATTGTTGGATGCACAGGAGCAAAGAACATGGCTGATCAGTATGAGATTTTACAGGTTTCTGGTGATGGGTGCTGGAAATGGGGAGTGAAGGTGACTAATCAGAGCCTGCAAAATGTACTAAGTGTGATGGTAGGAGGTTAGAGTATTCACATTAATGGTCAGCCTGATATAAACTTTCTTTTTATATTAAGTTTGAACTTTTGTGGTTCAGAGTTACCAGTGCTAAGAACCTATCCTTTTTATGCTGTTGCAAGCTTTTTAGCCATTTCCCTGTAGATCCAGTGTTCTCTTTTCTGACTCAGTGGATAGCTGATTGGATCTGACCAGATTCAGCATTACCATTTTTTTTTCAGGTTCTTGGATGCAGGGCTCAGATTCTTCTCCACCACACAATTTCCTTTTGTCCCTATAATACCCAGATGTTGTTTACCACCTGTATGGTTTGGACAAGATCTAAGGGCCCAGTGCTTGTTTTTACAGATAAATGTTTGTTGTCTACAGTTTTTGCACAGCTAGGTGTTTCAGTGTCCTGTAGATATTTTCTTATACATATAAGATGCAGTTGTTTAATAGTTAATTGGTGTTTTTCTACTGTTGCAGCCGTTTTTCCCCACTTTTTCCTGCATGGTCTCTAGCTGTTAAAAAAAAGTTTATTTTATCGATCTATACTTTTACCGAGTTGTTAATTGTAGACTTTGTGCTTTCTTGGCCGTTTCTTTGAGTGTGCTGTGAGTGTTCTGAAGGGTCTTCTCCTTGCCACAGTGGGAGAACCCCCCATTTGGGTTCAACTTCTGCTTCCCTGTTGTCTAGGAATGTGGGGGTAGGAATAATTATTTGAAGGAAAAAGAAAGAAAGATAAGGGAAAAGAAAAGGCGAAAGTTAAAATGATAGGTCTGATGGCAAAGACAAAGATAGGGCTCGAAAGAGATCACCAGATCCGTCAGGTCCTTCCGGCCTGATTCTTAAACCCCTAGACTGTTGGATCCTTTTTATGATTCAGGAGCCAGTCAATATCTGTTCTCCTTGTAATAGATTTTCTCAGAAGCTGACCAGTCCTCAGATCCATTCTCTAGTTTTACAGGAAAGGTCTGTTACCCGGTTCCCCTGGTGGCCTCCTCTTTTAGGTTTTTTTGGACATCGAGGAGTCAGTCAGAAATCGACATTGACAAAATGATGCACAGACTTCTGAAGGACACAGATCCAGATGGGGTCCTCCCAGTGCCATCCCTCCCCCAACAGCACCCCTACTAGTATCTTCTTCTCTGGTCTGACCTTAAGATCCTGTATCTATAGTCCCATGTGTTAGCTCTGGAGTGCCCTTGTTCGAGACAGTGGCTTGGTTGGCTTTGACTTTGACAGCTTAAGATCTAAAGGGCCTCAGAGTTGAGAGGTCAGGGCAGAGTGTAGGGTATGAGATTAACCCAGAGGTTGTCAAATCTATCTCTAGGATGGAGTGCTTGAACTTCCAACATCTTTGCCCAGTGTCAGCTTCTGAGCTGAGTCCGATCAGACTCTGGGAGGTTCATGTGCTTGGATCTTTGGATGTTAAGGATGCTTTGTTATCTATGGCTTCTGCTTTCGAGACCCCATTCGGCACCATCCTGATCCTCTCGTTGCTCGTCTGGTCAGGGTAAAACAGACGAACATTTGTGTGTTCAGTTCAGTCGGATTTATTACACACAGAATACATCAGGAATGAGGCTTTGTAACTTGAACTTAAATAAACTTATAAACAGACTGACTACCACACTCATACATGTTAACACTCTGACTGTTCTCTCAAAATGGAACTGCTGACTGCACGTGCTCACATCTGGAAATAACTTCTTGAAGGTACATACGCACACTCTGATCTACATCCTTCCTCTTTGAGAAGCAGCTCATACATGAAATGACAGTATTCAATGACATGCAGTTTACAGAAGTGATCTTTTGACATGCAATTATACAAAACTATTTCTTTGATATGCAGTCATACAAAATTAAACACATATAAAACAGTCATGTCCAGGTTGTTGTATATTTTACACTAGGTCTAGAAATATGACCTGATCGTGTAACATAAAAGTCAGAATTGGATCTAGCAATGGGGACTGTCTTCAAGGAATGTTCAACTTTGAGGACATCTGGGACATCATCAGGAATGGGAATGGATACTGAGACGTTCTTCGGTACGAACATTGTCAGGGTTACTCTGAGATCTAGAGTCTGTATCACAGGTACGATGCTGTGATATTGTTTCTGATACAGGAAGATGATGTCTGCGGTTTCTCCTGTATTCTGTACCCTCCGATTCCACTAAGTAGGATCTCGGCTAGACACATATACTTCTCACTTGACCAATTCGAAGAAAGCCTTTCGCAGTTTGCATCCTCACTGTCTCCTTCTTCTAACAGACAAAAGAATCTGCTCATGTTATCATAGCTGGACCTCTGGGAAGAATATTTCTTAAAAAGAAGGGCTTTGATTGCTCTATTGTTTTTAGCATTAAGCACCAACAAACTAGAACTGATAAGCAAGGTTGTTTTGGTTTGCCTAGATAGAAGTTTATGAGCAGACGTGCCAAGTAGATTGTCACGGGATATATTTCTGAGATTGAGTAAATTCAAGAAAATATCAGTTTTGTTACACTTTGACCTCCCTAGTAATTTCTTTGCACTCTGTACTGCACGTTCAGCAAGGCCGTTTGACTGTAGGTATTCGGGGCTACTAGTAACATGGATAAAGTCCCACTCTTTTGCAAATCTCTGAAATAATTGACTGGTAAGCTGAGAACCATTGTTAGAAATAACTTTGTGTGGACTACCATAGACTGAGAAATTACATTTCATGTTAGTAATAACAGCACTGGATGTTAGTTTAGGTAGCAAATCGATCTCAAACCAGCTTGAATGATAGTCTACCAACACTAAGTAATGCTGATTGTTCCACTCAAATGTGTCGGTTGCTACTGTTGACCAAGGTAGTTCAGGAATTTGCCTTAGCTGAAGTGGCTCGTTTTGCAAATGCGGCTTAGTACTGTTGCACACTGAACAAGAAGAAAGCACTTTATCAATGTTTTTCAATACAGAAGGCCAGAATACTAGTCCTCTTGACGTTCTTTTGGTAGAGTCGGAACCTGGGTAGCCACAATGCAAAATCTGAACTCCAGCTCTATTCAGTCGCCACGCTTGCTTGCTCAGGAGTGACCTTTTGCAACACATATGTGTCAAAAACAAGAGCCAGATTTGATGAATCACCTCAAAAATCTAATCCGAGATCAGCCACAAAGGCGGGACACTTAACCTAAACCACGGCTTACCTGCTATTAATAGGAGGATAGATTCATAGATTCAGATGCCTATGCCTAAAAATAAAATCCCGTAAATCAGAGTATATGCCTTGTTCAAGAGAAATCTTGCCTTCTTGACCAATGGATGGGAGATGGATGATGGATGGGACCTCGCCACCTCACTGCTCGACAGAGTCACACAAAACAATGGGTATAGTTAGCAATATAATGGGTGTAGTATAATTCCCCAAGCAAAAGCTAGGAAAAAAAATGCCCTTAGCTAAATGCTTTTGGCTTTGCGCCTAGTATGAACCTATGAACCTATTCATGTTGTAAGGAAGTAGGAACAACAACGTTTGGACCTTTGAAAATGATGCCGTCTTCCGTCAGCATCTCATCTCTGTATGGAAAGTAATGTTGTACTTCTGGCGATACATAGGATTGCTTTGACAGACATCCTACACTGATGAAGTGGTTGACCTTTTGCAAAATTGGATCAGTCTTTTGTATGATCTCTTAGCTCATCAAGTCTCGTGGTAGAAAAATTATACACTTCCATAACATCAAAGTCAAAATTTTCTTCATCAAGCTGTTCCGTAGTTTTTTGGGGTGAGCTGGATAAGGTATCAGCCAGATATAATACCTTTTGTATAGACCATTTTGAAGTTCTACTTTTGTAAACTGAGCATCATTCTTTGTAGTCTTGCTGGAGCAGAATCCATAGGCTTCTGTAAAATAGTGACTAGAGGTTGATGGTCAGTTTCTGTCTGGATTGCTCAGCCATAAATATAATCATGGAACTTCGAACATGCGAACACAATTGCCAAAAGTTCCTTCTCAATTTGAGCATACTGCATCTGAATTTGGGTAAGAGTTCTAGATGCATAGGCAACAAGTCTGCTGTCTTGAAGAATAACTGCACCAAGATCGAACTTTGAAGCATCACAGGAAAGAACAACTGGTTTGTGGACATCATAGTAACTTAATGTTGGAGGGTTGGCAATTTGTTGTTTGAGGTTATCAAATGCTCTTTTCTGAGTATCAGCTCTCTTAAAGGCTCTGATAACTCACTAAATCAGGGATACATTTCCCCAAATAGTTAACCATACAAAGAAAACGCTGTAAGGCCTGGATATTGCCTGGAGCTGGCATCTCAAGAATGGCTGCTTGTTTAGAAGGATCTGGTCGTAAGCCTGTACTGGTAAGTAAATGACCTACATAAGTAACTTCTGATAACCTGAATTTTCATTTCCGAGGATTGAGCTTTAAATTCACTTCACGTGCTCTGTCCAGAACTTTCGTGAGGTTTATGTCATTCTCTGCTTCACTATTACCTCCAAAAAGTAAATCATTAACTATTATTGCACATGGGTAGCCTGAAAAAATTTGCTCTATTGCACACTGAAAGACTTCACTGGCAGAATTTATTCTAAAAGGCATCCTGAACAATCTGTATCTACCAAGTGGGGTACTGAATGTAGTCAGTAGTGAAGATTTGCAGTCGAGCATTACGTGCCAAAATGAAGTGTTTGCATTTAAGACAGAAACAAACAGTAGCATTGGCATGAGGGCGGCAATCTCCTTGACTGTACGCATAGGATGATGAGGTCTCTTTAGTGCCTTATTCAAGTCTGTTGGGTCAGTGTATATTCTGATTTCATCTGAATTTTTTTTATGAGCAGCTACCATGGAAGACACCCATTTGGTCGGTTCTGTGACTGGACAGATCACACCTTGCTGCACCATTTTGCTAAATGGACCTTGACTTTGTCCTGCATAGCAATTGGAACTCTCCTCACTGGTCTGACCACTGGACTGACCTATGTGTCTATTTTCATAGAGTACACAACTGGAAGTTTGCCTAGCTTGTTGTCAAAAACATCAGCATAGTCTGAGAAAATAACATCAGTAAAGCTGGAACTGGGACATGTGCTTACATGATGTACTTCTTTGATAAAACAAAGTTGTATTCTTAAACTGTCTCTGAGACCTAATAATGAATGCACAGGTCTTTGAATTACATAAAATTATGAGCTGTAACCGTTTCCAGCTAAATAGCATGAAAGCAGTACTGAGCCTTCGATTTGAATCGCTTCACCTCCATAAGTAACAAGCTTTGCACAACTGCCCAAATTAAGTTGCTCACCAGTTCTCACTTCAGCAAGTGTTTCTGCTGACATTACATTACACTTCGAACTAGTGTTTACTTTGAGGTCTGTGGGCTTACCATTGATCAGCACAGTACAAAATATTTCATTCTTTGCCAGTAATAAGTCTACTGCATTAACCTTTTCACCGACCACTGATGCATCATCTATATAGAAAGTAGGGTTGCAGCTTTCTATATGACCACCTTGATTTTTTGAGTGACCTTTCTTAATAACTGAATGAGGCTTGCTTGATTTACAAAAGTTTTGAAAATGGTTCCATTTTTTACTATTGTGGCATTGCTGGCCAAATGCTAAGCATTTTTCTCTTTCAGACTCCTAGTTGGCCCCACAATTATAACAGTTAACAATAAGACCTGATGGGTTTTGCTGACTCATCCTTACACTGCACTGAGCATGTTCTTTTTACTGAGCTAGTCTTGGAACTTGCTAGAAAGCTATGGGTTCTCCCAGCCAGACCCGCAGGGATTGCTGCTGCCATGTGCTTAGGCCTGTTTCTGCTTGCCGTGTGTTGCATTCTGTCTACATTTGCTCTAGAGACTGTTGAAACTATGCTCTTATCACTTGTAAGCATACTTGTGTGTCTTTCTCTGAGCTCCTGGATTTGACAAATCACTTTGGCTTTGGTTAACGTTAAATCACAGTCACAAAGCAAAATCTTTCTCACTGCAGCACCATTACCACCACACAAGTGCCTCTCTAATGTAACATTTCTCTGGGGGTTGCACATTTCTCTAAATTTACGTTTTAAGCACTCAGCGTCCTCCCATGATTCAGCCAGTACCACAATATGACGGTTTTCCCCTCTCCTGCATATACTTCTGGTGCATACACAAGTAAATGCTCTCTTTCAATGGCTTCTGACCCAGCTAAGTTAAGCAAAATGATTGCCCTCATATGTGCATCTTTGTCAGAAAAAGCTGCTTGTATGAAAATATTGTATTCCTGCTCAGATACTCTCCTGTTCTCTGCTATATTATGATCAAACACAAGTGGACTTTGGTCTGCGAAATGCATCTGCCATATCAACACATAGTGAAGGTGCTTGAAATTATGTATGAACATACAAACATAAGTATATGCCAGAACTTTATGCCAGTACTTGTAATTATACACAATAGTACAACAAACTGAAATAGCTGCAGTTTGCCAAATAAGTCTCCATAGCACAAGAACACTTTAAAATCACTCTTCTTTATGAATAAACTGTACATGGCAGAAGAAGCTCAAAGTAAGAAGCACTTTGAGATGAATGCACTTTGCAAATAAACTGCACACAGCACAAGAACCCTTCAAAATGGCTGTACTTTGCAAAATAACTTTGTACAGCATAAGAAACACCTTGAAATGGCAGCACTCTGCGAATAAATGCAGACAGCACAAGAAACTTTTTGAAATGGCTGTACTTTGACTGCACTTTGCAACATAACTGTACTTTGTACACAGCAAACTCTGAAATAATTGCACTGTAGTAAAGCACACACACTGCAAACACTTTGCACACACTGAGAAACTTCAAACAACTCTAGCTATGCTTTGAATGGCATCAGTCAATGCGAAATAGTAGATGTTATTCGTGTTTCATTGTTGCAGTCATCACCTGTGAGTTATCCCTGCTGTGTTAGCCCTCGGCTGGCCCGAATACCAGAGTCAGTGTTTTGTGCGCCAGCTGCTGTCGCCTGTAGTCTGACGTCAGGTCGTCAGTACTATAAAGCAAGGCAGCCAACTTCATTACATCAGTATTTCTTGCCGTGGAGCCCGTAGCAGGAGCAGATGTCCTTCAAGAATGCAACTGCAGTCATAACATATGGGTTGTCCTGCCTCAGGCAGCCCTCGGTCGGCCGAATTCCAAAGTCTGGGTCCGGCGTCGGCTGGTGTCGCCTCCTCTCCGACGTCACAACGGCTGGAGTATAAAGGCATCGGCCGACGCCATCTTCTTCAGTCTTTCTTGCCGCGCGGTGCCCGAAGCAGAAGCAGTTCGCAAGTGCCAGTCGGTCAGCTCCTGTGTTTTCAGTACCGAAGTCATCTAAAAGCTAAGTACCCCATTGGGGAACATTTTTTCTTGCCTCAGCCGATGTCAGAACAAATTGAGAAAGTTAATAATTGTTTGTCTTGTGGTAAACAAATACCTCATAAGGACTTCCATTCTTACTGTCTTCCTTGCCTGGGCCCAGACCACGACGTCTCGGCCTGTGCCTCCTGTGCTTGCTTTAATAAGGGCACTCTCAGGCGCCGGGCAGAATTTGCTGAAGACTTTTTCGGTGAATCCTTTGCGTATATCATGCCGTCGGATCAACCGACAGCTCTATCTTCCAAAAAACGGAAGGACTGGGACCGGCATCCTCGGCCCGCGTCCTCTACCGATACTACTCCTAGACCCTCCGCTAGTGCTTCGGTCCCTGCGGAAGCAGTAATTCAACCGCTCCAGGCCGACGACACAGCGTTAACTCATCCTTCGGTCCCGGAGACCTCTCCGGTGCCGGTTGTTGATTTTCCTCCGGAAACCGAAGTTCTTGATTTACCCGACACCATTCCGGTGGACAGGGTCACTCCTGCACGTGGGGCAGCTAGGCCTCCTGTATCTATGTCCATCAAGGCCTTTGCACATGCTAAGGCCGCCAGCCAGGCCAAGGCACATCCTAAACCTGCTGTCCAGGCCCCCTCCTCTGATAAGGTCTGCAGCAAGAGACATTATCTGTTTATTTCCCTTATCAGGGGGTCTCAGCCTCACCCAGACAGAGGTTCTCTGCCTCCTGCAGTGAAAAGGCCTAGAACTGAGCAGACTGAAAACCTCTCTTCAGATGAGGCCTCTGGGGATTCTGAGCATTCAGACATTCAAGAAGAATCCTTCCAGGCCTATGAGGACTCTGATGCTGAGGAATCAATTCCCTCTGCCTCTCCTCCAGAGGATTTCTTGTTTGGTGAAGTCTTTCACTCAATGAGGGAACATTTCCAATGGCAGGGTCAGGAATTCTCTGATTCCAGGAAAAGGCTACGTACCTTCCTAAAGCTTCCCCAGCACAGACCTTTAGCTATTCCTCCTGTGATGGATGTTTTGGATGATGTTTTCTCCGACTCCAGTGCTAACCCTGATTCTCTCCCCCCTGCTCCTGTCAAGCCAGACAGATATTACAGAGTCCCTGACACTCACAAGCATCTCTTTAAGGCCCACTCCGTGGATTTAGAAACTATTTCACAGGGTCCCAAGGGAGTGGCTACCTCCACTGCCAAGAATCCTTTGCCAGCGGATAGGGAAGCTAGGTCTATGGAGAGATGGGGTAAAAAAGTTTATACCTCTACCACCCTAGCCATGAGGTCACTTAACTGCCTTTTTCATATGTTTCAGTACCAGGATTTTTTACTGGATGATTTACAGAAAAAGTTAGCCTCTCCTGAGCATATTGATAGAAAGGCATTGCAGGATCACATACATAACACCCAACAGGTTAACAATCATTTTCTTCAGTGTGGTTATGATGCATTGGAGGCTTCATGTAGGGCAGCTATGACTGGGGCTGTGATACGTAGACATGCTTGGTTAAAAGATCAGCCACTGCCAGACCATGTCAAAGTAAAGTTACTTGATGCACCTCTGGAAAAACAGAAGCTTTTTGGTGCTAATGCACAAGATGTGTTGAAGTCCATTGAGGAAAAAGCTAAGTCAGTGCAGACAGTCAAGGATTTCCTCCAGGTTCAGCCACCCAGATTCAGTTGAAACTGGCCTTCAAAGAATTGGTCCTTCCCAGACTCAGATAAGTTTCAAAGGGGAAAGAACAGGCGTGGCCGAGGGCAATACCGAGGCTCCTACAGGGGCCGCCAATGGCAACCTACAAATCAAAGAAGTGCTGCAGCCAGTCCAGCTGCACCACAAGGACAATCACAATGACTTGACTTTCATACCGCCTACAAGGGCTCAGAGAGAAGCACCCTTGGGCGGAAAATTATCCTTATTCTCAAAAAACTGGCATATCTTAACCAAGGACAACTGGATTTAATAGACAAGGGTTACCGATTCCACTTCCATACTTTACCTACAAGACTAGGCTTGCCAAACCTGCCACACCATCAAAGGGCAGAGGCCCTTATTCAAGTTTCAAAGCTATTAAGTATAAAAGCAATAGAAAAGGTACCTCCTCAGGAACAAGGCCAGGGATTTTATTCAAGACTGTTCCTTGTTCCAAGAAAGGAAAACAAATGGAGGCCTATACTGGACTTGTCTACTCTAAATACCTTTCTCATTGTGCCAAAGTTCAAAATGCTGACGTTGCAGCAACTCCTTCCCATGCTGGGCAAGGGGTCTTGGCTGGTCACTCTGGACCTCAAGGAGGCATACCTGCATGTCCCAATCAGACAAAGCTGCAGAAGATACCTCAGATTTCTTGCAGGGACAGAGCATTATCAATTCTCAGCATTGCTGTTTGGCTTATCTACTGCACCCAGAGTGTTCACGAAATGCCTGGCATCAGTAGTGGCACACTGCAGACTCCAGGGAATTCAAATATATCCCTACCTGGATGACTGCCTCATACAAGCAGACAACAAACAAACCTTTATAAAAAACTTGGACTATGTCATGCAATTACTACAGGCCTTGGGATACACAGTCAACATTCAGAAATCAAGACTACTGCCATCCCAACAGATTATTTTCCTAGGAGCCAAACTGGACACACAAACACAAATGGCCTACCTCACAGAGGAAAAACAACAGCAGTTACCAGAGTACTTCAAAGGCCTAGCACAGCTCTCCCAGCTTACTGCAAGGAAACTCCTGCAGGCCCTGGGATTCATGGCATCATGCATTCTTCTGATACCTTTGGCAAGACTTCATATGAGAAAGCTGCAATGGTATTTGAAAAGCTTATGGTCCCAACACAGCCAAAGCCTAGAGGACGTAATCCCACTTATTCCATGTCTGCAAAAAGAATTCTTGTGGTGGGCTCAAACAAGTCTATTAAACAAAGGCATGTCTTTCAACAGACCTCAAGCAGGTCAAATAATTACAACAGACGCCTCAGATCATGGATGGGGGGCGCACATGGAGGGCAGATGCGTTCAAGGTCAATGGACACCAAAGGAAAGACATCTGCACATAATCCAAAAAGAGATGTTGGCAGTGATGCATGCAATCGAGAGTTTCGAAAAATCACTGCAACAAGGGCATTTACTAATAAGGACAGACAAACACCACTGTCATGTGGTATATAAACCATTATGCCAGCAGGGAGGGACTCATTCATACCCCCTCTGCAGACTAACAATGATTCTCTGGGAAAAAGCACTGAGTCTGAAGATACACCTGCAATCCCTGTTTGTGCCAGGCAAGGACAATGTACTGGCGGACAAGCTGAGCAGAAATTTCTTGGATCCACACGAATGGATGCTGCATCCCCACATTTTCTCACAAATAACAAAGACATGGGGAAGACCGGACATAGATCTCTTTGTGTCTCACATGAATCATCACCTGGAAAAGTTCTGTACCAGGACTCACCATCCTCTAGCCTGGACAACGGGTGCTCTCTCCTTCAGCTGGAATTCCCTAAAAATTTATGTTTTTCCTCCTCTGCCACTATTGACCAAGGTGATCCTGAAGATCAAAGCAGAACAACCAACAGGCATTTTGATAGCTCCAGACTGGCCAAAGCAACACTGGTACCCATTGCTGTTGAGCACAACTCTGACCAAACCGTGGCCTCTGCCCCTATGGCCCCTGCTCCTAACACAACACAACTACAGGACTGTTCACCAAAACCTGAAAACATTACATCTGTCAGCCTGGAGGTTACCTTAACTCCTTCCGCTTCCACACTTTCCAAGGCAGTTCAGGACATCTTATTGGAAGCACGCAGACCTTCCACCAGAAAAACCTATTCAGCCAAGTGGAAGAGATTCAGCATCTGGGCTGCCAACAGGGGTCAGGATACAACAGTACTGAGTATACCTCAGATATTGGAATACTTGGCAGAAATGTTTCATTCTGGACTCTCATATTCTTCCATAAAGATTCATGCCTCAGCAATCTCAGCAAGATACAATTGTGATCCACCAGTGTTCTTGCATCCTTTGCTAAGACAGCTCCTGAGAGGGATAAAGAATATCAAGCCTCCCAGAAAACAACCAGTACCTGCATGGGACCTCAATTTTGTATTGGAAAAATTATCTCTTCCTCCCTTTGAGCCAGCAGCAACCTCAGAGATGCAATTTCTATCATGGAAAACGTTTTTTCTATTGGCAGTCACATCAGCAAGAAGAGTCTCGGAGATACAGGCACTCATGGCAGTACCTCCTTTCCTCATTTTTCATCAGGACAGAGTCTCTCTAAGAACAAATCCTTCTTTCATGCCAAAGGTAATTTCCAGGGTGTCTCTAAATCAAGCTATTCACCTTCCTACTTTCTTCGCCAATCCTCAAAATAGAGGGGGAAGACTGCTACATACCTTGGACATACACAGGCAACTACGCTACTACTTGAACAGAACTAAGGCCACCAGAAAGTCTGACCAGCTGTTTGTAGCCTATGCTGCTGGAAGACAAGGAAAAGCAATCTCCAAGCAAACAATTTCAAAATGGATTGGACACTGCTTCAGATTCTGCTATTCTTACCATGGAAAAAGTGTGCCAGCCAATATTAGGCCACATTCCACCAGAGCTATAGCCACATCCACAGCTTTCCTAAGAGGAGTGGCTACAAAGGACATTCTAGAGGCTGCTACATGGAGCTCCGTGCATACATTTACCAAACACTACAACCTGCCTTTATACTCCAGATCCCGAGCAGGCTTTGCTTTGGCAGTCCTGCAGGGCATTTTAGCTACACCATCTTTTTCTTAGCTCCATCCACCCCCAGCTTGGCTATGGTATTCAACCCATATGTTATGACTGCAGTTGCATTCTTGAAGGACATAGTACAGTTTTGTACCTACCATAAATGTAGATGTCCGATAGATATGCAACTGCAGTCGGATTTTCCCTCCCTCCTTCCCCTCTTTTCCTTCTTTATGGGTCCATTCCCCCTGTTCCTTTTAGCTGGGGGTATCTCCTATGGTGTATCTGTTTATTACTGTTGTGCATGTCTGGAATTGTTTATCCATTCACCAAATTTAGCCTTCCTAGGAGGGCACCTGGCATCTGGGGCAAGAAACACTGAAGAAGATGGTGTTTGCCGATGCCTTTATACTCCAGCCGTTGTGACGTCGGAGAGGAGGTGACACCAGCCGACGCCGGACCCAGACTTTGGAATTCGGCCGACCGAGGGCTGCCTGAGGCAGGACAACCCATATGTTATGACTGCAGTTGCATATCTATCGGACATCTACATTTATGGTAGGTACAAAACTGTACTTTTGCATGAGTGCCGGTCAGTCACTACCAGAAGTCGAATTTCAGCAGAAAACGTCTAAAGCTAAGTACCCCGTTCGGGACCCTTTTTTCTTGCTCTGACTGATGTCTGAAAAAGTTAACAATTGTCTCACTTGTGTAAAGCAGATCCCACACCGAGACTTTCATTCTTACTGCATCACTTGTTTAGGCCCAGACCACAACTTCCCTCGTTACTGGTTCTGTGCCCTCTTTAATGCAAGAACCATTCACCATAGAGCTCTTTTTGTAAACAGTTATTTTCGAATTCCGATATGGCATCCGTCAGCCAACAATCTGCCGATATTCCGAAAAAACATAAAGATAGAGACAGGCCACACAAGGCTAAGCCTTCCAATGACGCTACCGCTAAACAAGTAGTCAGTTCTCCGGAATTCAGTGAGGCACTTTCGCAGCCCCTTATGCCCGACTCGCTTTCTATGCAGGCCTCTGCCGAGACCCTTTCAGAGTCCAGTATGCCGCAGAAATCCAGTTCGTCTTCCGAGCCTTTGACTGTATCTGCCTTGGTTGGGTCTGGAGCCACAACACAGGCACCGGCTTCCAAGAAGGCCGTTCGCACTTCCAATTCTAGACAAAAAATGACATTTTTCTCTTCCGACTACTGTTTCTCCGAGACCGATAGATTCTCTCAGGGCTCGAAGCCAGGCCACTCCTAGGAAATCTCTTCTAGCCACCATCTTGCTACTGCTCCCCCACCACAAGCTCAAATGCTTAAAACGGCGGAGGATTTCATCTCTCTTATCCGAGGTACTCAAGTCTCTACCCCAAAAAGGAAAAGGCTTCCTTCTCCAGAAATTCTGACAAATCAAGAGTCTGAGGAATCTGATTATTCTGCCTTTGAAGAGAAACAGCAGCCCTTAGCTGTTTATGAGGATTCAGATGCAGAGGAATCCATCCCCTCTGTCTTTCCTCCAGAGGACTTTTCTTTTGGGGAAACCCTGCACTCCCTCAGGGAACATTTTCAATGGGAATCTCAGGATTTACCCACAGTCTAAGTAACGATTTAGAGAGTTTATGGACCTGCCCCAGCACAGACCCCTGGCCATCCCTCCTGTTTTATAAGTGGTGGATGATGTTTTCCTTGAATCCAGGTTAGTCCCTGATGCCCTGCCTCCTGCTCCAGCTAAACCTGACAAGGTACTACAGAGTACCGGATTCTCACAAATACCTGTACAGGAACCCTGCTGTAAACCCTGAGGTCATTACACAGGGACCCAAAGGAGCTAAGACTAGTTATGCCAAGGATCCTCTTCCTTCTGACAAAGACTCCAGAGCTCTGGACAGATGGGGTAAGAAAGTATACAGCTCTGCAACCTTTGCTATCAGAGCACTCAGTTGTCAATTCCATATGTTAAAATATCAACAGCACACTTTGGAACAAATAAAGCAGAAGATTGTTACCTCTCCTGATGGTGCCAACTCAAAAGAGCTGGCAGAATTACTTCACTCTGCTGGTCAAGTGGCCAAACATTCATTACAATGTGGATATGATGCCCTAGAAGCCTCTAGCAGGGCAGCAGTGACAGGATCTGTTATTAGAAGACATTCATGGCTGAAGGAACAACCTCTCCCTAATCATGTCAAGTCTAAACTTATTGGTGCACCCCTAGATAAGGAACGCCTGTTTGGTGAAAAAGAAAAGGTGCTTAAAAAGATGGAAGACAAAGCAAAATCTATGCAAACAGTAAAAGATTTATTTCAAGTTCAACCACCCAGATTCAGCAGAAACTTCCCCTCTAAGCACTGGGCCTTCCCTACACCCAGCAGACAGGGCCAGAGTAAGTCCCGCAGGGGCAGGACATCCAGGCCCCTATCCCAGGGCCAGCAAAGAAGTAAACAATAGACCACTTCCGCCTCTACGGCAGGGAGTTCTAAGCCACGCTGCAATGATAAACATTCACAATGACTACCCCATCTCAGGCCAGGGGTCCTCCTTATAAAAACAGACACCACAGTAATGTGGTACATAAACAAGCAGGGGGGCATCCAGTCTTACCCCCTGTGTAGGTTAGCCATGAGTCTGTGGCTTACAGCTACCTCCATGGGGGCTACAACTGATTGCCCAATACTTACCAGGGTTCACCAAAACACTGGCAGACTACCTAAATAGAAACTTACTGTACCCCCATGAACAGCAGCTCCACAGAGAAATCTTTCTGCAAATCATCCAGGAGTAGAGGACCCCAGAGGTGGACCTCTTTGCCTCGCACTTCTACCACCAGCTGCACAAGTTTTGTACCAGGGAGTATCATCTCCGAACATGGAAGGTGGATGCCTTGACCTTTCCCTGGAGCTCCCTGTTTGTGTACGCATACCCTTCTCTGCCCCTTATTCCCAAGGTTCTGATAAAAATAAGAGCGGAGAGACCAAAGGCCATCCTCATCGCTCCAGATTGGCCCAGACAGCATTGGTACCCCTTACTACGCACTCTAACCTTACAGCCCCCAAAGCTGCTTCCCCTAAGGTCAGACCTCCTGACCCAAGAGAAGGGGAAGGTACTGCACCCAGACCTACAGACTCTCAAACTTTCAGCATGGCTCATACACTAAAACCCAACAAGAAGTCACTGTTAAGCATACAGGTAGGTCCTGGACATCATCACAGAGGCCATAAGGCCCAGCACAAGAAAATCTTATGCAGGAAAATGGAAAAGATTCTGCTCCTGGAAACAATAGCACAAGAAAATCTTATTCAGGAAAATGGAAAAGATTCTGCTCCTGGAAACAATCAAAAGGGGGCAGTACCTCCCAACCTTCCATCCCTCTCATCCTGGAATACTTAGCAGAGTTGTTCAATAATGGCCTCTCCTTCTCCTCTATTAAAATCCATACCTCGGCCATCTCTGCCCATTATAATTCAGACCCACCCCTCTTCTCTCACCCTTTGATTAAGCAATTCCTCAGAGGAGCTTCTAATATCAGGCCTCCCAGAAGACCTCCTACTCCTCCCTGAATTATGTGTTAGAGAAACTAACCTTACCTCCTTTCGAATCTGCCACTTCAACAGAATTGAAATACCTCTCCTGGAAGACTGCCTTCCTACTAGCTATCAACTCAGCCAGAAGGGTCTCAGAACTTCAAGCTCTCATGGCTGTCGAGCCCTTCATAATTTTCCATGCAGATAGTCTCCCTGAGGACTAATCCCTCCTTTATGCCCAAGGTGGTTTCTGATGTGACCCTTAACCATGCCATACACCTTCCCACCCAACCCTCAAAACAAGAGGGAAAGAACTCTACACTCACTAGACATGCACAGACAACTCAAATATTATATGGACAGCACTAAACCATTAAGAAAAATGACCATCTTCTTGTAAGCTTTGCCCCAGTGGCAGAGGGGAAGCCCATCTCTAAACAAACCATTTCCAAATGGATTTCACACTGTATCCATTTTTGCTACAGACTACATGGGAAACCCATTCCTAAGTCGATCCGTACCCACTCCACTAGGGCAACCTCTACTTCCACTGCCTTCCTCAGAAGAGTACCTACCAGGGACATATTGGAGGCGGCCACCTGGACCTCTGTCCATACCTTTACAAAACATTACCACCTACCTCTCTTTTCTAAGTCTAGGGCAGGGTTTGCTTCTGCAATTCTGCAGGGCCTCCCGACCCATACCTACGACTCTACCTATCCTTCCACCCTTTACCTCAGCTTTTGGGAATCCTCCCACAGGTGATGACTGCAACAGTGAAACAGGATTAACATAGTACAGTTGTATACGCTTACCATAAATGTAGATGTTCGAGTGTATTCACTGTTGCAGTCTTGGTTTCCCTCTCTCCATCCCCCTTTTCACATCGTCCCCTAGGGGGACACATGCTTTCCAAGGTGGCTCTTAGCCACCAGGACCACTTCTCTCTTTTCCCTTGTTCTTCTGACGGGTTAGGGCAAGAAAAACTGATGTAATGATGTCGGCTGCCTTGCTTTATAGTACTGATGACCTGATATCAGGCTTCAGGCGACAGCAGCCGGCGCACAAAACATTGATTCTGGTATTTGGCCGGCCGAGGGCTACCACAGCAAGTTTAACCCACAGGTGATGACTGCAACAGTGAATACACTCTAACATCTATATTTATGGTAAGGGTACACAACTGTACTTTTCTGCTCAAACACGGTCTTTTACTAAAAAACATGAAAGTCGCTTTGCCCTTTAAGTTTAATTTTCCCCTTTTATTGTATTCATTATGCCCTTTTAATCTCTTATCATGCTCAATATACTTTTCTTGTCTGTTTTGCTATAAACATATCATTATGTAAATGAAAGTTAATTCTGAGCCCCATATGAATATCCCTGCTAGTTTTATCAAATATTGTGGTTTCAAACATTTTGTTTAATTAATAACGTAATTTGTGCCTTTCATTTGCTTATTAATACGATCTGAAGTAGTTTACTTCATTTGATCTTCAACCTGTGGGTACCTGATCCGAGCCGGCAACTTCACAAGCATCTACTCCGAGCTCCAAGCTCCTCCCCTACCCATAATACACCACCACCAACACCTTCCAACCCTCAGATCTCATTTGCCTCGGCTTCGCAACGCATTGTGATCCTTGTGCTCCATGTTGTGAGTAGAATTTTGAAGTTTCTGATTCCCCTGTTTCTTAGTTTTCAGTGTGTCTGTTGGTAGTGTAAATCTCCTCCCCTCCTCCCCCTCGCTGGTGCGTCAAGTGTAGGTAGTTTTTTATAGTTTTAGGTAGTTCTGTAGTAGTTAGACTTTCAGCTTTCTGTGTGCTTGTGTTTCTGAGTGTGTGGTGGGTGGAGAGTGTCTTGAAAATTTTTTGGACTGGTTATGGCTGATCAACCAAAGCAAATGTTTAAAAGATGTACAGTGTGTGGCCACAAACATGTCGCCTGCCAATGGCCACACATTGTGTTCTTTGTTTGGGTGCTGCCCATTTGTCAACAGACTGCAGTATTTGCATGGGTTTTAACCTGCCAGCCCTTAAAGACCGTAGGGCTAAACTTATGATGAAGAGCCTTCTCCCTTCTATGGATGCAGCTGCCTCTAGTTCTGCTTCGGTCATGGCTGTGACTGCTTCTCCGTCGGATCCCGCCCTTGCTTCTCCTGCCTCTAGGCCTGTGGAAGGAGAGCGTAGAAAGGGCAGAGAGAAGTAGAGAGAGCACAAGAGCAACAAGAGGAAGAGGTTCCCAAACCTTTTGGGTCCGACCGAGCCTCCCCCCAAACTAGACTAGGTACTGAACTCACTCCCCTCGGCTCCGATCTCCTAGGTTTTCCCCGGAGCCGGGGGAGCCCATCTTCTAGGGCTTCAGTTCTCCGACCCGTCAGGTTGGAGTCCGTGGCTTCGTCGCGGTCTACCCGCAGTCTCTCAGAAGCTGACATGGATAAAATGATGCATTGATTTATTTGCATAAAAATTCAGATGGGAGTCTTGCCCGGCCCCCTCTCCCTTTGGAGGGGGGAGCTCGCTTCCCTTCTTTACATCTATATCTCCTTCTCTGATCCGACCCCCGGTTTCGGAGTACATGGATCCGAGAGGTTCTCTAGTCAGGGGGTCGGTGCCGACGGTACCTGTTTCCTCAAAGCCAGCAGCTGCCTGGAGCATGTCTGATCCAACTAGCTTGGATCCGAGTGGCTGAGCCGTAGCCTGGGTGTCGGATCCGAGGGAGTGGAGTTTTTTCCATCGGCTCCGACCTTGTCGGGTCACGACCACCTCCTCAGCACTCCATCTACTTTGGGCCTGGCTCCGATCCCTGCATCGGATCTGGGGAGAGTGAATCCCTTACTAGTGTCCCAGGAAGCTCATTTGATGTTGTGGAAAGGGTTCTCTCCAATAGAGGCCCCTGACTATATCTTCAAACTCTGTCCTGACTACGTCTGTTTTGGGTGTGAATCCCATCACTTTACCACAGGGACAGCCCATGCTCAAGGAGCCCCAGGCAATTTCCCTTGAGGAACAACAGGTAGTTTGCAAGCCCCCTCCGGAGAGCCCCACCGGAGAGGTACGTGCAAGAGGAGGCACTTGGACTCCTCTCCGGATTCCCTCACTGAGGACACTGATTTGAATGATGGGGAAGGTTCCCCCAGATCACATCATGGAAATTTTGTGCCAGAGGGGGGGATGGTCTGCCCCAAAACCTTCCTCTGATGAATCAGTGCTCCTAGAGGCTTTCGGCACGGGCCTATCTACTTTTTGGGTGTCCCTTCCAGCGGATCCATTAGCGGACCTGGTCACCTCTCGGGCTTGGAAGGAACCGGATACTGTGGAACCAATCCCTAAGCATCTGGATAAAATATTAAGCCCCCATGGACGGACCTGCTTGGAATAAAGGGTCCTCAGTTGATGCTATGGTGGTAGCAGCCGCCACCAAGTGGAGACTAGCCCAGGAGAGTTTCTCGGTCCATCTTCCTAAGCCGTGAGTCTAGGATGATGGATCGTCTAGGAAGCGGGTTTATGCGTCAGCAGCCTTTTCTATTAGGGTGCTGAATTATCTGTCCCATGGTACTCGACTACAGCGCGACCTGGTTAAGAAACTGGCTGAGTCGCCCCCAAAGTCCATGTTGCAGGAGGACAGGTCTACGTTCTCCTGGAGGATGAATACCTTGACAGTGATTTCTAGTACGTCACTGCGACTCCTCTCACACGCGACCAAAGGAGCGGCTAGGGCGGATGCGTCTGACGTTTCCATAAAGCGTCATGCCTGGCTCAGGTTGTGTCAGGTGATGGAACCCTTCATGGTGTCTTTCGTGAATGCCCCGTATGACGGTTCTTCCCTCTTTGGTAAGACCGTCTGTGACACCTAGGTCCAGAGTGAAAAAGACAGGAAGACACGGTCTGCCATCAGAATCCACTTCTCAAACCCTCAAAAATCTTTTCCCGGAATCAGCGAGGGCAAAAGAAGATGTGGTTCCAGAAGTCTCAGTTTTCCCGGGACACTCAGGGCCCTTCCTCCCCTTGAGGCAGAGGGGGATAGGACATACGCCGGCCCAGTGGCAGAGGGGATCCAAGGAATTTTGGGTCTCTGGAACCGTTCTCGGACAGGACCGTGTAGCAACCCTGAAGGGTTGCCCGACTCCTCTGCTCTGGAGGCAGTTGGGGGTCGCCTGTCATTGCACCTGATGGCATGGGAGTCCATGTCATCAGACCATTGGGTGCTTCAGATAATTTCCAGAGACTATTCAGTCCCATTTGTGGTTCTCCCTACACCTTCCAAACACCTCCCAGATGTAGCACCCACACAAAGGGAGGCAGCAGCACTAGAGGTTTCCAAGCTGCTAAAGAAACGAGCCATCTAATCCGTCCCCCTAGATCAGTCTGGATCAGGCATCTACTTCAGGTTCTTTTTGGTGCCAAAAAAGATGGGGGACTTAAGGCCTATTCTGGACCTGTCTGCTCTGAACCTGTCAGCTGCCAAAGAGAAGTTTTGGATGGTCACCTTACAGTCCATCCTGCCATACCTGCAAGAGAGCGACTGAATGTGCTTGTTCAACTTCCAGGATGCCTACTATCACATAAAGATGCCCAGAAGCTCCAGCAGGTTTCTCCACTTCCAGCTAAGAGCCAATCATTATCAGTTTCAAGCCCTACCCTTTAGTCTCACCACAGCCCCCAGGGTGTTCACCAAAGTGGTGGCAGTAGTAGTGGCTCACCTGAGGCTTCAGGGGATTCAGGTCTACCCTTACCTGGACGATTGACTCCTTACTGCGCCCAACAAGCGTCTACTTTGTCGGATCAGAGACTATTTCCTACATCTTGCACACCACCTAGGTATTACAGTCAACACAGCCATATCTCTTCTGAACCCTGTCCAGGTTCTAGAATACATTGGAGCAGAGATAGATGGGTCTTTATCACATAGTCGAAGTCTTATAACTTTGGACACGTAATGTTCGAACCATTATGTTCAAAGTTACAAAACTTCGACTGTGGATTTAAAAAAAAAAAACAGAAAAGAAAATAAATTGTTTTTGCAGGGGGTCAAGCCCCCCCTGCACCATCCCACACCCCCGCTACTTAAATATGCCAACTCCAAGATCACACCCCATTGAACAAAATGGAAACCTCCTCTTATGGAGATTTCCATTGAAACACTCAAACTTTTACAAATTCGAACTTACGGTCTCAACCAGATGAGGTTCAAACTTGTAAAAGTTGGACTACATGATAGGAACCCCAGATAGACACATTACAGACAAAAGTCTTCCTGACCTCGGAGAGAGTTCGAAACTTAAGGATGCATGTCGCTTTCATTTATTGATCTCATCTTCCCTCAGCAGAGTTGGTTTTAAGAGCTGTAACTTCTGTGGTAGCAACGATAACACTTCTACCATGTGCTCGCTTACACAGGCGAGTACTTCAGTGGACTCTAGCAGTGTAATGGTCTTTGTTGGATCTTCCGTTGTTGCACCTGATACACATAAGCAAAGTCTGCAGGTCGTCCTTTCTATGTTGGATGCATTCTTCGGAAATCTTGGAAGGACTACCTTTTGTTACAGCCCCTTCCCAAGTCACAGTGATCACGGACTCCTCCCAGCTAGGCCATGAGAGTTTGGGAATGGGCGATCTCCACTCGTTTTCTGGTAGCAACTCATATTCTGGGGTGGTCCAAAATTCTGGCGGATAAACTAATCCGGACTATTCTGATGCCTTATGAGTGGTGTCTGAATCCTTCAGTAGCGGAGCAGATCTTTCCAGAGTGGGGTCAGCCTTGCTGCAGTCTCTTCGCATCTCCTTCCAAATGTGAAGTGCAGTGAGCTCTTTGCTCTGAACCCCCCGCCGGGGGAGTCCCTCCGAGATGCTCTAGTCTATGTTTGGCCTTCTGGTCTTCTTTATGGTTATCCCCCTGTACCCCTTATTCCAAAGTCCCTCCAGAAGGCTCAACTGGGGAGCAAACTGATCCTCATTGCTCCATTTTGGCCTCGTCAGGCATGGTTTCCTTTCCTTTGGTCTCATCTTCTAGCTGCTCCTTGGATCCCATTCCGGATCTCATTTGTCACCCCTCAGGGGGTCCCTCATCAGAATCTGGACAGTCTGAAGCTCACAGCTTGGCTGCTCCTGTTCCCTTAATTGCTAGGACGCCCAGGTTGTCTTCTTTGGTCAGGTCTATTCTGATGGCAGCTCATAAGTCGTCCACCAAGAAGATTTATCGCAGCAAGTGGAAGCATTTTTCCTTTTGGGCCTCTCAAAGGAATTTCGATCCTTTCACGGCTCCAATTCTGGCTATCCTTGATTTTTTTTTGCCAAAAATCTTTCAACAAGGGGCTAGCTCGTCTATGGTCAAGGTTTAACTAGCTGCCATTTCTCATTTTCACGTTAGTGAGAACTCTGCTTCTTTGGCCTCTTCCAGATTGTGCAAAGCCTTTAACAGAGGTACCTTCCTCTTATGTCCTCCGGTCAAAGATCCTATTCCCACCGTGGGACCTTACTGTGGTACTACAATCATTGGCTGCCACTCCCTTTGAACCTGCAGCAACTGTAGATCATTCCTGTCTTGCCAAGACAGTAGCTATCAGCTCAGCTAGGAGGGTCTCAGAACTTCAGGCGTTGTCTGTCAAGGTGCCGTACATGGTCTTCCGTAAGGACAGGGTTTCTCTTCACACCAATCCCTCCTTTCTTCCAAAAGTGACATCTCAGGTCAATATCAATCAGACTATCAGTTTACCTGTTTTCTTTCCAAATTTCACAAACAAAGTTGAATACAAGTTGCATTTGTTGGATGTTCATAGACAGCTAAGTTTCTATTTGCACATGACCAAAACTTTGCGTAAATCTGACCAGTTATTTGTGTCCTTTTCTAAACCATTTTTGAGTAAACCTATTTCCAAGGTGACCATTGTCAGGTGGATTTCTCTATGTATCCTTCAGATCTACAAGGATAAAGGTTTGTCTCCTCCGGGTCAGATTAGAGCTCACTTGACAAGGTCCATGGCTACTTCTGCAGCCTTTTGGTCTAGAGTATCCTTAGACGACATGTTTTCTGCGACTACTTGGTCCTCATCTCCTACTTTTATTTCTCACTATAAATTGGATTTAGTTTCTTGAAGGAGAGCATCATTTGGTTCCTAGGTGCTCTGGAATATCCTTCCATGAGGGCCACCCAGGTGTTTAGTAGCTGGGGGGACTGTCCCACAGATTGAAGATTAAATGAAGTAAACTACTTCAGATAAGAAGTTATGTATTCACCCTAACGTTCCATCTGAGTAGTTATACTTCATTTGTCTTCAGCCGTCCCTCCCTCCTTCCCCCTGGCCTTACCATATGGACAGCGTTTATAGGTGGCACTTGTGCGTAAGGTGTTTTGGATTGGGTTGTTTAGTATAAGGTGCAGCAAACTCTATCTGAGGGTTGGAAGGTAGTGGTGTTGTATTATGGGTAGGGGGAGGAGCTTGGAGCTCTGAGCAGATGCTTGTGAAGTTGCTGTCTCGGATCCGATACTGATCCGGTCCCCACAGGTTGAAGACAAATGAAGTATAACTACTCAGATGGAATGTTATGGTGAGTACATAACTTCTTTTTATGTGCTACTTGTTTGAGTAATAATGTGTTTTGTGCCGTAGAAATGCTCTCTTTCATTTTCTTTGCCAGATAAATCATTTGTGCACTTTTTGTTACCTTAAATTCTTTTCTGTCCCTTTTTTGTTTGTCTGAGCCCTGTTTCACTCAACCTGCTTAATCGGCCTTCACCTTCAACTCTGCACCACATGGCTTGAAGAAGTTGCTCTCTTAATCCCGGTTCTGACACCATGTTGCTTGTCTTGTCAGGATAAAACAGATGAGCATTCATGGGTTCAGTTTAAGCAGCTTTATTACACACAAACACATCAGGAATGAGGCTTTGTAATGTAAACTTTAATAAACTTATAAACAGACTGACTACCACACTCATACATGTTAACACTCTGGCTGTTCTCTCAAAATGGCACTGCTGCCTGCACGTGCTCACATCTGGAAATGCTTCTTAAAGGTACATACACAGTCTCTGATATGTACGTCTGGATTTTGAAGTCCCTCTTTTCAGTCATTCTGTTAGACATTGGCTGCCAGCCTCAGATACGTGTCAGATTCTTCCTTAGTGAGTTCCCCTTCTGGTTCCTAACCCAGTTTCAGTCTGTCCTGCTGATGAGCTCATTGACTTTGTCTCTCAGCAGACTTGGAAAGAACCCAATATGGTAGAGCCAATCCTGCGAAAACTTGACAAGATCTTGGTATCCCATAGGAACAGGCCATATTGGAACAAGGGTCTTGCCTTAGATACTATAGTGATTGCTGCAACCACAAAGAAGGAGCTGTCTGAAGAGAGCACCTGTATCCATTCCCCTAGCAGGGAGTCTAGGGTATTCTACAGATTTAGAAAGCAGACTTATGCTTCAGTGACATTTGCGGTCTGTGCTCTGAATTACTTAGCCTGTTTGACACATTTCCAGAGAGACTTGACCAAGGGGCTTTCCAAGTCTCTCTCAGGTAATCTGCCTGCCGATATAAAGAAGACTGTGGAATTGCAGCTGACCCACCCTTCAGTCAATGTCTAATATGTCTGTGCACCTGCTTTTCATCATCCTTTTTTCCACCCCAAAGGACTTTCTTCTGGCACCAAAAGGGTCGAAAGAAGTTATGGTTCTGTAAATCTCAAAGTTTTGCTTGGGACTCTTCTGGTGGCAGAGTGGATAGTTAACAGAAAGTTCACTCCAGGGATCATTCCAGTTGCCCTATTGGATAAGGAGCACTGTGAACTAACATCTGATGGCACAGTGCTGGGCAATTTTTTTGGGCTAGGCTTGTAAAGGCTTCAGGACCATTAGCCTAGTACACACCTATGAAAAGTGCCAATGTCTGATCGATAGCCTGTCCATTGAGGTAATTGAAGACGTCAACACAGATTTATTTATTTATTTTGCATTTGTTGACCAGGCTAGTCTAACTATATATGTCCATTTTCAGTAGAGGCCCAGGGAGATAAGCTCAGAGGAAATAAAAATATAATCACATTATACAAAGATTAATTTGTATGTTAAACATTGCAAGAAAAGAAACCGGGAATAGTCACAGTGGTTGTTTGTTCATAGCATAGTGCTAAATATACAAATACACTTAATGCAATACAAATGTAGTTGCAATACAACATATAAAAAGATAGCAGCTGAGTTAGATAATATATTAGTAAACAGGTTGATATAAAGAAGGAGAAGAAAAAAGTAGGAGCTGTAATAATCGGTATACAAGTTAAAAACTAGTCTGCTTAAAGAAATTAAAAGGATGTAAGTAAAAAAAATCTCGAAAGGTCTAGGTCAGTTGTTAAGAAAAGGAACAAGAATACTGAGAAGAGAGTAGGTAAATCCAAGTAAGAGAGGTAGTAGATCAGTCAGGTTTGGTACAGGGGCACAACCAGTGTGTTCTGAGAAAAAGTTTCAGTTTGTTTTTAAAGAGTGACATAGAGGGAACTGAGGAAAGTTCGCTAGGAAGAAGGTTCCAGGATTTTCCAACAACATTAGAGAAAAGAGTCTCCAGCCCTGTTGTTTGACTTACAAATATTTACCAGAAGTCTATGTGATGAACTTAAGGTCTTTAGATTGCTGTAGGGGATAATGAGGGTAGATAGTGTAGGGGTATTGGTAGGATGGTAAAGGGTTTTGTGGGCAATGGTAAGTTGGTGGAATTTAAGTTGATTTTGTAATTCAAGCCATCCTAGTTGCTTTAGGTTAATACAGTGGTGGGTTCTGAAAGGTTTACCTGTAGCAAATCTGGCTATGCTATTGTAGGCATTTTCCATTTTATTAAGGTTGTTTTTAGAGAGATTATTGTATAGGTGGTGGTGCTGCGGTAGCGTTGTTGCCTCACAGTTAGACGTTGCCCATTCGATTCTCAGTTACAGCGTCTTCTGTGTAGCGACATGCGTGAATGGGCGTTCCTTCGTTGAAGGTTGTGCATTAGGCCCGGCAAGCCAGTATGTAAAATCTACTGCTAATCATTAGCGGACCGGAGTTCCGCTGTGGCGACCCCTAACCGGGAAAAGCCAAAAGACACAAACAAATTGTATATGGGTAAGGCATAGAGGAGAGTAGAGTAGAAATTAGGTGAGTGTGAGCAATAGTTATTCTTGCTGCAGGAGAGAGAAAGGGTTTGATCCTATAGAGAGAGCCCAGTTTTCTATTAACAGATTTTAAGGTATTATTAATATGGGTATCAAAGTTAAGGTTGTTATCTATGGTGATACCAAGTAGTTTGGTAGCTGGGTCCAGGGATATAGGAGTACTGTTATTGGATGTTACTTTGACATCTGTTGGGGGGACTTACAAGTAGGAGGGAAAAGGAGGAGTTTAGTTTTTTGGGGGTTTAGAAGGAGACCGCGTCGAGTCAACCAAAGTTCAACTGTGTTAAAGACCTTTTGGGTAAGGGAGTGAATTTCAGATATTGATGTGGCTGAGCATATAAGTGTCGACTCATCTGCATATTGTATGCATGTAGCCTGGGGGATTGCTAGGTGAAGGTCGTTGATAAATACAGAAAATAGGAGAGGTCCTAATATTGACCCTTGGGGGACCCCATGTTGATGGGCAGATGGGTAAATAGAATATTATGCCAAAGCACGGCCTGTTGTCTGTTATCCAGATAGGACTGGAACCATTTTATAGCTAATGCATCTAGTGACAGAGATTTGAGGATTTTTATAAGTAACTGGTGATTTACCATATCGAACGCCTTAGACAGATCTATAAACAGTGCAGAGGAAAGCATATTAAGGTTTCGGTTTTTGTTGATGCAGTGAGTGAAGGAAAGAAGGGCAGTAGTAGTGCTGTGGAAAGGTCTGAAACCATGTGGAGAGTTGGAAAGTAAGTTATTTTGGATTAGGTGGTCTAGCAATTGTTTATGGGTGCATTTTTCCATGATCTTTGCTAGGGGAGACAGTAGGGGCAATGGGACGGTATTTGGAGAGTTCAGTAGAGTTACCTCCCTTATGAAGGGCGATAATATGGGAGACCTTCCATATGCTAGGGATGTGTCCTTCAGTGATTGTTCTATTGATAAGAATGGAAATGGGGTAGGCAGTAGTTTTGGCTGCCTTTTGTAGGTATTCAGCGGGTATTTGGTCTGCTGAAGGAGTGCATGGTTTAAGTTTTTGGATGAGGGCAAGAATATATGTAGTTGGGACTGGTTGGAAGAGAAATGGAAGGGGTGGGTTAGTGATACAGTTGGATATAGGTAATTGGAGAGTTCAGTAGAGTTACCTCCCTTATGAAGGGCAATAATATGGGAGACCTTCCATATGCTAGGGATGTGTCCTTCAGTGATTGTTCTATTGATAAGAATGGAAATGGGGTAGGCAGTAGTTTTGGCTGCCTTTTGTAGGTATTCAGCGGGTATTTGGTCTGCTGAAGGAGTGCATGGTTTAAGTTTTTGGATGAGGGCAAGAATATATGTAGTTGGGACTGGTTGGAAGAGAAATGGAAGGGGTGGGTTAGTGATATAGTTGGATATAGGTAAGTCCTGAGTGGATAGCTGACTGGCAAGGTTTTGAATGACCTCAGTGACATAAGTATTAATGGTATTTGCAGTCTGTTTAGGATTCTCTTGGTCTGTGCCTTGTGGGTTTGGTGTGATGGATTGACCTGGGTGTAATTGATTAATACTTGCCCAGAACTTTTGTGGTTGATTATGGTAGGTCTGTTGGAATTGTAGGTAGTAGTTTCTTTTGCCAGACAGTACTGCTTTTTTAGTTTCATTTCTTAGTTGCCTGAAGTTTTGTTATCTACTGAGTTTTTAGTTGATCGAGATTTGTTCCAGTATTTATTTCTGAGTTTGATTTTTTGCCTGGTTTCTTTTGAAAGCCATGGGGCAGATTTAGTTCTCATTCTTATAGAGCGCGTTGGGGCATGGTGGTCTAGAATGGATAAGAAGTTAGAGTTAAAGTAATTGACAGCTTCCTCAAGTGGGAGGTATTTTAAGGGAGACCAGTTGTTTTCATTCTTATAGAGCGCGTTGGGGCATGGTGGTCTAGAATGGATAAGAAGTTAGAGTTAAAGTAATTGACAGCTTCCTCCAGTGGGAGGTATTTTAAGGGAGACCAGTTGCATGTTCTTAGTTCCCCTTGGAAGAGATCGGGGTTGAAGTTTTTCTTGGTTCTAATTGTCCTAGATATGGTATGGTTAGGTTAGGTTAGGTAGATTGGTTTTATGCCTGATGATGTAGGTTAGTGAGTGGTCATTTACATCATCAGGGAGGGTACCAGATTCATATGTCTGGATCAGTCATTATGGCAAGTACACAACTTTCATTTATACTTCATTGAATTATTAAAAGTGTTAGTAAATTATTAGAATGTTAATAAATGTTTAATTTCTGTTTAAATTCTCTCTTGTATGATACTACATAGTTATGCCCTGTTTGAACCGTTTTAAAAAGTGTTAGTGGATTTACTGTTCAGGTTTTGAAAGAGAACTTCTGTAGTAATTGTTAAAACAGCAGTGTCATATTTTGGTCATTTTGATATGAGATTATTCAAAAGAAATTGTTCTTTTTTTTGTAAGCTTGTTAATGGTGCTTTTAATGTATAACTGCAAATGGTGCCAAGGGATACGAAGACCACCAGCCAAGTGACAGTGAAGGGTGTTTATTCAGCCAAAACAGATGTTCCACAAGCACATTAACGCTTCACAAATAATATACGTTTTAGTTCATCACAAACTTCTTCATATGCGGACTGAAAACATAAAATGCACTTGTATATCATCCTACAGTAACACATTTAGCAATCAATTAAGCAAAGCAGAATTATAAAACCCTTCTTTAAAAACTTGATAAAAATGAATAAATATACGTTTTGTTTATGTAAATACAAGTAAATAGATAAAAACTTTTAACAGATTAAAAACCTTAAATAGTTGTAAATAAATAATCCCTTTCCTTGTAAAAAAAAAAAAATACTTAAAACACTAAAGTGATATTTAGTCTTTGGGCATGTTTATTCATAATCTTAATGCTCCATCTTGTGGCTAAAAGCTAGTACTACAGACACATTCCAAAATGATAAAGCCACTCATGTTCCCCTTTACTTACAAAGGTTTTATCTGTTTGAATAAACTGATGCATAGGGATGTGCATGTGTGTCAAAGGAAGGTGTTTGCAAAAACATTTCTAAAACCATGTAAAGTTAGAATGTCTTATGAAAACACATAATAATTTACAATTTAGCAGCTCTTAATTTTAATAAGGGAGCTATGGAAATATTCTCATTCAAGCCTGGTAATACATTTGCTTGTAAAGTCACTTGCACCATAGCTCCCTATACTCAATACGTTCTTCCCACAACCCCCCTCTTATGTCCTTCTTAACCCTTTCTAGAACAAAAAATAAGTAATGGGCATTTGTACAGATTTATTGGTGTCTGTATAAAGCATTGGTCTCTTTTTTAGTGCGTATGTCATAATAATGCTCATATATTCTTTTCTTAAGTTTCCTTTCAGTTTTTCCAACATAAAAACTGGAGCATATTTGACATACTGCTAAATATATTAGACCACTGGAATCACAGTTGTAGAATTATTTTCCTTTTATTACCAAATCCCTCCCGTCTACAACTATGTTTTTCGTATTATATACATATGTACATTGGGAACAGTGTCCACATTTTATGTTCCATTCCTTCTCATACTTTTTTCTCTTGCCCATAATCATTTTCTATTAATTTCTTTAGGTTGTGGGAATTTTTGTAGACCATTTTTAAGTTGTCCTTTGATATATTCTCTAAGTCTGTAAAACTTGTAAACCTTTTCCATGACTTTTCTTATCATGTTGGCCCTGGCATTATATTCCAAAACCAGTGCCCTTCCAAAGTTTTCTTCTTCATATTCACTCTGCGGGGGACTATATGTGGGCCTTTAAACAGTGAGTATAAGCAATGATGGTTTCCTTTTTTTATTTTAATAGATGATCCCCTTACACTTGAGTGTGTTAATGAGATGGATAACAACAGTGTGCTTTTTATCAAGTAACTGCCACTAGTTAGGAAATTGACTGTATACAATCTGAATAGAGAAAATCCTGAAGGATTACCATTTCAAAGTAATAATATAATAATCCATGATGTGTCTGTTTAGAAGCTGATAATAAGTAAGCATAAAAATAACAAACAGACTGACTCCAGGCCATGTACAAACACATCCAAGCCCTTTATTCACTAACTGCTTTTGTTCCGTATCTTACAAAATGGAACTTCATCAGAGAATAAGCATGTATGTATTGTGGCAGACCAGTGTGCGATTTTGTGTACATTGGAGAGTCACATAGTGTGATATGATTTATTTTATTAGAATATGAATCGATATTTTGGATGGTGGACAGTGCAGTGGTGTAGCGGTAGTGTTGTCACCTCACAGCAAGAGGTTCTCCGGTTCGATTCTCGGCAGGAGTGCCTTCTGTGTGGAGTTTGCATGTCCTCCCTGTGTTTGTGTGGGTTTCCTCCAGGTGCTCCGGTTTCCTCCCATATTAAAAAGACATGCGTCTAGAGCATTTCTCCCTGGGCCTCCACTTATAATTGACTTTGTTCCAAGTTGGACTTTCCTGGTTAACAAATGTTAAATAAATAAATTTTCTTAATGTACAGCAAAATTAAACAAAAAATACAATATGGTCCTTTATTAATAAAACCAGTAACTGCCATTGTCACAGCAAAGGAGACTTCATCAGATGGTCTGTTCACTGTCCTCCTTTTATTTTATTTTGTATAGCACAGATGTCCTTCAAGAATGCAACTGCAGTCATAACATATGGGTTGTCCTGCCTCAGGCAGCCCTCGGTCAGCCGGATTCCAAAGTCTGGGTCCGACGTCGGCTGATGTCGCATTTCTCTCCGACGTCAGAGCGGCTGGAGTACATAAGCATCAGCCGACGCCATCTTCTTCAGTCTTTCTTGCCACGCGGTGCCCGAAGCAGAAGCAGTTCGCAAGTGCCGGTCGGTCAGCTCCTGTATTCTTCGAATCCGAAGTCATCAAAAAAGCTAAGTACCCCGTTGGGGACCTTTTCTTGCCTCAGCCGATGTCAGAAATTACTGAAAAAGTAAATAATTGTTTGTCTTGTGGTAAACAAATACCTCATAAGGATTTCCACTCTTACTGCCTTCCTTTCCTTGGCCCAGACCACGACGTCTCGGCCTGTGCCTCCTGTGCTCGCTTCAATAAGCGCACTCTCAGGCGCCGGGCGGAGTTCGCTGAAGACTTTTTCGGCGAAAAATTCGATTATACAATGCCGTCAGAACTACCGACATCGCAGACTCCTAAGAAACGAAAAGACCGGGACCGACATTCTCGGCCCGCGTCTTCCGCCGACACCATGCCAAAACCAACCGCGAGTGCCACGGTTCGCTCTGAGGCTGTTACTTCACCGCTCCGAACTGAAGACACCGCATTACCGATACCTCCGGTACCGGAGACCACCCCGACGCCAGTTATTGATTTTCCTCCGGATACTGAAACCGAGGAAATGCCCGAGACCATTGCTGTAGATAAGGTCACTCCTGCACGTGGAGCTGCTAGGCCTCCCATGTCCATGTCTATCAAGGCCTACACACGTGCTAAGGCAGCCAGCAAGACCAAGCACCTTACTGCTAAAGCCTTACCTCAGCCTACTCCTGAAACACAAATTATGACTATGGCCGCAGACTTAATTTCCATGATCAGAGGTTCCCAGGCCCATCCTGAGAGAAGATCCCAGCCTCCTCCTGATAAGAGGCCCAGGGTTGAACCCTCTGACCCTCTCCCTTCAGATGAAGATTCTGAGGACTCTGTTCACTCCGATAGCCAGGAAGAGCCCTTCCAGATCTATGAGGACTCAGATGCAGAGGACTCCATTCCCTCGGCCTCCCCTCCTGAGGATATTTATTTTGGGGAAGTTCTGCATTTCATGAGGGAACATTTTAAGTGGCAAGGCCAGGAATATTCTGATTCCAGAAAGCGCCTTCGAACCTTCCTAAAAAAGCCTCAACACAGGCCCTTAGCTATACCTCCTGTGCTGGATGTTTTGGATGATCTATACTCTGACTCCAGTGTTACCCCTGATACTCTTCCTCCTGCTCCTGCCAAGCCTGACAGATACTATAGGGTCCCAGAAACACATTCTCATTTCTTTAGGGCCCATGTTGTTGATTTAGAAACAATTTCACAGGGACCGAAAGGGGTTTCAGCTACCACCTCCAAAAATCCTTTGCCTTCCAACAGGGAAGCTAGGTCATTAGAGAGATGGGGGAAGAAGGTTTACACCTCCACTACTTTATCTATGAGAGCTCTCAATTGTCTCTTTCATATGTTTCAATATCAGGATTACCTGTTAGATGATTTACAGAAAACATTGGCTTCTCCTGAACCTTTAGATAGGAAGTCTTTGCAGGAGGCTGTACATAATTCTCAGCAAGTTAGCAATCATTTTCTTCAGTGTGGATATGATGCATTGGAAGCTTCATGTAGGGCAGCTATGACAGGGGCGGTCATTCGTAGACATGCATGGTTAAAAGAACAACCTCTACCAGATCATGTTAAGGCAAAACTTCTTGATGCACCCTTGGAAAAGAACAAGCTTTTTGGTGCTAATGCTAAAGATGTGTTAAAGTCCATTGAGGAAAAAGCCAAGTCAGTTCAGACAGTCAAAGATTTCCTCCAGGTTCAGCCACCCAGATTCAGCAGGAATTGGCCTTCTAAAAACTGGTCCTTTCCTAATCCTGAAAAATTTCAAAGGGGCAAAAACAGGCGTGGCCGAGGAAGAGGACAATACAGAGGTTCCTACAGGGGACGACAATGGCAACCAGCAAACCAAAGAAGTGACACAGGGGTTTCTCCTGCCCCACAGGGACAATCTCAATGACTTTCCTCTAGTTCCGCAGACCAAGGAGCAAGCAGAAGCTCCTTTGGGCAGAAAATTATCTCTGTTTTCAGACAATTGGCACAGACTGACAAAGGACAAATGGATTTTGGACATTATAGACCACGGTTACAGGTTCCACTTTCATACCTTGCCAAGAAAACAAGGCATGCCAAACCTACCACAAAACCAGAGGGCAGAGGCTATCAAGCAAATTTCTCTGCTTACTCAGATCAAAGCCATAGAAAAAGTTCCACAACAAGAACAAGGCCAGGGATTTTATTCAAGACTGTTCCTTGTTCCAAGAAAAGAAACTCAATGGAGACCAATACTGGATTTGTCCGCATTAAACACTTTTCTGTTAGTACCAAAGTTCAAAATGCTGACTCTACAGCAACTCCTTCCCATGCTGGGCAAGGGGTCTTGGCTGATTACTCTGGACCTCAAGGAGGCATACCTGCATGTCCCTATCAGACACAGCTGCAGAAGATACCTCAGATTTCTTGCAGGGCCAGAGCATTATCAATTCTCAGCATTGCCATTTGGCTTATCTACTGTGCCCAGAGTATTCATGAAATGCCTGGCTTCAGTAATTGCTCATTGCAGGCTCCAGGGGATCCAAATTTACCCGTACCTGGACGACTGCTTCATACAAGCGAACGACAAACTTATTTTGACAAAAAACTTGAATTATGTCATACAATTGCTACAGGCTCTGGGATACACAGTCAGCTTCCAAAAGTCAAGACTTCAGCCATCCCAGCAAATAACCTTCTTAGGAGCCAAACTAGACACAGCCTCTCAAATGGCTTACCTGACAGAAGACAAGCAAAAGAAGTTAACTCATTATTTCATAGGTCTGGCAAAGCTCACCCAGATGACTGCAAGGAGATTCCTACAGGCCCTGGGTTACATGGCATCCTGCATTCTCCTGGTTCCACTAGCAAGACTACACATGAGAAAGCTTCAATGGTACCTAAAAAACTTATGGTCTCAACACAGCAACAACCTAGAGGCAACCATACTGCTCATTCCATGCCTACAAAAGGAATTCCTATGGTGGGCCTCGGTAAGCCAGGCAAACACAGGTATGCCATTCAAAAAACCTCAGACAACACAGACCATGACCACAGACGCCTCAGACCTTGGATGGGGGGCGCACATGGAGGGCAGATGTATTCAAGGGCAATGGTCTCCAAAGGAAACACATCTGCATATCAACCAAAAAGAAATGCTGGCAGTAATACATGCCATCGAGGCCTTTCGACAACAACTTCAGCAAGGCCACCTGCTAATACGGACAGACAACACCACTGTGATGTGGTACATAAACAAGCAGGGGGGCACCCATTCTTACCCCCTTTGCAGACTGACAATGAATCTTTGGGAAAAATCACTGAGCCTAAACATACAGTTGCCATCCCAGTTTGTTCCAGGCAAAGACAATGTGCTGGCGGACAGCCTAAGCAGGAATTTCCTAGACCCCCACGTCTACGACTCACCTCGACATGGGGCAGGCCAGAAGTAGACCTATTTGCCTCCCACCTCAATCATCATCTACAAAAGTTCTGTTCAAGGACATATCATCCACAAGCATGGAAAATAGATGCTCTCTCATTCAACTGGACCTTCCTAAAAATCTATGCATTCCCACCTCTGCCACTGATGACCACAGTATTACTAAAGATCAAAGCAGAGAAGCCCAAGGGGATCCTAATAGCTCCAGACTGGCCAAGACAACACTGGTACCCACTACTAAGGAGCATATGTCACAACAAAAAATGGGCCCTTCCCCAATGGCCCCAACTTTTGACTCGAACACAACTTGAAGACAGTTCATCCCAACATTCAGACGCTCCAGCTAACAGCCTGGGAGATCCCATGAATAACCTCAATCTATCTCTCTCCAAGGAAGTTCAGCGGATACTAACAGAAGCCCGAAGATCATCCACCAGAAAGGTTTACTCAGCAAAATGGAAGAGATTCAGCATTTGGAATACCAGCAAGGGTCATGATGCATCATTATTAAACATCCCACTCATTCTGGAATATTTGGCAGATATGCTACAGAATGGACTCTCATATTCTTCCATAAAAATACATGCTTCAGCTATTTCAGCTAGATACAACACTGATCCACCTGTGTTTTCACATCCTTTGTTAAGGCAATTCCTTAGGGGAATCAAGAATATAAAGCCGCCAAGAAAGGCCCCAGTACCAGCTTGGGACCTCAACTTTGTCCTAGAAAATCTGACTCTACCTCCCTTTGAGCCAGCAGCTTCTGTGGACTTACAATTTCTCTCATGGAAGACAGCTTTCCTGTTGGCAATTACCTCAGCAAGAAGGGTTTCGGAATTACAAGCTCTAATGGCAATACCACCGTTCATAACCTTTCACAGAGACAGGGTCTCCTTACGAACCAACCCTACCTTTCTGCCAAAAGTGGTATCTAGGGTTTCTTTAAATCAAGCAATTCACCTGCCTACTTTCTTTCCCAATCCTGAGAACAAAGGGGAAAGACTGTTGCATACCTTGGACATTCACAGACAACTTCGCTACTACCTGGACAGAACCAAAACCAGTAGGAAGTCTGATCAGCTTTTTGTAGCTTACGCCCCTGGAGTACAAGGAAAAGCAATTTCCAAACAGACTATTTCAAAATGGATTGGACATTGCATCAGATTCTGTTATTCCTTCCATGGAAAGAGTGTGCCAGCCAATGTCAGACCACACTCCACCAGAGCTACAGCCACCTCTACAGCATTCTTAAGAGGGGTGCCTACAAAAGACATTCTAGAAGCTGCTACATGGAGCTCCGTGCATACATTCTCCAAACACTACAACCTCCCTTTATATTCCAGATCCAGAGCAGGCTTTGCTTCGGCAGTCCTGCAGGGATTGATAGCTACACCATCCTTTTCTTAGAGCATTCCACCTCCCCCAGCTAAGCTATGGTATTCAACCCATATGTTATGACTGCAGTTGCATTCTTGAAGGACATAGTACAGTTTTGTACCTACCATAAATGTAGATGTCCGATAGATATGCAACTGCAGTCGGGTTTTCCCTCTCTCCTTCCCCTCTATGCCTAGGGTCCACTCCTCTCCCTGTTATCCTTAGCTGGGGATATCTGTTATGGTGTATCTGTTTATTGCTTATTTATTTGTTTGGAAACCTGTTTTTGCCTTCCAATTTGATTACAGCCTTCCTTGGGGTGCACCTGGCATCTGGGGCAAGAAACACTGAAGAAGATGGCGTCGGCTGATGCTTATGTACTCCAGCCGCTCTGACGTTGGAGAGAAATGCGACATCAGCCGACGTCGGACCCAGACTTTGGAATCCGGCCGACCGAGGGCTGCCTGATGCAGGACAACCCATATGTTATGACTGCAGTTGCATATCTATCGGACATCTACATTTATGGTAGGTACAAAACTGTACTTTGCCATGACATGTATATAGCTGAGTGACATGTTTGTTTAAGACCCTTTGAGATAATAGGGTGAGCTGGACACAATGCAGCTGGGGAATTACTGAGGTTATATCAAGGCTGTCTGTTTTAGGGGTATGGGAGTTTCTTCCCCATTTTGAGGAAGGACTGTTAGATGTGGAATTGTTTATGATACAACTTGAAAAGTGAACATTAATAGTTTTAAAAATGAAGACACTTGGCAGTGGGCATTCATTAATAGTTTTAAAGATGGAGGCAGTTAATGTGGGATATTTGATAAGGGGAATTTGCAGGCAGTCTGTGCTGTATAATAACTGAGTTTTAGACTACCCCAGGTTCTCTTGATTGAGATTATATATATAAATGTAGTAACAGTAGATGCTAAGTTGTCTATCTCCCCTTCGTTCTTGCTGGTTGGGATTGGAGCCGATCCTCGGCTCCGACTCGGCCATCTTCAATAGCTTGAGAGCTGTTTACTGGCTCGAGGCTACCCCTTATCCCATAATATCTAGTGATAGCTACCCAGATCTCGTTTGCCGCTTCAGCTGTGAGGTGTCGTTTTTTTCTGGCTCAGGCTCGTATAACGTTTTTTGTATAACTTTCTTCACTAGATTTCAACCCTTCTAGTATTTTATTGTTGACGATAGTTCTTGTTTTGTGATAGTTAGCTTGTTAACTTGTAGTATCCCTCCTGTTTCTTGTCGAACTCGTTTAACTTAGAGAGTTCTCCCCCCACCTCTTCTTGTCAGGTTAGCCGTTTAAGTTGGAGGCTTTTCCTTCTACCTTTCTCTTATAGGCTAGCCATTTAAGTTAGAGGCTTTCCTATTCTCTTTTAAAAAAAAAAACCTTTAGCTATAGTCTTTATAGTAGTGTGTTTTTTGTAGACTGTATTTTGCTTCTGGTTGTTATTGTTATAATTGTTTTCCTTATTTTCAAGGATGTCAAAGGAATCCAAGGTTTCTGGGTTCAAGAAGTGTGACTCATGCTGTCAGAAAATGTCTCTGACAGATGGGCACACTTCTTGCGTCTATTGTTTAAGCGCTGTGCACCTGCAGGACTCTTGTTATATCTGCCATACCTTTAGTCCAAGAGTCCTGCACGAGCATAAGAATAAGCTTATCCTTAGGGGTCTTTTAAAACCCCAGGATTCACCGGCCAAGAGCTCACAGCCTGTGAAATCCCCTAAACCCACTAACCCGTCGGCTCCAAGTTCGGAGCCGTCTTCGGTTCAGGGTTTACCTTCCACATCGGTTCCGGCTGGCACCGACAAGACAATCTCCCCCTCAGCTCCTTCAGAGGCTACAGAGCTGTCGTGGAGCCACAAGAGGCTAAGGTTCCCCTCACTTGAATCAGTGCATTTGGCTCCTCTGTCTCCTTTGCTTCAGAGCGAGCACAGTCACCGATCCTCTCACTCCTCTCGGTCCTCTAGGCTATCAGATCACAATGTGGAGAGAGTGGTCAGTAGGTTGCTAAAGTTGCAGGCACTAGCCAAGTTGTTGTTCAGTCCTCCTCAACAGGTATCTGCTCTGTCCACTTCTCTCGATGTTTCTCCTCTGACTCCAATGAGTTCGGAGCCAGAGTTCGTTGGGGTTCAAGTAGTGGAACCGTCGGCTCCGATAACACTATCTCCTTCAGTTCCAACGTCGGCTCTGATTCCCTCGGTGGTGCCGTCCATGGAGGGATCTGGGAGCCGGGGCTCCCTCGTCGGCTGCGAGGGGGCGAGTAGCATCAGACCCTTGTCCGACCCCGTTCTCCCTATCGGAACTTTGGCGCAGGTAAGCTCGGCTCCTACATCGGCCTCGATGGGGAGAAGGATTGCTATTTCTTCGGAACCGGAACTTTCTCTGCATCGTAGCAGGGACACATTTGATGTCATGCGGAGTGTGCTGGCCACTGAGTCAGCTCCACTATCAGCCCCTCCGGCTCTGTCCCCTGTAGTGCCTTTGCCAACCTCTGCTCCTCCTCCAGACCCCATGGGTAGGGAACTGATGCTCCAGGACACCCCATTGGGTGTTTCCTCTTCTTCCGAGGCCTCCCCTGATCTCTCAGAGGGAGCCCCCTTGGAAGAAGTGCAAGAGGAAGCACATTGACTCCCCTGAGTCTGTCACTTCTGATACAGACTTAGATGAATCGGAAGGGTCCTTGAGATCCCCCTCTGAAGATGTTTCCTTTTTGGACATCCTGGAGATGCTCAAGCAGAGGGGGAAACTGGACTCCCCTAGCCCCTTCTGAGGATGAGTCTGTATTTTTGGATGCCTTTGGTTCCCGACCTTCCACCTCCTGGGTGTCTCCGCCTTTCGATCCACTTATGACAGTGGTGGCTCGAAAGGCTTGGTCAGCTCCGGATACAGTGGAACCAACTCCAAGGAGACCTGGTAAATTTATTACAGCACCCCAGGATAAGCAGTTCCTTACAAAAGGTATTCCTGTTGATGCTATGGTGGTAGCAGCAGCCACAAAAAAAGAGTTAGCGGAGACCTCTTCATCTGTCCATCCCCCTAACAAGGAGTCTAGGACGATGGACAGATATGGGAAGCGAATGTTCGCTTCAGCGACCTTCTCTGTGAGGTCACTGAACTACTTGTGTCATTTTACTTGCCTTCAAAGGGATCTCTTTAAAGAGCTCGGAGATACCCTCCAAGATCCAACAGCTGAGGGAGCACAAGCTAAGGTGGCTTCCCAGCTAGCGACGCTTAATTCTGTTGTTAACTCCTCCATGATGCTCATTTCCTATGCAGCCGATGGGGCGAGTAGAGCCGCTGGTACTGGGGTGGTCTTTAGGAGGCATTCCTGGATGCGGCTGTGTAACTTTGCGGAACCCTTTTGAGCGTCCTTCACCAACACTCCCTTTGGTTCCTTTCTTTTTGGACCACAGGTGAAAGACACTTTGACTAGGTGTGAGCAAGAAGGCAAGACTCTCTCCACCATGGGAGTCCGTTTTTTCACTCCCTCTAGACCCTACCCCAAAGGTCAGAAGAGTGGTAAGATGTGGTTCCATAAATCTCAGGGAGCCTTGCCTGACACACGTAGTGATTTTTCCTCCAGAGGCAGAGGGAGAAACAATAATAATAGACGCTGCCCTCGTGGCAGAGGGGGTCAGCAGAACCAGGGCAACAGAGAATCCTTCTCTGATAAGCCCTTTCAGCATCCCTGAAGGGTTGCCCGGCTGCTCATCTCTGGAGGCAGTCGGGGGAAGACTTTCGCTGTACCCAAAAGCCTGGCGAAGTTTAACACAAGACAGATGGGTACGGTCTGTTATATCCGGAGGTTACAAAATTACCTTCCTTCAATCCCCCTCACAGTCAAGGAAGACCCTCCCAGATGTTCCACCCAATTTGAGGGAGCAAGCAGTGATAGAAGTTTCAAAACTGCTAGAAAAAAGAGCCATCCAGGAAGTTCCGGCAGACAAGCACAGATCCGGAACTTACTCAAGGTTCTTTTTAGTACCAAAAAAGACAGGGGACTGGAGACCGATTCTGGATCTCAGCAGACTAAACAGGTCTGTACAAAGAACGAAGTTTCGGATGGTCACGCTACAGTCCATTCTACCCTTTCTGGGTCAGGACAATTGGATGTGCTCTATAGATCTTCAGGACGCGTACTACCATATAAAGATGGACAGGCGCTCCAGAAGATATCTTTGCTTCCCGTTGGGGGTCAGTCATTATCAGTTCAGAGCTCTGCTTTTTGGTCTCACCACAGCCCCCAGGGTGTTCACCAAATGTATGGCAGTGGTCACGGCTCACCTGAGGCTTCAAGGATTCCAGGTGTTTTCGTATCTAAATGACTGGCTCCTTACTGCTACCACCAGGCATCAACTCATACAAGCAAGGGACTACACAATCACAATCTGCTCATAGCTCAGCATCACAATAAATTTCGAAAAATCTGCCTTGTTGCCCTGTCAATCTATCACTTATATAGGAGCAGACTTAGACACAAGGGATATGTTTGCAAGGCTACCACCAGAAAGGTTGTCCGCAATTCATCAGCAGGTACAGGTTCTGATGCAGAGCAAAAGGATCCAAGTCAGGTATGTCCTTCAAACTCTGGGCTCCATGGCAGCAGCCATTCTCCTAATCCCACTGGCGCGCTTTCATATGAGGATTCTTCAGTGACTTCTGTTCACGCAGTGGTCTTTCCAAGAGCTACCCATGACGTACGAGATCATGTTCACGGATGCATGCAAAAGGCATCTTTCTTGGTGGATGGTCTCCCCACTAGTTAGTCAGGGCAGACCTTTCATACAACCCCCTCCGGTAGCCACAGTGACGACAGACGCCTCCCTGATAGGGTGGGGGGGCATTATCTGGGCAGGACAGTCCAAGGCACATGGCAACCTCACGTGTACCATCTGCATATAAATGTCCTGGAAATGAGAGCCGTGCTCCTGGCGTTGCAAGCCCTTCAAGGCTCTCTTCCTCCTGGGACCATTGCTATTCAAACGGACAACATGTCAGTGGTGTGGTACATCAACAAGCAGGGCGGAACCAGGTCCTACCCCCTATGTCGAGAAGCACTCAGGCTTTGGCAGTGGGCGATTTCCTCCCAACGCTTTCTGATTGCGACTCACATCCCTGGGAGATCCAACATCATAGCAGACATGCTCAGCAGAGCTATTCTAATGCCTCACGAGTGGTCTCTGAATCAGGATATTGCGAATCTTGTTTTTCGCAAATAGGGACAGCCTTGCTGCGATCTCTTTGCCACCCCCTTCAACAGCAAATGCAGCAACTACTTCTGCCTTCTCCCTCTTCTGGGTCACACACCCAGAGACGCTCTAGTCCATGATTGGCCCCAGGGACTTCATTATGCCTTTCCTCCATTCGCTCTGATACCCAAATTTATACAGAAAGCAATATTGTTGGGTTGCAAAATGATCCTCATTGCTCCCTACTGGCCTTGACAGATATTGTTTCCGTTCCTGCACCATTACCTTCTCGATCAACCCTGGACTCTGGACCCAATTCCAGACCTCCTGGTTCATCAACCAGGCGGGTTGCATCAATCCCTAAAAACCCTCCAGCTCACAGCTTAGTTGCTCCACTTCCACCTTTAGCCAGGCTTCCCAGCATTTCCCCAGCAGTCTGTGACATTATCATGTCCTCTCACAAGTCTACCATGAGGAAAACTTATGCTAGCAAATGGAAACGTTTTTCTTGTTGGGCAGAGACAAGGAATGTGGATCCCTTCTCAGCCCCAGTCCACGAAATCTTGGAATTCCTAGCTCTGCTGTTTCATTCCAGGTCCGCTGCTTCTACAATCAGGGCACAAATGGCGGCCATTTCTAACTTTCATGTTGGTTTTTCGAACTCTAACATTATGTCTCATAAGCTATGTTAAGCTTTTTTGAGAGGGGCAACTCCTCTTAGGCCTCCAGTGAGAGATCCCCCTCCTCCTTGGGACCTTAATTTAGTCCTAACCTCCTTAATTCTGCCCCCTTTCGAACCAGCAGCTTCTTGCTCTATCAAGTTCCTATCTTGGAAGACACTCTTTCTGGTAGCTATTACTTCAGCCAGACGTGTCTCCAAACTTCATGCGCTGTGTGTTCGTCCTCCTTACTTGGTTTTTCATAAGGACAGGGTTGCTCTGAGAACTAATCCCTCGTTTCTCCTTAAAGTCTGCTCAGAAAGTAACTTAAACCAGTCTTCCTGTGTTTTTCCCTAATCATACCAACAAGGCAGAATACAAACTACACCAACTGGATGTTCATAGGCAATTGCGCTTTTAACTGCACAGAACTAAAGAAGTAAGAAAATCGGACCAACTATTCCTCTCTTACACCTTGGGCAAACAAGGTCTCCCAGTTTCCAAGGTAACCTTGTCCAGATAGTTGTCACACACTATTTCTTTCATTTATCAGTTAAGGAACAAACAGTTACCTATTAAACCGAAAGGTCATTCTACTAGGGCCTTGGCCACCTCTGTAGCCTTCCAGTCTAGGTTGCCCATGGATTCTGTCTGTGTAGCTGCCACATGGGCAAACCCTTATACCTTTATTTCTCATTACAGGTTGGATATGGTCTCCAGGAGCAGAGCTGACTTTGGTTCCACTGTTCTGAAGAGTCTGTTCCACTGAGCCACCCAGGATGTTAGGTGCTAGGGACATTGTCCCAACCAGCAAGAACAAAGGCGAGATAGACAACTTAACATAAAGAAGTTATGTACCTACCATACCGTTCCATGTTAGTTGTCTTCATCTCGCCTTCCTTCTTGCGTCCCACCCTCCATCCCCCTGTCCTATTGGATCAAGAGGAGTTTTTTGTTCTGTTTCTCTGGCTGTGTGTTCTCTTGTGTCCTTTTTTGAACTAAGAGAATATGGCAGGTATAGTCAACTGGTTCTTGACTGAATTATTATGTTGTTATGTCTGGGGTTAGCTATTTCAAACGAGATCTGGGTAGCTATTGCTAGGCATTATGGGATAAGGGGTAGCCTCAAGCCAGTAAACAACTCTCGAGCTATTGAAGATGGCCAAGTCGGAGCCAAGGATTGGCTCCGATCTCAACCAGCAAGAAGGAAGGCAAGATGAAGACAACTAACATGGAACGTTATGGTAGGTACATAACTTATTTTTATTGAACATGCATCTATTTTTCTGGACTTTACTGTACTTTATATTTTGAACGTTTTTTTTTTTTTTTTTTTTTTTTTCAGTAAAGGAAAGATGAATGTTTGGAATGGGTGATGAGATTTCAGGACTGCCTAATCCAAGAATCATTAGTGGATAACATGGCTGTCATAGTGTTGCCTCTAAGTTAGATGTTAGGCCAGAAAGGACTGAGTGATTCTTATGTGACTGACAGAGCTGATGTTCTCAATATTAAGTAGAGACTGGACTAGTCAGTAAATATTTTTAATGATCTATATTATTTTACATGGTAGCCATTTGAAATGTTGGGACCTCCTAGTGCAAGTCCTGAAATGTGGAGACTGAGTGGCCAAATATCTGACTTATCTATACTAATTCTGAGATGCCATTTCTCAGAATATTCCCTTTTTTCCCTGAGGTGTAGCGATTTTGGAGTTGGTATATATATAAATTTGGGGGGGATGTGGAGTGTGCAGAGGGGACTTGCCTCCCCTGCAAAAAAGAAGTTTTAAAGAGAAGTGCATTTTTTTTTTGGGTGGGGGGGTGCTTTTCAGCGCTTGGCTTTTCTAGTGCTGACATATTCAGAAGGGGGAACCATTTTACTCATCCATCCATCTACAAACCCTTTTTCCCATTTTGCATGTGGGGACAGGGTGTCATTTCAACAGTGACAGTCGTCTAGAGCCAAGCTTTACACTGTCAGGTGGCTAGTTCTGCTGAGGCTGCTCTTTCACACCACAGACTCACACGCACACTCACTCACACCTAGGGCCAGTTTGGAGTATCCAATCCACCTACTGCATGTCTTTGGAATGTGGGAGGGAAACCAGAGCACCTGAAAGAAACCCACACAAACACAGAGAAGTCTGCATGTCCATTTTACTCATATCACTTTACAAGTGTTGCTGCTAATCTGGCTGAATCTACATTCTAAATTCATGTCATGACAAAAAGGATAATAAAAGGTAATGTTAAAAATGTCCACACTAAAAAAAAATATAGGAGATGTTTAAGCAGTAAGTATTTGTTTTCATGTGCTGTAGTTTTTTTTTTTTTTTGTTGTAGTGGGGATAAAACAATTATTCAAATATGCTGGGGATTCTGAATGACTGTGTCAGAAGAGATGTACAAAATGTGGCATATGTATGTTGTGTCAGTAATTTTCAATTTAGTATGATTGTTAGTTTGGGTTTGCCAGACTGAGTTGCAGTAATGGCAAGAAAACTGAAGTATGTTGTATCAAAATGAAAATGTTCTTCATACGATTACAGCTGCAGTAGCCTAAGCTATATGAGTTATATCCTGCACAGGATATAACAGCTGGTCAGCTTCCAAAGCTTACGGACACTTTCCACATGCCCAAACAGTTAATCAGCTTCAGCTGAGCTGAGTAAAAGACTGGTTTGGGCACCAAGCCCTCCAGCGCTTTCCTGCTGCTGGATTTTAAGGATTAATAGTCGTCATGTGCTGTTCCATTGCAGATAAGTCCCCTTTGGGGAAGAACCTTCCACGTATTATTTTTAATGTTTAAATTTATTTTCCTGGAGTATGCGTTTTTAATGACTGTCATGTGACTTTGCTGTACTTTTTAATGGGAGTGAGTTGATGTACACATTCGAAAAATATTTTTTTTTCCTGTGGAGAAACCGTTTAAATTAATTTTTGAGTAAAGTGTATTGGAGCAATTTTTACTGTGTTTTTATTGGGAGAAGTGATTTTATACTGATTTTAAAAATTGATCAGCTTCTGCAGCGTAGTTTCCACGGGAAAGAGTTACCATTTTTGGCTTGACCATGGAACATACTACTGGTCCCACAGTCTGCCTTTCTAGCCTCAAAAAAAAAAAGCATTTGCCAGTGCAGCAGGCTAGCAGTTTGCCTTAGCTGCAGGTGGGTGACTATTGTCAAAGCTGGCTCCTCAGACCACTCATCTTTTTATCCTGGTGCCTCTGGTGTTGCCCTTACAGCCACTATGGACCTGGGCTCTCCTCAGTGACCATTGGGGTCTCCTCAATGGGCAAGAGAGAGCAAGTTTTGTCCGTGTTGAGAGAAGGAGCTGGAAAGGTGCCCCTGCTTAGCTAAAATGTTGTGCCAATCACCGGTTGAAGCTGTTTCTGCCATTAGTAACCCAGTTTGTCCAACCTTTGCTGTCAAAACAAAACAGAAAACTAGATATGTACCTTCTCCTGCTCCAGTTTCACTGAACAGGAGTAGTTCATAAAGCGTGGCTCAAAGTCTTCTATAGGCTATTGACCCTTCTTATCACTTGGTTTTTGGTAAAAGAAAAATTAATTTCTCCTTTCTTGAAGAGATTCAAGAAAATTAATCTGGAGAGAAATGTGATGGAGAAGATGCAGTTACAGATACAGACTCGAAGGAGAGCATTCTGTTTCTCTGAGACTTGTTTCTAGAATGTGCCAGTGTTTTCAATGGGAGAACACTGAGGTTTTTCAGTTCCTCAGAAAATACTATGACTTGTTACAATTGGAATTTCCTTAAGCTTTCTTCTATTCCCAACCCCCAGTGCTGTCAGCATTGGAGGGCGTGTTTGTCACAGCTTGTGGTTCCCCTGATAGCCAGCATGCTGCAACTAAGAAAGCAGTTAGAAGGTGATAGTTCCTCAGTCTTTCAAATTTCTATACACTCCTCCCAGAGCTGACTTAACTGCTATAGTTTTGGTTAATCCAGGTGCTGCCAAGCATTTTAGCCGGCCTTAGGCATAGGCCAACTAGGCGGCTGCCTAGGGCACCTCTCTAGCAGGAGTGCTTTATCAGTGTTTATTTGATGAAGGTAGACCAGGATGGGGGCACCAAGTGGTGTGGTGGGGGGCGCCGTGAAGCCCTTTTGCTTAGGTCACCAGTTGACCTAAGGCCACTCCTGATTTTTATTAATTCTAATCCTTCCCCTTCTGACAAGGATGGTAAAACAATTAAGTCTGGGAGAAAATGTATGCTTCTACAACTTTAATTTTTAATTATCAAGCTCGTATGTTAAAGTTTATTCTGATTAATTGTAAATGGATGAGCAATGCTTTATCTGCAGATCCATCCTGTGAGGAAAAATTTGCTTTGTGTGGTTTACTTCAGTTTCTCAGGTCACCTTTTTTTCTCTCTCCAAGTGTGTTTATGATTATGTAGATTCATACTACATCCAGGGCTGTTGCCACTAGTACTGTGTTGACAAGGTTTGCCGTGCTGCATTCTCAGAACTGTCCAGACGATGTAAAAATGAGATTTTAAATACTCCCTTGGAAAGAGATTTAGTTTTTGGATCATCTTCTTCAGAGGTTAACAAAAAGTGTGATGGGAAGGACTTGCTGATACAGGGAATCTCTCAGATTTTTCAGCCCGCTTCTAAATTTTCCAAGGTATTTTCTGCTCCCTTGTCTAATTTTGGCAAAAAACAAAATAATCAATCTCAGCAAAATGCTGGTAAGCAGATGTTTAGAAAACAATGATAAGAGCTTCCAAAAAGAAAGCTGGAACCTCCAAGAACAAAGGACAGCCAAATTAGTCAGAATGACTAGGGATCATTATTTCACCCCAACACCACACACACACACCTGACAATCCTTTCCCTTCCTAAAAGTCTGAATCTCCATTTATCTCTTTGACAACAGATTGTTTCAAACAGGTTCTGAGACTGATTCAGCAGGGCTACAAGTGGCAGTAGGAAGAAATCCCTCCTTTCCAGGGAATTATTCCACATCCACCAGACCCTAACCCCTTCCCTGCTGTCATACAGCATATGCTTTCTTAGGGAAATAAAACAGTTCCTCCTTCCCAGTTGGGAAGAGTTTTTTACTCATTGTTTCCGGTGACAAAGAATGAAAATACTTGGAGACCATTTCTGGACCTTTCTTTCTTAAACCAGTTTGTGATAGTGCCCAAGTTTAAATTGCTTTCACTTCACAACCTGTTATACCCTTCTTCCTCATTTGAGTTTTTTGGTAATCTTAGATTTAGGAGATGCTGGTCATCACACTCCTATCCATCTGGACTTAATATATTTGTTAAGGCTTTTTGTGCCTGGATCTCATTAGCAGTTCTCTGCCTTACCCTGTGTGTAATTCACTGCTCCAGGAGTGTTCATAAAGTGTCTGTTACTTGTTATTGCCCATTGCAGGCTACAGGGTGTCCACATTTTTTCTATATTTAGATGACTTTGCGTGTCTTTGTAGTCTTTTTTCAAAGTGTCCGGAATCTCACACTTGGGTTAGAGATCTCATGTGCAGGATAGGATTCCAAGAGAAAGGAAAGATTCAAAAGTCTTTTTTTTACTCCATCACATAAGATGGTATTCTTGGGGTGTCTGCTAGACACCTCGGTACAAGGAGATTTTCTTCCACCGGGGGGGGGGGGGGGGTCTGTATTTTGATGTGGTCCAGGGGTTTTCCTGTCAGACTTCGGTCACTGGGAGGGAGTACCTCAAGGTTCTGGGTCTGATGGCATTGCTGATTCTCATTATACCACTGGTGAAACTCCATATTTAAAGATATACTGGTATCTGAACTCTCTTTGGTCCCAGCACCAATATTCATTCTTTTCAGATTCCAGTTGTGGGAGTTGTGAGAACATCAAATATCACTGAATAAATGTCTCTCCTTCTCCCCTTCTGCTCCAAAGCAGTCGGTCATAAGAGACTGCTTGGACTTCCCTTTAGGAGCAGTGTTAAGGGGGTAAAAGTGAAAGGTATCTGGGACAACAGACATACACAAGCACAGAAATGTAAAATAAATGCTTGCCCTTATCAAGGCGCTCAACTCTTTGAATCATCTTTGGTCTAGAGATCTTCATGTTGTTACAGACAGTATCACATAAGTAAAGGGAAACCAGGTCCTACCACCTATGCAGACTAGCCATATTAGCATGGGATGTGGCTTTACAACACAGTTTCATTTTACATGCACCCTACATTCCTTTAGAGAACAATTGTGTGGCAGACCAGCTGAATAGGTTAAAGGCAATCCTCACAAATGGAAACTAGAACGAGGTCTTCCAAGATTTGACCCATCTGTAGAGTTTCACAAGTTGACCTTTTTTGCCTCCTCTCTGAACAGTCTGTCAAAATTCTGCAGGACTTCAGGCAAGGCCTGGAAGACAAATGCCTTTCCTTAGACAGGAATGCTCCTGTATGCTTCTCCTCCCTTTCCACTGATATCCAGTGTACTTATGAAGATTCAGAATGATTCCCTCAAGATCATTATGGTGTCTCCCTTCTGGCCTAGGCAACAATAGTATGCCTTTCTATTCAAATTGCAATTACCACATGCAGTTTCACAGACTGGATCTACTCACACAAGAACAGGGGTGTTTGATGCATCCTGAACCCAGACAAATTTAAGTGACTGCCTAAATGATAGAGACTTAAGACCTTCTAGGCAACTGCTTACTGACGACATACACCAGGTACTAACGGAGACAAGAAAGCCTACTAGTAAAGCATCATATATTAGAAAATGGAAAAAGTTTTCTAGTCGGTGCCAACAACATACGTACCATCCATTCAGGGATAGTGCTTCCCTGATTTTATAACATTTATGTGAGTTGTTGTCCTTTGGCCTTTCATACACCTCCAAGGTTCATTTATCGGCCATTTCTGCATGTTTGTCTATGGAATCTCCTATTTCAAGGCATTCACGTGTCAAAATGTGTTTGAAAGGGGTGTTGCATAAGAGACTTACAAGAAAATCAGCGGCTCTTCCATGGGATCTTAATTTTGTGTTACAGAAGCTAACACTTGCTCCATTTGAACCAGCTCATCTGGCTGATGTGAGGTTCTTAACATGGAAGACAGTTGTACTGGTTGCTTTGACCTCTGCAAGAAGCGTATCTGAGTTGCAAACCTTTATGGTGGGTCAGTCTTCTTTCATTTTCCACATAGACATGGTTTCCTTGAGAACTAATCTTTCTTTTGTGCAGTTGTATCCAAGTTTACTTTAAGCTGTTTGGCTTAAAGTAAACTTGGATGTCCTTCCACGAGAGAGAAAGGATACTTCATAACTTGGATGTCTGCAGACAATTCAGGTACTGTCTTGACAGAACAAGTGTTCAGTTCATTTCTTTTGAAGGTTAGAAGAAGGGACAACCACCAGACTACATATCCTTCCTTAGATCACTGTTATAGTATTCCAAACTGTTAATGTCAGCATCTCCTTAAGGTTATTGTTATGTGACTTAAGATTTGGTGGCCACTAGCCCTGAACTTTGTTTGTGGTAATAAATTCCACCTTCCTATAGAAAAGGTGATTCTTTTTATATATGGAGAGATTGAGACTGTGGGGGAAGGAGAGTACAAAGGGTTATCACTCTGACTTAGGACAGTCAGGCTGACTTGTCTGGGAAGGGAGGACTCCCATATGTAGAATCCCTTTCTGGTTTGTATTGGAATAGTTTCATTGGCATTTTCTTGGCCTTATGAGAGGGATTGGACTCCCTGCAGGCAAATGAAGTGGCTTTAGCAGGGTAGTTTCACTGGCATCTGGGTACTGAAGAAACGAAAAATTGTCTGCAATTTATTTCCCCCTTTTCTTGTAAGATTTTAATCAAACTGGCTATAGAAGGGCCTAATGATAGGTCCCTTTATTGTCCTCAGGAAGGGACTGAGACCATAGCTATGCATACCTTCTAATAATAGAACCTGTAGCATCTGATTTGAAGGAGGCTTCCACTGTATCTTAGCAAGATTTGATTCTATTCTTGGCCACATTTGAGGCCTGAGTGACCCTAGACATAGCTTGCTGCATGCTGACTTGTCCTTCTGTTGTAGCCAAGACTTTTTTTTAAATCACCTAAGATAAACAACTAATATTTAGTCATTTGAGTCTGACAGTTTAGAGCTCTGAAGGCTACAGTTGAACAGGTGTGTATCTTTTTCTTAAGTCTATCCATTGCTATGCTGTCTTTATCAGAGGGAAGGGGATTAGCAGCAGGTGGGAGTTTAGAAGGCTTCTCTGTAGCCATAGAGAACATAGTAGGATCTGTCAAGGGGTTCTTGTAGAAGAATTGTAAACCTTCACATACTTTATAGAATACATCAGGCCTTTTAGTGGCTGATGGCTGAGAATCAGAAGCAGTAAACATAGATGCAAAACCATCGAGAAAGGCCTCCAGGACAGGAGGGAAAGGGATGGAAGTGTCTACCTCTAACAGAATATCTTTCTTGCTTATCAGAAATCTGTTATGATTCACATTCAAAGTGTTTTATATTGTTTTAAACGGTTTAACCAAATGAAGACTCCTTAATGGGAGAATCCAGGGGAAGGGAAGTCTTCATCATCAGTGGCCAGTGTCTAGAGAATGAATCTGAGAAGAATAGGCCAAGGAATGTTCATCATAGTCTGAATCCACCTTCTCATCCTCAGAAGATTCTTTCTTTTTTTCGGGAGTAACAAGAGTAGGAGTAGGTGATGATGCAAAAGATGGTGGTTTGAGTGCCATTATGGCCTTGAACAGGTCTTGGGATAAATCAGTCCACTCCTTTTCCTTGGAAATATGGGGGGGGGGGGGCATTTTTAGTTTAAGGTGTGACATCCAATTCACAAAATGCTGAGGTTCTGACCGCTGACATACCAATATAAGCGACTGGTATTTCCTGTCTAACCAGAATTTTCGGTATACCCACCAGTCCTTTGGAGATAATTATATGGAGTTCCCCCCTTTTCACCAGTATCGGTAACATCAGTCATTTTGGATATTTGATCCTCAGATGCTTAGTGACCTCCAGCTGGGTTGGGTGGCAGGCATCTGAGCAGGTGCACTCCAGGTTCTAAGAAATCAGCTGTTATGTCAGAGTCTGACTGGACAGTCATAATGTCGGGCCTAGGCCTCTTAAATTTTTTCTTCTATGTAGGCTGAATGTCATGAGTGGAAGGGTCCACCATCTTAGTCTGATTGAGGTACTTAAGGCGCTATGTTTCAAAATAGTTATTTATGGATGAAAGTTGTCTATGTAGAGTTTTGGGTATGAAGGAGTAGCAAATCTTGCAATTCTTATAATAGTCTTCTGCACCTAAACAAGAGAGGCACTGGGAGTGTAGATCCTTGTAGGGAATCTGGTGACCACAATCCCACATTCCCATCTTAGTTGACATCTTAACAAAGTACCAAACTGCAATACAAGAAAGAATATCAAGGAAGGTTCCCTAATGGGGCTTTTATCTGAACCAGTGAAGGCCAACGGTTCTAAAGCCACACACACAAAAAATCGAGTACTGATCTGCATTCAGACTGGCAGCAAGATAGTGTGAGGTTTCATGCTAACACATCAGTTTATGTACCCCTACTCCCACAGGCTCAGGTCATAAATGGGATGTATAACTCTGTGGAAGGTTTTGGCTTTGATAACCTGGCCAGACTTATCGGTCAATACTGCAGCAGTGATCTGTAGAACATCTACTGCCATGGCAAGTTCTTACACAACTGTACTTTCTAAATGGTTGTCTTGGGCCCTAACCATAACCTACAAGTTGCATACCTTTTCATAACTACCACTACACAAGACAAAAGGACACAGAGCACAGACAACACAAAACATGCAAAACACTTAATTTATCCCGTTACCTAACCCTTACCGGTATTTTTCCGTTATCGGAGCAACACTTCTAATGAGCGCTTGGAATCTTAGCAAACACTCGCAATGATCTCACAGCTGCTGCTGATGTGGGTACCACACACACTTATTTTCCTGTCAGATTTACAGTTCTTATTTCCCGCACCTGCTTTTTTCACTGCTTGTATGAGGTTTGATTAATCGCCTTTAAAACATAGTATCGTTGCAGGAACTATCGATTGAAAGTAGTCTCTGTGTTTTTTAAAGATATCTTCATTAAAATAGATCTATGCATGGTTTAAATGTGTAGTGGGTTGTGCAGAGTACAGTATGACTGAGTATGCAATGGAAATCTCTGACTGCACTCACTACCAGAAGCCATATTTGGTTACTTACCAGTTTGGAATCTGGTACTGTGAATGTAATACCAGGTAAAAAGCACTGGCTTATTTCATCTACTTATCCACGCCATTTGCAGTTGTTGTAGTGAGCAGTCGGTTCACTCTTTCTTCTGTTTTGTAGCCATTATCACCATTTTCTAGTGTAAATCGCCTGCCCTCCCCCCATGCAATGCCCAATAACAGTCCATTGTGCTTCATTGTAGACTGCACTGACAAGTTTCCATTGCCTAAAGTGATCTTACCCGTCTCTGTCTCTCTCAGACGGATAAATATATAGACAGATAGCTGGAGATGACAACAGACAGATGAGATGTGATGTGTCTTTTTAAAGTGGATAACAGTGGTATAGAAATCTTTATTTAAATATGTCAAATATGCAGTGCGCTTTGGAGAACAGTTCTCTGTCATTGTTTGCCTGGCCCTGGCTTTATTATTGCATTTTGGCGGGTATTCTTACCTTGTCTATGCCAAAGTGTACTAAAATGTGTAGTCAGGCATAATCCGGCTCACATTAATGTCTGTTTCTTTCTCTTTCAAAACAACCACTTCAAGGCTAACAGCTGTGCGAGCATTACATGCATGTGCTATCACTTTAGAAGTGTTGCCCCAATAACGGAAAAGTACCCTCTTACCCCTAATGCTACGTAGTCACAGCAACTACTATAATGCAGTCTTGAACATCTTCACAACCACCACTTTTTTATTTAAACATTAATTTGCCTGCGCACTCCTGCTTACATTCATTATATAAAACTAAACTCAACCATACTCATATAGACACTAAAAATTGTAAACTCATGAATTGTTACATATTGGTCTGCTTTGTCTTCTAATTGTATTAACATTTACTTTGGCTTATATGTATTCTTCTTGTACTTTAACAAACTGTTATTTTATATATTTTATATATTGTATCTATAGAGCTTTTCTCCCCAGGATTCCATTGAAAATGGGTTCATTCGGCCCAATGGACCATCCTGACAGACAAACTTCAAATAAATAAATAATGTGATTGACTGAAGCGAGCATTTACTCATTTGTCACTTTTTTTTACACCCCAAAATTTTTTCTACCAAATCTCCATTCTGCCATTTGAGTTTTACACACACACACACATATATATATATATATATATATATATATATATATATATATATATATATATATATATATATATATATATATATGGAGAGAGAGAGAAAGTTCACACAGAGTATAGCACCCATTCTTCATCCATGTGCTATCATTCCAGTCCAGTTAAATCTCCCCACTCTTCTCCCTGGTTAACGCCATAGGAAAAAAACCTGAAACCATGGATATGCACTTTTTTGCTATCTCTGTACCAGCCTGGTGGACATGGGCATCCTGAGGCAGTGTAGCAATTGTCTCGTATACTGACAACCACTTAATCCGGAAACAAACACAGGATGTGAGAGATGCAGTCACACTATGAAAATTGAAACACGACTTTCGCAATCTGACAAATAAAATGGCAAACAGGTTGTCAGCATATATACATAATTTCCCTCACTAAATAAAGTCTCAACACATAAACCCACATATGCAGAGGTACTCGCAAATAACTTACCAAAACCTCAGAGGCATTCTATATGCTGCACTCAGAAACCACATGCAAACAAAACCAAGTCAGCACCAACCATTGCACATAAAAGTATATGTCACAGTTTCTCCACAAACAAGCCCCTAAGGTGAAACACCACACATTCAAACATCTTGATCATAGGAGACTCCATCATGAGACACACGGACACCCCCCCCCCCCAGCCAGGTTGGATAAAGAGAAGGTTATAGTTAGTTGCCTGTCAGAGGCCAGGATTCGCCAGATCACGCAGGCACTCATGTCACTCAACCACAAGTACCAGTATGACTCCGTAGTAGCCCATGTGGGTGTGAATGACTTGACATACCTCCCTGGACTATATGAAGAGAGATGTGATGGACCTCTCTGAATACATGTTGCAGGCTGGTATGAGTCTCACACTGAGCAGCATTCTACCCCACCAAGAATGATACCACAATACAAATGGAAAATCATTGACTTCAATAACTGGCTTAGCTACTGGTGTCATTTCAAAGGGATCCAGTGTTTGTCAGCCTGGGATGACATGATTGACAAACCACACTGCTTTGCCAGAGATGGTCTACACCTGTTGCTGCTAGGGTTTCCAATACTGGCCAAGTCATTAGTTAACCCCATAGTGCCAAGTCATTAGCTAACACCATAGTGCCTTTTTTAGGCAGTGCCAAACCAACAGATCTATCAGTGTAACACATTCTTCTAATGCCAAGCTGAAGGTACTGCTGTTCAGTGCTAGGTGTCTTAAAACGAAACTGCACTCTCTGGAAGCTCTACTTGCCTGGAGAATGCTGACTTCTGTGCAATTAGAGACATGATTCAAGTTTTCAGAAAACACACCAGCAGTGCCAAGCTGCAGTGCCTATCACACATTCTATGAAAAAAATTAAAGAAGGAGGTGTTTCCATTTATATAAAAAACAATCACACCTCTGGATTGGTCAAGCAGGAAGACCCATTTGAGCTACTCCATGTCCAGCTAACCACAGACAAAATTCCCCACCATATCATCGCTAGGTACAGGTCCCCAACCATGAGCCATGAAAACCACTCCTCATACCTGAAGGTGCTAGAATCACTTATCATTCAGCCCAACACACTACTCATGGGCGATTTTAACTACTCCTCCATAAACTGGTAAACATATACAACCATTAACAAGCAGGCTCAGAGATTCCTGGACTTTGTCAATGCAAATGCATGCTCTGGAACAGCTAGTCTGCACTCCCACTAGGGGCTCAAATATCCTTGACATAGTACTCACAAACATGGGGATCTTTGTACCCTCCCCCAGCGTAATGTCCTTATTGGTAAGATTGGATAATAAATTAGTCTCCTTTGAAATATATGTAACAGCAGTACGCATCAAACCCTAAAGTCCTACAGAATTTTTCCATGGCAAATTACCCTCTATTAAGTGATGACATAGGTAATTTTAAAGCTTTCCTAACCATAAAAACATGAAGGCCTATACAGAACTGTATTTGAATGCCCTATGCAACCACTTAATCAGCTGCATAGAAATGGAAGTAGCCGACCAAAGTAAACCATATTTTAGCCGTGAAAACAAGTCACCCTGGTAGACACCTAGCTTAAGTAGACTATACAACAGAATAAAGAATTTCTTGAATAGAAGTAAGTGGGAGGGTGCACAGCAGAGAAAAAAAATCCTGTATTAGTCCCAGCAAGCAGATCAGTGAACTAGCCAAGTCTTCAAAACCTAAATATGAGAATAAAATACCCTCCCAAGCAGAGTATAACCAAAAAGCATTTTTTAGTTATGTCCAAAATGTTAAGGAAAACACCCAACAGTGTGCTGAGTTGCCTGCTGATGGCACTACCTATACTCAGACAAAAGAAATAGCAAACCCATTGGCTGATAAATTCAGTTCAGACTTTACCCCATTATCACCTCTGGTCACTTCCCATAAAATACCCCTTACCATTCCTTTGCCTGTTATCACAAAAGAACAAGTTGTCACTGTGCTCTCTAATGCTAGAAACATGGCATCAACAGGCCCCAATGGAATCCCAGGGTGCCTATTAAATAGCTTGAAACATGACCTCTATTTAACCACAGTCTCCGGACAGGCTTTGTCGTAGTAGAGCACCCCACTGCATAAGGGGGGCCCATCAACTGACCCAGGAAACTTCCAACCCATACGTCTAACTAGTCTCATATGCATGGCTATGGAAAAGATAATCATGGAACTGATTAACAACAACATAGGAAATCTCCAGACTCAACCCATTTTGGCTTTGTCAAAGGTAGGTCTTGCCTGCTGTTTCTGGTGGACTTCTTTGAGAAGGTCACCAAGGCCATGGATGAGGGCAAGACATTGCATACTGCCTAACTTGACCTGGCCAAGGCATCTGATACAGTATCCCACTCAGGTTAGAGACAAACTCACAAAATTGTACATAAACCTCAATGTCACCAGATGGATAGCCAAATTGCTCATGAATAGGACACGTTGTTAGAGTGAGGGAATCCACATCCAGCAAGAGGACAGTCACCAGTGGAGTACAAACAGGGCTCAGTGCTGATCCTTCTCCTGTTTGGGACATGCTTCTCAGATATCAAGGCAAGTGTAGATGTCCTTTGGCTGACCAAGTTTGCTGCTGACTGCAGGATGGGGGCAGTCACTGACTTCCCAAATTATGCTGATATCCTACAGAATGGTCAGACACAGACTAATAATTGGTGTCAGAGCTGTGGCCTCAAATTAAATGTGAAGAAGTGCATAGTAATACTCTTTGAGAAAGCAAATACCCTTGCAAATTGCAACATCGCTGGCACAGTCTGAGTGAACTCAGTGGTGAGTGGTCTGGGTACTCAGCTAGATAGTAATCTGAATTTGTCCACCATGTGTCCACGGTGGTGTGGAAATCCTTCAGCATGCCTCAGCTTACAAGTAAGGGCATGGCATCCACATCATAGTGCCACTGTACTCCGCCCTCATCAGAGCAATATTCGAGTACAGTACACCCTTTGGCATGTACCTTGACAGTCATCCTGGCAACATTTGGAAACATCATCAGATGTTTCTTACCAAAAAAAAAAAAATACAGGGTATAAACCAACATGTCATCTGTGGACCAATCAAAAACCATTTCAGTGTATTCAGTTTCCTACCAGTTACTGAGGAGTGATCTGTGCCTGACCTACATGGCAGTCTCTGACCCAGCCCTGAAGGAAGTGTTTTATGTTTACAGAACTAATTCCACAAAGGTTACCTCCTCCAAATATCTAAACCTGATCTCTGACATAAATAGATCATGCTAGAGACAAAGCTATGTATCCCAGAGATTGTCCCTTCTCTTGAATAGGCTTCCTGTTCACATGAAGCACAGCTGTTCCCTGACCATCACCATGCACAGTCTGGACCAGTAAATGAAAAGTCGCAAATTCACTCTTTGGGTGATTCCCATTTCCCTTTTGGACAGACAGCTTCCTCACTTCTGCTCCAGAACTCCAAGTCCTCTGGCTTGGTGGTGAGTGGGTGTTGCACCCTTTTCGTGGAAAGGGATGTTCCATTATATCCCCCCTTCTTCCCAGAGTCCTGCACAAGATCAAACAGGACTCTTCCAAAATCTTGTTGATGACCCCCTTTTGGCCCAGACATCACTGGTACACCCTCGTTTTTCATCTGGCCAGGGGAAGTCATCACAAGTTTCCTCACTGGAAGGTTTTTCTCACACAAGACAAGGGGTTTCCTCTTCACCCTCCTCTATCCACTCTTAATTTGACATTTTTGATGCTAGGGTTTTAATCCCCTTTCAAAACCATTTCCCTGGGAACATGCTTAAGGCTCTGCAGGAGGCCAGGAATTCCAGTACCACAAAATCATACATGTCCAGTTGGAAGAGACTTTCTGTTTGGTCTAAAAGACTTCACAGTGATCCCTCTTCTGTGGAGGTCACTTTGGTTCTCTGTCATTTGTATGAACTGATCTATGCTGACTTAGCATATTCTTCTGTCAAAGCTCACCTGTCCGCAGTCTCAGATTGTCTACCTTTGAACCCTCCACTGGCCTCTCGTTTTGAGGTTAAACAATTTCTGAAAGATGTCCTCCACATCAGCCCACCAAGAAAGCCTATCGCTCCTTCTTGGGACCTTAATTTTATTCTTGAAAAACTGACCCAGGCTCCCTCTGAACCTAATGCTGCTGCTTCTCTGCAACATTGCACCTGGAAGACTGTTTTATTGGTTGCCCTCACTTTCTTCCAGAGATTTTCTGAACTCCAAGCCTCGATGGTGGTCTTTTTTTTTTATTTTTCATAGGAACAGGGTGTCTGAGTACTAATCCTTTTATGCCTAAGGTGCTTAATGAGTTTTCCCTTAATCAGTCTATCCAGCTTCCTTCCTTGTTTCCTTCTCCACAAAGTGCAGGAAATGTACGTCTGACGGTGATAAATAGTCAAGACTTTGGTGTACTGGCCATACATAGGGCTATCCTTGACTGGAGATCGTATAAGTTATGAATACTGCAACAGTGAAGGGAAGGGCATCTACTGTTATGGTAAGACTTCACACAACTGTACTCTTGTTTTTCACCCAAGTATATTATTAGAATTGCCTAATTTTTTTTTTTATTATGAGCCGTCATTTGTTCTCTTATGTATAGATAGCAAATCCAGAGTTTCAGAGAATTTTTTGCTGTCACAGTCTATCTAGAATAACACCACTTTACACTGGAGAGCTATCTGACCACAGTTCAAAGGCTGGGTCAAAGTAACATCCAGGATATATGTGTGCCAAATTCTCATTACTCCAGAAATAAACAATTACTTTTTATCTCAACAGGTAAGGCAAGGCAGTTTTTGTTACTGTATGTAGGGTAAGACCTAAATTCCTTGTACAGATAAAGACACTGTGCCACCACTTAAGTTAAGAGTGAGATGTAGTGAAATCTCTGGTGGGGGTCAGAATGACTGTCCTGCTTATACTTTGCACCCAAATATCTTACTAGAATTGCCCAATTATTTACTATGAAATGCCTTAGAGAAACACATATACCTTTTCTAATATACAGGTAGCTGATGTGCTTTAGAGGATGTCTGGTGGTGTAATCTGGGGTTATACTTGGTTTTCAGTGGAATAGCTATCTCACCTCTGTTTGAAAGGGATAGAAGTAAAGTTAAGGATATAGGTAACTAAATTCTCACTATACAAGACTGAAAAAAAATTATTTCCACAGGCAATGACACATTCTGTTATTGCATATACTGTGAAGCCTAAACTTTATAAATACTGATGAAGGCAGTGTGCTGTTACATAAACCTGCACCGAGGTGCACAGAAATCATTGGGGAGAGAGAGAATAGCATTTATTTTTATAAAAATACCTTTACTGCCCCAAGAATTTAATAAAAATATGAACAGAAGCTGTGCACTTGTCATAATGTTGGATCCTTTCATTTCTAGTTCGTCTATATGACTTTTGGGAAATGAGCTACTTGTCAGATCCAGCCTGGCTTTCTGCTACTGCATCTTGCCTCAAGTTCCTTCAGACAATGTCTCATGATTCCCCTGTGCTCTGTCTCTCCTCAGATCAAGTCTGCTAATAAGGGCCTTGGAGGATAACTGCATCATATCATGTACAGTGAAAGAGGAACAGGGCTTAAAGCTGGTCTATGAGGTCCCTCCAGAAGGGTGACAATTTGGAAGGGGGAAGGAAGGAAGGAGGAGGCAGGAATGTTTTATCAGATGGACTAGGATGAAAATGATCCAGCATTATGGTAATTACATAATTTCCATATCCTATTTCATCCAGTCCACTTGATCCAACTATGGGAATATAATCCCAACCTACCTGAAATCTTGGGTATCATCACAGCAGGCTACCCTTGAGAACTCTAACTCCTAAACAGACTATAAATCTAGAAATTATGTCTAACTTGTAATGCTTGACAAAGGTATGCAACTTAGACCGTGTTGCTGCTGTATAAATTTCTTCTGTAGTTGAGTTTCTGAAGATTGTTGTAGTAACAGATACAGATCTCGGGGAAGGAACTCTTGATTTCATTGTCAGTGTTTTATTTCTTAAAGAGTATACAAAGGATAATGTCTGACAACCATCTAGACAGAGTTTTTGGAGTCCTAGCTTATATGGAGCTAATGCTGTGAGCATTTGTTTTAATTCTCTAAAGCTAAAACCGGAGATGTTTATGCATATCCAGAAGGTAAAGAAGAAGATACTTTTGGAGTTATTGGGGAAGAATGCAAGCAGATAAACAACTTGGATAAGATTTCTGTCTGTCGATACACTGGGAACAAATGAAGGCTTTGTTTTTAAGGATACTTCGTCCTTGTTAAAAAATCAAATGTGGAAGAGAAAATTATAGGGCTTGTAATTTTGAAATTCTTTTAGCTGATGTGATGGCTACCAGGAATTGAGTCTTCTGATACAGGAATTTTGGGTTTACAGAATATGCTCCCTCTAGTTGATGATTCTAGCATAAAGTTCAGATCCCAAAAAAGCATAAGATCTTTTATAGGAGGAAGCAAAAGGAAGGAAGGCCTCCTTCAAAAAGGCCTTGCACAGGTTGCACGAAAATAATGTTGGAAATTAGAAATGGATACTAATTGTACATTGATTGTAAAATAACTGGAGACATTATCAAATAAATTAGGTAGAAATTGAAGAACGGATGGCATGGGATTAGAAAAGGGATCCATATCTTGGTGGGTAGCCCATACGAAAAAGAGCTTCCACTTACTTCTGTAGACCTTATGGGTGGTCTTTTGAGATGCTGATAAAATGCAAACCACACTCTGTGATAAGGTAGGATCTGTGGCCATCAGTGGAATATGAGAAACCAGGTGGTAAACTTGAAGAAAGTGAAATCCTGTAAGTCTGGGTTAGGCTGTTCTTACAGTTGAGAAAAAAGATCCAGATGGGGATTTAAAATCCAAGACTAATTGAAGCCTGAGCAAGAAGAAAACAGATATACCTGGGCCACAATGGGGCAATGAGGATGACTAGAGTATCTCATGGTGACTGCACCTTGAGAGTCATCAGGTTGAAATAGATGGTACCTTTGGTGTTGTACAGGAAAGTAAAAAGGTAGCAGCAAGGCTGGGTTCAGCAGCTGAAAGACTTGTTGTGCTACCGTGCGGTTGGGAAACCACTTATGAGACGTTAAGAAAGACCTGCTGAGCCTGTCTTTTGGCTTTCCGTGGGATGTGTACTGCAGTTAAAAAGTAGTACAAATTTACTGGCGACTGCCATTCCCTCATCGCCTCTCTGAAAAGGGGGAAGACTTGGTTTGTTCTTGCATTTTTATGTACTATATGACTGACATATTGTCTGACCGTGTAGGTGTCACTCCCAGAGGAAGGAAGTTATGTCATTTCAGAAGAAGGTACAGTTGTGTAAAACCCTGCCATAAAAGTAGATGTCCTTCTCGTCACTGTTGCAGTTTTCTTTATAATAAGTATCCCCTGCCAAGGGCAGCCCAATGTCCGGCCAGAGTACCAAAGCCTTTTGGTTGTAAACGGTATACCTTATGTCACACATATGCTCCCCGCGCATGGAGTAGGGCATAAAGTTGATGTCCGGATGTACCATCTTCAGAACTGAGAAGCCTCAGTAGGAAAAACAGTCCAAGGATAAAAATAGGTAACAAACACATCCAGAAGGAAAAAGGACCAGGGGGAGGAGGGAGGCAGCAAATACTGCAACAGTGAAGAGAGGGACATCTACTGTTAATGGTAAGATTTTACACAACTGTACTTACTATGTCTTTCCATATTACTATTGCAGTTCTTTACAATATGGAGAATGCAAAAGTTCAGGAGGAAGGGCCAGCAGAGCCCTCTATGTAGCCATGGAGAATGGCCCTGGCAAAGCTAACTCTGGCCCTAGAAATCACCATCCAACTTGTAGTACTTAGTAAAGGTATGTATAGAAGTCCAGGTTGCTACCTTATGTATAGAATTAGTATCCAAACCCTTGAGAAATGCACCAGAAGATGCCACAGCTCTAGTGGAATGAGCCTTAACAGAAGAAAGAAGGCTATTCCCATGAAAAGAGTAGCAAAAGTAAATGGCTTTAAATATCCAAGAAGAAATGGTTTGCCTGGAAACAGCCAAACCTAAAGACCTGGGATGAAAAGAAACCTACAGCTGATCAGATTTATGAAAAGCTTTAGACTTCTCCAAATAATACCTGTGCTGTCTCTGCAAATCCAAGGTGTGTAAAACCTTCTCACTAGCAGACTGCAGAGAAGGGAAAAAAAGTTGGCAAATGAATAGACTTATTAAGAGATAACTCATTAACCACCTTAAGCATAAAAGAAGGATTAGTACGAAGGGACACCCTGTCATTATGGAAAACTAAAAAAGAAGGAACAGCCATAAGGGCTTGCAGCTCATACACCATCTGGCAAAAGTAAGGGCCAAAAACAGATCAGTCTTACAAGAACAATGCTGTAAGGAAGCTGAAGTGGCAGGCTCAATGCCTGAGTCAGTTTCTCTAAAACAAAATTAAGATTCGGGGAAGGAGGGGCAGGCTTCCTTCGAGGACTAATGTGAAGGACACCTTTAAGAAACTGGCCTCAAATCTAGAGGCTAAAGGGTGAGTCAAAGGCAGGCAAGCAGAGATAACTGATAAGTGGGCCTTAACAGAATAGTTAGGACAAGTTAACAGCAGTTAACAGTTAAGTTAATAACAGCATTGAGCAACTTGCACAAATAAGAGAGAACTAAAGGAACATCCACAGTAAGTGGTTCCAGGTTACGAGAAAGACAGCAAATGTGATCTCCTCAAAAGGAGAATGAGGACTGATGGTCTCTTACTCAGAACCATAGTCCAATGGCAAAGGAATCTGTGAGGAATAAGTCAGGGATTCTTCATCAGAATCGGTGGCATCCTCCTCAGAAATACCCTGTTCCCTAGGCTTCTTAAGAGGTGTAGAAGACTGGGGGGAGCAGGAACAGAAACACCCTGTGGAGGCTTGAGTCCCACAAGGGCATTAAACAAACCTTGAGTGAAGTTCTGCTGTTCACTGTGAGGATCCTGGGGAGCAGGCAAAATGTTTAGTTTTCTGCTTCTTCTTGAGTGGGACATCAGCCTTGAAAAATTTTGGAGGCTCTGACCCCTGACTGCACTCAATAATGGTAGTCGGGACCTCTTCCCCTACTAAATTTGAGGAACATCCCAGGCCTTTAAGTAATAACCAGTCGTGGTTCACCCTGTACATCAGGGATAGACGTCTGCAAAACCTCCATGGACGTGCATGATGTTGGGTCCTTGCTGGCCTTTGAACTGTCATGGCAGAGGAATCTGAGAAAGAAACTGGATGCTCCTCCAGGCTTTCGTCAACCTTGAGAGAGACGTCCGGAGGAGGTGGTACAGCCAAAGAATCAGAACGAGCTTTTTTGGTCTTTTTCTTAGTAGATGTCTGGCCCTCGGGCCAGGAAGATCCTTCCATGGTGTCTTTAGCCAACAATTTAAGTTATTGGTTCTCAAGATAAATCATTAGGGAAGAAAGTTGACTCCACAACATCATAGGAACAAAGGACTGACAAATCTGTCAAGATGTATGCTCGTAAAAAGTGCCTAAACAGAACAAACACTGCTCTGATGATCTTTACAGAGAATCTGTCTCCCGCACTGGCATTTCCCCTTTCTGGATTACATGAAACCCAACATTCAGTTTACAAGAAAATGTAAGGTAAATAAAATCTGAAAGTGGCAGAACCAGCAGACGAACAGACATTCAGACTGATGAGCGAAGATGGCGTTCAGACTGGCAGCAAAGAACTTCTGAGGATGGTACATCCAGATGTCACCTTTATGCCCTGTGCCATGCGGAGTGATGTATGGTGTACCCTTTACAACCAAAAGGCTTTGGTATACTGGCTGGACATCAAGCTGCCCTTGGCAGGGGATGTGTATTGTAGAGAATACTCCAACCGTGATACGGAAGGGCATCTGCTGTCATCTCCAGGATACTGATTTAAAGAATGACTTCCGCTTCTGTCTGCATCCTTGGATCATTCTACCCTTGAAATAGAGCCCTTCCCCCACATCTGAGGTCACCATTGCTGAAGATGATGGGAGGACAAATGGCCCTCCTCATCATTACTGTTGAAGAGGTCAGCCACCAGTTCAGATGATGTCTGCAAAGCTGACTTATGCACACAGAAAGCGGTGAGGGGATCTGAAAGTTGGGACCACTGAACACTTTGCATCCACTGAAGAATTCTCATGAAGAATTGTGCATGAAAAATCATTGTAATGGCTGAAGCCTTTCATTACAGAATTCTTAGGATCAAAGAAGCTGGAGGGGGTGCAGTGGTCTATCAGGTATTAAGTTGTGATTCTAAGAGACTAAATCCTGTCAGAAAGAATGCCCACAATGCAGTCTGTCATGTCCATATGGCATCCAATGAACACAATGGGTTAAGTAGGCCAAAGATTAGACTTGTGTTAATTGACTGAAACACCTAAAGATGGGCAAAGCTATAGCAAAAAAATCTCTGGTGGCTAGGAGGGACTCCTTGATCGTAGAAGCGAGGAGCCAGTCATCTAAATATGGGAACAGTCATATTCATTTCAGTAGCAAATGGTCCAAGATTAACACCACGCACTTGAACACCTAGGGGGCTGTGGTGAGACTGACGGGCAAGACTCTGAGCTGAAAGTGACTGTCTCCAGCCAGAAGTTCAAAAACCACCTAGATGCTTTGGCAATGCTGATATGGAGATAGGCATCCTTGTCTGCTGAGTGTATCCAGTTGTTCACCTTTATTCAGGACAATATTCTTGCACTATTCTGAACAGGGCTTTCTTTACAAAGTGATGTTTGGCTGCTGAAATCCAAAATTGACTTGATGCCCTTGTTTTCCTTTGGAATCAAAAAATATCTTGAAAGGTTTCTTGACCATCTCTTGTCTGGTCAGAACTCATGGATGACTCTTGTTGCAGTACAGTGACAATCTCTCTTTTTGCCACTTTTCACTGATGGGGTGGGACGTCTAGAAGCAGCTATGACTGATAGAGATGTAGACACCAACATCACTAGTTTTGCAGCATGCCTCTACCTTTTGGTCAGTGCCTAATGAAGGGGTCACCTCTGCCATGGTCACCCCATCAGAGAAAGAATTATAGATGCTGTTGGGGTGTTTGTAATTGCTGGAGTTTGGACCATCTCTGATTGCTGTTGAAGGATCTGTGAAGAGTAAATTGGATGCTTATAGTGGACTGTGGCTCACACTTCTTCATAGGTTCATAGTTGTCTACTAGGCTAATGGCCCTGGAGCCTTTACAAGCCTAGCCCATAGAAGTGCCCTAGCATCGTGCACCCTATCATTAGTTCCCAGTGCCTCTATCAAGTAGAGCCACTGAAGTGATCCCCAGGGTGAACTTTCTATTTCCCATTCACTCATCAAGATTTCTCTTGAAGAGAGCCGGTGAAGCTCTCTGCTTGACATGTATGGGAAGTCTATTCCAGAACATGGGCAGTCTCTGGGTTATGAACCTGTCCCTCCAGTATGTTCTGTTAACTGTGGTAATGAGGTTGAGGTCTCTGGAGCGTGTGGTGTGGAGGGATTGGAATTTCTTTAGATGTAGCATTTCTAACAGAGCTGGGTCAGACATGGCTTTGTAAGTCGAGCAGAGATCACCTCTTAGTAGATGATACGAGACAGAGAACAGCTGGAGTTTTTTTTGAGTCTGTCCGTGTAGGACATGTGTTTAAGGCCAAGGATCCTCTTCGTGAGGTACTTTTGTGACCTTTCCAGCTGTTGCATGTGTCCAGTGAGGTACATGCCAAATGGGACATTATACTTTATGATTGGCCTAATGAGGGAAGAGTAAAGAGAGATGATTATCTGTTTCTTCTTGGATGCCAAACCCTTGGTAATGAGATGTACCACATAGAAGGACTTTCTGACCACAGTGGTAATGTGGTGGTCAGAGACGTTGCAGTCATCCTGTGTCCCCAGATCGCTCATAACGCCTTCAGTGTTCAGTGGGCTCCCATCGATGTGGTAATTAGTGAGAAATGGGTTTTCCCAAAGGGGATGACGCATTTTTTGGCATTAAGCTTAAGGCCATGGTTTCGACACCAGTCATTGGTTTCAGTGAGGCCTTTCTGTAGGATGTCTACATCACTTGGGGAGTTAATAATGGCTCACAGCTTGCAGTCGTCTGTGAACTTGGTCAGCCAGAGTCCCTCCGTGTTGGCCTGGACTTCTGAGAAGTGGATGCCAAATAGAAGAGGACGCAGGATCGATCCCTGTGGGACTCCACTCATGACTGGTCACCAGTGTGACTTGGAGTCACTACTTTCACACTGTGGGTTCTATCTTTGAGCCAGTTTGAAACCCACCTAGTGATATAGGGGTTGATGCCTAGTTTGGTGAGTTTATCAATAATTCCTGAGTGGGGAATGATATCAAAGGCCTTGGCCAGGTCGAGATAGGCTGTATGAACTGCCTTGCCCTCATCCACAGCTCTGGCGACCCATTATTTCAGGAGTAGGATCTTTCCTGGAAAATGTTAATTTTTTTGGGATTTCCACTTTAAGAAACATCTGACCGGCATACCCTCTCATGTTAAAAGTATCCAGCAAATTTGTCAAGAATTGGTTAATTTAGAATGGAAAGAAAATTATTTTTGGGGAACAGTGGATGTTAATGCTTTGTATTCTAACATTGACAAAAGATGGGGTAAGGAGGCAGTGGGTAGGAAATTGGGGGGAAGGGCCATGCTCATTTTAGTTGAATCTCCTTGATTTTTTGTTTAATCCATAACTATTTCAAATGGAAGAATGAGTTTTTTCTACAAAAGAGGGGAGTAGTGATATGGGGGCGGCCTTCGTCCCATCTTATGCTGTCATTTATATGGGGGATTTTTAAAGTCAGTTTATGGTGTTACAAGACTACTATGTGAGAAATGTAGTCTATTGTAAGAGATATTTATATAGATGATTTGTTATTCATTTGTAAGGGTGATCAGTCTGAATTTGTGGAATTCATGCAAACATTGAATAATAACCCACATGGATTGAAATTCACTTGGGGTACTGACAGAGACAGCATTTCATATTTGGATTTTATGTTTTATGTAGATAATGACAAGAGGATACAGCACAAACCATATAGAAAACCCACAGCTGTTAATTTCCTATATGTTACGAGTAAGCACCCCCCCATCTCATTGAGTCACTACCATACTGAGAATTTACAAGAATCTTCATGAATACCTCTGAAGTTAGTTTAAAGGAAACATGTTTGAATGAGGTATATATCAGATTAAAGAACAGAGGGTATGGTGATAGAACAAGCAAAGAATAAGATCACAGGAATAGATGAGGATTACATAGCGGTTGACAGAAATTATAATGGAAGAAAAATTAAACACAGTAAAGAGGGCGGAGAGGAAGAAGATAATTTGTTTTTTGTTACAAGATATTCTGACTTTTCTCCCATTTTAGAGAGAATAGTGAGGCAAGCATGGGAAATTGTTAGTGAGGATAATTCTATAGGCTCTTTGTTTCCCAAACATACTGTGTTTTCCTATGGTAGGTACAGTAATTTGAAAGAACTGGTGAACAGAAAAGGTTTCAAATCAACACGTCAGGATGTAATAGGTAAAACTGTTGGGACCTACAGTTGTGGAAACTGTTCACTATGTAAGCGGGTAGATGGTAGAAAGGTTAATGGAAAATTGTATAGGGCCAATGAATACTACAATTGTAACAGCTGTGGTGTGATCTATATAATAGGTTGCGACTGTGGTCCCATTTCCTGGTATGTTGGCCAAACTACCCGGAAGGCTAAAGTTCGAATCTTGGAGCACTTGGGTGATGTGAGAAGACAGAGGTTAGAGTCCCGTTGCCATGCACTTTATGTGTAAGCATTAAGGGTCAGACAAGAGTTTATTTTTCAGTGTTATAGCACGTCCAACCAACAGTAGGGGTAACTTCAAGAAACAATTAGACTAGAGAGTAGAATGATTATTAATTTCCATACTTTACATCCCCATGGAATGAATTTGGAAAATAATTTGAATATTTAGATAAGGTGAGCGAAGTGCATTAATAGACTATTTTATTTAAAAACGTTGATAAAAGACATGCACTGGGATGTGAATTTTTCATATAAGTAAATATTTAATGTAATTGATATTAACAGGAAATTTGAGAATAAAATATTGCAATACAATAATAGATTTTATTATAGTTAAACAGTAGCGGATATAGTTGGATGTAATACATAAAAACATATAATGGATCCAATGTAGGTCTTTGGTTGTCGATACATATACATAATGAAGAAAGGTGAATTAATGTGCTTATAAAGGGCACATTAAAATGTATTAAAAACTGTATTATGTATTTATATTTGTTTTGAACACCTAGGTGTTATCAAATATAAAAAGTAAAGGAAACATTTACAAAAGGACATACTGAAAATGTATTAAATAATTTATTGGTATTCATGTATTTATGCTTGTTTTGAACATCCAATTGTTATCAAATGCAGAAATGGAAATGCAGTATTTTTTTTAAAAGTATAACATTTTACAAGCCTGTTGATGTTCATTGAAGCACAATTCACTTTAAGTATTGGCTCAGCAGCATTATAATTATAATTATTTAATTGTTTAATTGTTAAAGAGATTGACTGATTGGAAATGAGAGGTGTGTATATACACACACACACACACATATATATATATATATATATATATATATATATATATATATATATATATATATATATCAGGACCCATTTGTGGTGATAAAATGTTCCAACAGAAGGGAAGAAGCTGAGGTACCAGAACATGTTAATAAAGAAGTTGTGTGTCTTTCAGTGGTGGTCCAGTTTATGTTCCTGTTCGTATGTGTTTATTGGAGATACTTTTTGGTCTTTATGTATGTAGAAATTGACTGACTCAAAGAAGTCAATCAGGTTGAGCAGGCATAGTCTACCTTTCACAAAGCCAATTTGCGTGGGATCTAGAGTTTGGAGAGTCCCGGTATCATTGTTAATTAGGTCCATGATGATGAGTTCCATAGCCTTACATATCAGACTCGTCAGGCTAATGGGGAGTTAATTCCCAGGGTCTGTAGTCGCTCACCCTTTATGGAGAGGGATGACTGTAGCAGTGCGCCATTCGGTAGAGACTAAGCCTGAAGTGAGAATGTGATTGAACAGGGCACACAGATGTGGTGCGAGTTCACTTTGTAGTTCATGTAGAACACATCCAGGAATATTGTCTGGTCCCATGGAAGCTGTATTCTTGGCCTAAGACAATGCAGCTTTAACCTGTGCTGCAGTGGTGCTGGGTGACTGGCATTCCTTAAGTATTGTGATTGGTCCTTTAGTGGGGGAGAGAGGGGTAAAGTTGGCACTGAATCTGTTGGCCAGTATGTAGGCAATATCGGTTGGCTCAGTATAGGAGGTACCATTGTTCAGTAACTCAGAGCAAACCTGGGTATTGCCGTGGAGATTCTTGATATAACTATAGAAGGTTTTGTGGTTGTTTTTAGTGTCTGCCGCAATTCTGCCTTCATAGCTGGCTTTAGAGGTTTTGATGAGGGATCTCAACTTTTTGTTGAGGCTAATAAGAGAGTTTTTCCAGTCTTGGGACTTTACCGTTTTCTGCAACAGTTTCTTCTTTCTGTTGTGGAGTTTATTAATGGCATGGACTACCAGATTGGCTTCCTTTTTTTGGAGTAGAGCGTCTTGGTTCTGTTGGGTATGGCTAGTTCCGTGCATTTATGTACGTGTTTGTACAGTGCATTGGTGTATGATTCGGCAGTCATGCATCTGTTTTCCTTTGACATGGGTGCCGTGAAGTTAGCCACCACTGTTTTTAGGAGCCCAAAGTCAGCTTTGGAGAAATTTTTTTATGGTGGTTACTTTTGCGGGGGTTGTGGGTGAGATCTGGATTTTCTTGGTGATTAGTTTGTGGTCGGATCTAACCAGGGAGGAATTGACTATTGGTGTAGAGCAACGGTTGCCCATATTAGTAATAAGCAGGTCAAAGATGTTGCCTTCTTTAGTGGAGGTAAGAATGAGCTGGTCCAGGGCATTGGAATTGATGAATTCCAGGAAACTTTGGGCCAGTGTATTGGTGCATGAGTAGTTTTGCAGTTGATGGATGGGTAGTTGAAGTCACCTAGTATGAGTGTTGGGTTGGACCCTAATAGTTTCCAGGGTGCTTAGGAACATGAAGTGAGTGTCTTGGGATATGGTTGGGGACCTATAGCAGGCTATGACCTGAATAGCTGTCTTACCCAATATTAGTTTTACCTGAAGTATCTCAGATGTGTTATGCTGGGCTACTAGTCTGAAGGTGTGCATACCCTTTATGAATATGGAGACATCACCACCCTTGGAGCTCTGGCCCATGTTCTAGGGCCGAAAGATGTGGAATGAGTTATAGCCTGGTAGCGCAGGGGTGATTTCTGCTGCTTTAAACCAGATCTCCGTTACAGCAAAAATGCAGATGTTCTCCATGTCGATGTTCTTTATTTTTCCCTACAAGTCTGGACAAAGAGGATCAGCAACATCACAAAGATGGTGCTAAACGTAATTTTAGAATGTAATGCCTGCCTCTGCTGCTCTGGTTTCTCCATCGGCCGCATTATAAAACAGCCACATGAAGAGATTAATGATGTTCAACACTTTTAACAAGCGAGTCTCAATCAGTTTCCTAAACTTGGCTGTAGATGGATTTTAAAAATAGTCTAAAGCCTGTTCTGTTAAATTTGTTTGCAGTAATTCATATGTATGACATAGCTCAAAGCCCTCAGGGCAAAGGTATCCAAGATGTAGGCATGCTTCCCCATACCATCCAGTATGCAAAACTCTTCTTTGCAGATGCACAGCAGCTGTGTTATCTGACAGCTTCCTCCTGATGGCTGCTGATGTAGTCATGGAGCCCGCTAGAGTCCCCATGATCCCCCTATTCTTAGGGGACAAAGTATTTTATATAGCTTCCTGGGGATGTCTTGAGTGGAGTCTGGTTCCTGCCATGACCTGGTGGCCAAATGTATAAGACTGTCAAGTCTGTTTGCATCAGAGTTCCCTAATCTAGTGGTGTGTCAGTATCAACTAAAGTGGATGTAAACTGCACTGAGGAATGAAGCCCCAACAACAAACTGGACGATTCAGAGATGGAGACAGGAAACACAGAGTCGGATGTTAAAAACTCAAGACACTGAGAATGGCAAAGAGTTGGGTCCGAGAATGGTACCAAATACTCTATGTTGAGCAGTTGGATCAGAGACTGCTGACACCAAAGGACTCTGCTTTGAGTGAGCTAGATGAGTAAGTGTTGGTGCTAAAGTGGAGAAACCAGTTGGTGCAAAACACAGAGGTTTCAGTTGATCTCTCAGCCCCAAAGCCACAGGTGCTGAAAATGGGGACCAGGGAAGGAGCTTGTATAGGTGACTGTGATCTGACTCCAATTCAATTAGAAGAGGCAAGATGATATCCACTTCAAACTAAGCCTATAGGACTAGCAAAATAATTACTTTGGTGATGTCCTGGACAAGTGAAAGGTTGTCTTTAAGCTAAAACCATGTCATCCTTAGACCTGTGTGTCCTTTTCTTATGGTGCTACAATAACTGTATTTTAATGGGTTAGGACAGGACAAAGCACATGGTCCTGACACCATAGCTGAAGTTTCTGATGTGACATGAAGATGTACTTACAGATCCCCTGACAAAACTCGTATAATCAGTCAGCAGCGGCAAGATTCCTAAAGATTAAATGGAGGCTTTGTTGGAGGCTGTGCAAAGATAGGAACTGGTAATGACTGGGGAAATTAACCTATAAATGATTGTACACAATGTCATGGAGAATATGCTGAGGGAAAAGCTAAATGGTTTCCTGGAGAGCAGCAAACTGTAAGATAAGTATCAAGATGGGTCAGTAGGAAACCTAATGCTGTCCAGTGAGATTCAGTGTGTTATAACCATTTTACTTGGAAATTCATATAGGAAGCCAAGCTGTAAATGTGATGACTCAGTACTTTAGGTGACGTTTTACATAAACTATAGGGTGACAGAGTAGGAGAGAAGCTGACTAACTGTGTGGCAAGAAGCAAATGTTAGTGTTGAGAGAATCCCTCTTGAAGGAAAGATAAGCGGTTAGAGGGGTTCCATTTTGCATCTTTGTCTTAGATATCATGAAGGGCATTGAGAGCAGGATCAACTTATTTTATATAATACAATAGTGTGGGCTGAGTAGTGACTTCTGAGGTTTAATATGGAGAAGGGCAAGTTTGCCACCTGAGCTGTAATGTTCCCAGAATGGAATACCTTTTCAGAGGAGTGACTGGAAAAATCTAATGTCATGAAAAAAGACCTCTGCTGTAGTTTATAACAACTTCCAGGGACATTTTTTTTTTCCTAAGAGATGCTTAGAACTGCCACTTCTACTCTCAACTCTGATACTGCCCAATACAGAGAACTGAAATTTGTTGTAATTAGGCAAGTAGTTGAATATTTGTTTATAGAGAGACTTTGTGACACCTTTACATTGAAAATCCACGATGAACGCTTAGTGGAAGCCTTTCTTTCATGAAATACAGAGGAGTTTGCATGTCCCCAGGTGTTTCCTCCATTTTCCTCCCACATTCCAAAGACATGCAGTAGGTGGATCGGCCACTGTAAATTGGCCACAGATGTGAGTGTGCATGCAAATGTGTGTTGTGGAAGAACTGCCATGGCAAAGCTAGTCAGCCGATGGTGTAAATCTTGTCTCTAGGTGATTGTCACTGTTGAAGTTGCACCCTGACCCCATGTGCAAAAATGGGGAAAAGGGATTGTGGATGGAGGGAGGGATGGATGAATGGATTGAAACTGTTATATGTAGCAATGCAGACATTTCCAGAGGAATTATAGTTGTAATTCTTTTTTGTCTGCAGATAATTTATCAGAATATGACAGATCTAAGAAATGACCAGTAGTAAAAAATCGGCACAGGGCAGTGCTTTTTACTCCAGTGACTGTGACATGAGCTTGAGAAGAACCCAGGCTTTTCTACTTCACAGAGGGAAGATTAGAAATGCAACAGTTTCTCTAAATAGCTGTTACTGCTGCTGCAACTTTGTTTATTTCAGATGGGAATTCACCTTGGGAATGTCTGGAAAGAGGGAGATACAAGCTTAATTTTGAAATGCTTTGTGTACTTGGAACTTCTAAGTAGTTTATTTATGTGCTTGCATACAAAGAAACAACAGGACTGCTAAATGCCTGTGTAGCTAATGTAATTCATATCACAGGTAGGTACTAGGCTGTCGGCCAAAGGGCCTAAGTAAGCCTAGCCAACAAGGTTCCCTGGCTTACGCCACCCAAGAAAGTTATTTTCCTGTGCCCCTGTCGTGCAGAGCCACCGAAGTGATCCCTGTGGTGTATTTCCTATTTCCCATCCACTTATCAAGATTTTTCTTGGAGTGCTAATGAGGAACTTTGTTTGACATAGATGAGTAGCTTGTTCCAGAGTATGGGAAGTCTCTGGGACAGGAATCTATCCCTCCAGCATGTCATGTTTATTGTGATGACAAGGTTTAGGTCCTTAGAGCATGTAGCTCGGAGGGATTGGGATTTCTTTAGGTGTAGCATGTCCAACAGCTCTGGGTTTGACATAGCTTTATATGTTAGGCAGAGATCACCTTGGAGTAGGCGATCTGCTATGGAGTAAAGCTGGAGTTTTTTGAGACTGTCAGTGTAGGGCATCTGTTTGAGGCCAGTAATCCTCATTGTGAGGCACTCCTGTGGCTTTTCCAGCTGCTGCAGATGTCTTATGAGGTACATTCCAAAAGGGGTGTTGTACTCTATAATGGGTCTAATGAGTGTCGAGTAGAGGGGAACAGTGACCTCTCTTTTTCTGGATGAGAAACCTTTTGTGATGAGGTGTGCCACGTAGAAGGATTTCCTGACCACTGTGGCAATGTGATTATCAAAGGAGAGACTACTGTCCAACTGTGTCCCAAGGTCTCTTATCACACATTCAGCATTAAGTAGACTGCCGCCTATGTGGTAGTTCATGGGTACAGAGCTTTTACCAAAGGGGATGGCAATGCACTTTTTGGCATTGAGCTTGAGGCCATAGCTCTGACACCAGGCATCTGTCTCAGTGAGGCCCTTCTGTAGGATGTCCACATCATTTGGGGACTCAGCTATGGCTCCTAGTTTGCAGTCATCTGTGAACTTCGTTAGCAAAAGGCCTTTTGTGTTAGCCTATACTTCAGAGAAGTAGATTCCAAACAGGAGAGGTCCCAGGACTGAACCCTGTGGTACTCCACTTGTCACTGGTTTGAAGTCAGATTTGGAGTCTGCAACTTTTACAGTGTGGGATCTGTCAGTGAGCCAATTGGCAACCCATCTTGTGAAGTAGGGATTTATACCTATTTTAGTGAGTTTAACTATAATTCCAGAATGAGGGATGGTCTCGAAAGCCTTGGCGAGGTCAAGATAGGCTGTGTGAACCACCTTACCCTCGTCTACAGCTTTGGTGACTGCCTCAAAGAAGTCGATCAGGTTCAGGAGGCATGATCTGCCTTTCACAAACCCGAACTGGGTGGGGTCCAGAGTTTGGAGGTTACCAATGTCTTTGTTTATGAGTTCCATGATGATACGATCCATGGCCTTACAGACCAGGCTTGTCAGGCTAATAGGGCGATAGTTCCTGGGATCAGTAGTGGCTCCCCCTTTGTGGAGTGGGATAACTGTTGCTGTGCGCCATTCAGTGGGCACAAAGCCTGATGTGAGACTATGATTGAACATGGTGCTTAGGTGGGGAGCCAGTTCGTTCTGAAGTTCGTGTAAAATGCAGCCTGGGATGTTGTCCGGTCCCATGGATGCTGTGTTTTTGGCTTTAGAGAGTGCAGCTTTTACCTGCGTAGTTGTGATTACAGGGACTCTGCATTCTTCCTGTAAAGATATGGGCCCTTTAGGGGCTGAGAGCGGGGTAAAGTTAGCACTGAACCTATCTGCCAGGACGTTGGCAATATCAGTTGGTTCTGTAATTTTCATGCCGTTGTATGCAACTCAAAGCAGATCTGGGTGTTGCCATTGAGATTATTGACATAGCTATAGAACGCTTTGTGGTTGTCCCTAGAATCAGTGGCGATTTTGTTTTTATAGCTAGCTTTGGAGGGTCTTATAAGGGATCTCAGCTTCTTACTGAGGCTGGCCAGGGAACTCCTCCACTCATGGCATTTTACTCTCTTTTGCAACAGTTTCTTCCTTTTGTTGTAGAGTTTGTGTATGGCAGGTGACCACCAGCTTGGCTTCCTTTTTTTGGAGGATAGCTTCTTGGTTCTGTTTGGGATAGCATGATCCATGCACTTGTGTAAGTGCTTATAGAGTGCATCTGTGTAGGATTCAGCAGTTGTAACTCTGTTGTCCATCTGCATGGGTGTCATGAAGTTCACCACTTTTGTCTTAAGAAGCATGAAGTTGGCTTTGGAGAAATCTTTTACCATGATTTCCTTAATGGGGGGTGGGGGCGGGATGTGGATATCTAGGGTGATTAGCTTATGGTCTGATCTGTCCAACGAGGAGTTGACTTCAGGTGTGGAACACTGGTCACTCATGTTGGTAATGACCAGGTCTAGGATATTGTTGCCCCTGGTGGGGGTGTGGATAAGTTGATCCAGGGCATTGGAATTTATGAATTCCAGAAAGCATTAAGCAAAGGAGTTGGTACATGAGTAGTTTCCCCAGTTAATGGTGGGGTAGTTGAAATCGCCCATTATTAGGGTGTTTGGTTGAACCCTAATATTTTCCAATGTATCAAGAAAAGAGGAGTGAGAATCCTGGGGCATGGTGGGGGATCTGTAGCAAGCTACAATTCAGATTGCAGTTTTGCCCATAGTTAGTTGCACTTGGATAACCTTGGATGCATTATGCTGAGCAGCTAGCCTGTAGGTGTCGATATCCTTAATGAATATGGACACACCTCCGCCTTTGGTGTTCCGGTCCAGGTTAGGTGGCCGAAAAGTGTGGTATGAGTTATGACCTGGTAATGCAGGGGTGCTGTCTGGACCCTTGAACCAGGTCTCAGTCACTCCACAGATATCGATGTTCTCCAATTAAGTGCCTCGAGGGAGTGCATTTTTGAGGTTTAAACTTCTAGCATTGAGTAGCATTACCCTAAGTTTTTGCTTGCCTGTTCCTGTTACGGTGGTGAATTTGTCATTTGAACCTTGCCTAAAAACGGCACTATAGGGCAGCAAGAACCTTGGCCATTATCTGGAACAGGTCATCTCTGGCAAAGCATCGTGGTCTGTCAACCATGTCGTCACAGGCAGATAGATACTGGATCCCCTTAGAGTGGCACCAAAAGCTTAGCCAATTGTTGAAGTCAATCATTTTGTCCTTGTACTGCGGTGTCATTATGGGCGATGGCAGGATGCTGCTACTCAGGGCTAGGGTCATACCTGCCTGGGCTACAAGATCGAAGAGCTCTTCCTTGTCACTTTTCATGTAGTCCAGGGAGGTACATCTCAGGTCATTCACACCAACATGGACAATGACACAGTCATATTTGTACTTGTTGTGGAGTGACCTGAGTGCGTGGGTTATGTGGCGGATCCTGGCACCTGACAAGCAGCTGACAGTAACCTTCTCCTTGTTTAGCCGGGTGAGTGAGACATCAGTCACCTATGACTAGTGTGTTGGGTATGTTGTTTTGCATTTTGGGCTGTGGTTGGGTGGCACACGGAGTCTGTGGGCCATGTGTCATTTGGGTTGTGTTGGGGGTGGAGGTTGCTTGCGTTTCTGCTTTGGAGGTCTCTGTTGCTTGAGCAGATTATTATTGAGAGCCTCCGCAAATGTTTTTTTGGGTTTTTATGTGTGGATTTTGGTGGTGTAGGTTTAATGGGACTATGTGATGAGTGTGGTGTGGTGCAAGTGTTTACCTTCTCCTCTTGACTGTCAAGTTCAGTCTTGGTTGGAGAGAGCTTTACCTCCAGTTTGGCTAGATAAGTGCATATCTCACAGGTTGTGGTGTTAGGTGGTAGGAGGAGAGGGTTGTCGGTGTACATGAGGCAATTGCTACACTGCTCCAAGATGCCCAGATTCATCAGATAGACAGGAGAGAACACTGGGAGCTGACCCTTGGGCATGCCTGAATAAAAAACTACTTATCTGCTAGACAAGTGAGGAAAGTGAGTATAAGAGCTGTTTTTTCTCTAAGGAAGTGAGGAAGGTAAGTACAAAAACTGTTTTCCTCTAGGTAAAGAGGAAGGTTGAGTGCTGTAGTAATTTGTAGCTTATTTAGTGCTAACAAGTTCTGAACAAGTGCTGAGCACGAATAAGCAAATTCAAGTGCTAAAACTAAGAATCTGTACCCAGATCTTGTGGTAGATAGGCTACCTAGTCTTTATCATTCCCACTGATAAGCTAGAATGCTTCCCTGCAACACAGAAAGGCTTGGGAAGCTCAGAAGCTTACAAACAGTCCTGGATGCAGCAAATCTGGACTAGACTAGTTACAGGAAAGGTAGGAAACAAGCGCAAATGCAGGCTTTTAAACCAGAAAGTTGAAAGAGATGGAAAAACTGCCCAAACGGCCAATAAACTACATTTTCTGGGCCAGAAACCACTCTTGTGGTAGATAGACTACCTAGTACTTACCACTCCCACTGATAAGCTAGAAGGCTTCCCACCAACACAGAAAGGCTTGGGGGGGCTCAGAAGCTTACAAACAGTCCTGGATGTAGCAAATCTGTATCTGGACTAGACTAGTTACAGGAAAGATGGGAAACAAGCACAAACCTGGGCTTTTAAACCAGTAAGTTGAAAGAGATGGAAAAACTGCCCAAACGGTCATTAAACTACAATTTCTGGGCCAGAAACCTCTCTTGTGGTAGATAGGCTACCTAGTACTTACCACTCTCACTGATAAGCTAGAAGGCTTCCCTCCAACACAGAAAGACTTTGGGAGGGCTCAGAAGCTTACAAACAGTCCTGGTTACAGCAAATCTGTATCTGGACTGGACTAGTTACAGGAAAGGCAGGAAACAAGCTTAGAATTTTTTTTTTTTGGAAAGTGGAAAAGGAGAAAAGAGAAACAGAAGATAATTCAAAATTAAGGACCTTAGTGGCTTGCCCTTCACAAATGTTCTCTCTGTATTAGGTAGAGTGAGCTAGTGACATGGGACTGGTAGGAGTGTCTGAAGTCAAAATATGATCTCACTGTACTCGGTTGAGTGAGCAAATGAGACAGACCCAGGAGGAGTGTTCAAACACAAATTTACAGGAGGGGCGGGCAATTCCAAATCCACCAAGATGCAGAGACAGAGGGAGACCACTGTATTCTATGAAACAATTAAATAGAAAAATAAATAACTACAGAGAGACACAGACACAATATTCAATGAAACAGAAAAATGAAATGCAGTACAATCTTTAACACTGCAAGTTTGTACTTAACTCAGCTAGTGATGCAGTTGATTGTAGGTATGTAGCCGAAGCCAAACAACTCAGGTATTTAGCAGTAATAGCTACATTTCTTTAATATAAATGCACAGCATCTTTTTGTGTACTGGTTGTGTTAGAAAATCCTTTCTTTATGTTGATAGGTTTGATTTTTAAAAAGCCAGAGTTCTAGATAGCTTCAGATAAAGCATGTTGGTAAATTGTGCTTTGAGGTTGAATGTAAGATATTAACGTCCTAATGAATATATGGTAATGGATGATGGTGTTGTAGGAAGAGTGAAGAGGCAGTTTAAACACATTTCTAAGCTGATACGATGGAGTAACTTATGTTCTACTACACATGAAAATGCATTTTGTGGATACAGTTTGAAGTTTAAATTATAGCAAAACACAACCACAGTATTGCTTATTTTACAGTTCACTTCAACCATTATTAGGCCCCTGGGATGCAGGGTCTAAAGAGAAATATTTTTCCCTTCAGAATCACTTCGAGATTATGAGCTGCAGTTTCACCGTAGGCTCGAACAAGAGCGTGGTCAGTGGGGGCAATATCGAGAAGCAGTGGAAAGGGAGATAGCAGACCTGAGGAGGCGACTGTCTGAAGGACAACAGGAGGAGAACTTGGAAAATGATATGAAGAAGGTAAAGACAGCTGTTACTTGTGTGTTTATATTTCATTGACAATTTATAGTATTTGTGGTATTTACTGAACACCGGTTTTAAGGTAATTTTATTGAAGGCTGCTTTAAGAATTTCATTTTTATTGGAATTTAATGTGTTATGTAATGCACTTTTGGCAGACTATTTAACTTGGGTGGTTGATTTGGAATTTTATCTGAAGAAGTCCTGTGGGTATATAGGATGAAAATGCTTATTTTTATTGTTTTATGGAACTGTATCAATTAAAAATTAAAACTTAACTATAAACAATAACCAGAACAGAAACACGGCTGCAAAATGTATAAAAAACGTAATTTAATCGGTAAAACTTAGGTTAGCACTTTCCCAAAATCAGTTTGCTTCATCAGACCAGTGTTAACTAGCAAAGCGAGTCTAATAAATACTAGAGTATGTGACATCACAGTTTCAAAACAGATGAGACTTTATGAAGGATTTGGGGCAGTTAGAGGTTGATTTTAGTAATAGAAGTTACAACCGTAGGGATGTTAAGACAGCATGTGCTCAAGCAGTTGAATTACCCTATTTTTCTGACACCATGGAAGGGGAGAAGAATACTATTACTAATAAACAGTCTACTGTCTTCTCCTTGAAATACACTAGTGATGATAAGGAGTTAAAAAAGATTATTAATAAGCACTGACAAGTTTTACAAGCAAACAGTGAAGATTGTAGGAGCAGTACCCAAGTGTGGATATATAAAGTCACGCTCCTTGAAACAGAGATCATATTATCCAAAAGATATAAGTAGGCAGTTGAGCAATACTATGCAGTTTGGGACAAGGCCATGTGGCAATTGTTCCTTTTGTGGTTATTTTGACACGTTAATCTCTTTTCTACATCCTGACACTGCAGCCCTGTATAATATATGGGCAAATGCAGATTGCAATACAGAAAACTTGGTATATTATGCACATTGTGGTTCTTTTAATTTGCTTTATGTAGGAAAGAGGAATAGACGTCTCAAAGAATGCATAAGGGACCACTTATATTGTGCCCATAAAGGCCACACATATAGTGCAATAGCTAAACATATGTTAGCAAAGGGCAATGGCGATGACTTTAAATTTTTAATGTTAACTGTTATTTGGGAAGGACCCAGAATCGGGAGTGTAGTGAATAATATTGAAGAGGGTGAGCTTAGATGGATTTTGAGAATCAGGGCACATTAGGAAAGTGGGTTAAATGATTATGTATCCATTAAGCCCAAACTGAGAGCTAGGAAATTGCTGAAATAAAATGCAATGTATTGATGTATTTGCCTTTTTTCGACGAAGTGTTTGTGTTTTTAAGTTTTTTGATGTTGTGATATTTTATTTTAAATTGATGATGTCTATTGATTGGCTGTTTTGAAAGTGTGATGTCACATACTCTAGTATTTATTCGACTCACTTTGTTAGTTTGTATTGATCTGATGAAGCAAATTGATTTTGTGAAAGTGCTCACCTAAGTTTTACCAATTAAATTATGTTTTTTTTATACATTTTACTGCTGTGTTTCTGTTCTGGCTATTGTTGATAGTTACTTTTTGGTTGGTTTGGCCGAAACAGTTCATTGCCGTGTGGTATTTATTTTCTGTTTTAAAAATTAAAACTTGTTGAACAACCTCTGCTCTCTTCAGCTGTCATTGATGCTGTTCTTGGTTTAAAAGTTTTGTTTGAAGTGCATTCAGGGGTTTTGGGCAACTGAGTCGTATGTTGTGTTGAAGACTGGGATAATGTTTTATGCAGTTTATGCAGAGATGATGTAAAGACCACACTGAAAGTTAGTTATTTTCATACATTTACTTTGTGTTGTCCAAGAGAGGTGTCTTCTGAAATCAGATTAGAGGCCTAGAAGGACAAAGGTGATAGCTGTACTTGAATGCATTGTGAGACAATAAAAGCAGTTTTAACTGCAAGTTGCATAATAATTTTACTTTCCATACACAACAGTAAAAGAGCACTGTTTTACTGTTTTGCCTGATGCACATTGTATTTGTTTCCATCTACTACCAGGTTATTAATTTACAGTTATACTAGTTGTGCACCAGCTGTGAGTCATACATTTGTCACATATCCTGAATTAATCTTTAAATGAAACCATAAAGTTGAATTGTATCAGATTTGTGTAGACTTAACGATTCTTGTATTTAAACTTGAGCAACATTGGGTTACATAACTTGCCCCAAGGAATAATTCATTGACTAATATTTTTGCATAGCAGTAGCTCTCCTCCCAAACACGTACCCATGCAAGCACTGCCTGCTTGTCAGATATGGATACCACAACCTTGTTGGAGGGACTATTCAAATATTGACAGTTAAAGGATACATCTGTCCTTGTTACCATGTCTAACACTGTTTTTTCTCCGAGTATATTTGACTAGAAAGTCATTTTTGCAGCAGTAGACAAATATTTGCTTTAGTTATTGATGCCAAGTATGCTGTCTTTGTTTTATAGCATGAAAAATCCCAGTAGGGAATCCACTACCTTGTTTAGCAGGGGTCTGTGCTTAACGTAAAGGAGCCGTTTGTATGGAAATGCAATTTAAAGTTAATATTAACTATAATATCTCAGGAATAAATTATTGTCACAGTCTAGTGTACTGTCTTCGCAAAGTGTAAGAAAAATGTTATGCCAACTTACTTTGGATGATAATTTCCTTGTCATTTTTTTTTTCTTTAAGATATTGTGAAGAAAAATTTTTACAAAGCTTCTGTTAAAAATGTAACTTTGATGGGGGTTGTATTTCTCACTACTTTGGACAATTTTTTATGCTTAGCGTAAAGTCAGGGTAGCTTGCTTTAAAATATCCTTTACTTTTTTCAATGGTGCTGCAGTGACTTGTCTAACAGTTTATTGAGATCTTTGCTTGTGCTGATAATAAGGTACTTGTGTATTTCTATGCATTGTGCTTGATTTTTACAGTGTCAAATGTAAGCAGAAAAACATGAAAATGGCTGATTAAAAGAGTCTCCTTAGTTTTCTGAATGCCATTTTACTCAGAAGGAACTGTAGGCGTGAGAGCGGTTCAACAAAGTTTTTATAATGACCTTAATGGACTACAAGGGTCTTACTAATAAATGCTTTTCAGAATAAGTAAAACTACTCAGCAGAAGAGTGATTTAAACAGAGGTTTAGATCAAAATAAACTTGTGTTATACAGTAAACTCTCGGTTATCCAGAACTCATGTGGATTGGTAGATGCCGGATAAGTGTAGTTTCTCGTTGCTTGAGAGTTGCTGTTAAAAGTAGACCTGACAAATACTGCACCCTATACTGTACCATACCATACGATAAACACAATATTGATTTGATTTTAATATTGAAATACAATAATTAAAAGCCTGGCTGGAATAGTAATATTTTAAACTTATATTTTTGCTAGAAAGCATGGTACGTGGAACGGTTTTCAGTGGCACGCTGAGTGGATTGGAATTTAATGAATTGAGTAGAAAGCGAGAGAGTGAATATATGTATGAAAGCAGAAGCGACTGTGTGTGAGAGATCGGAGAGATGTATGAAAGCTGAAGAGTGTGTGTGAGAGATTGGAGAGAGAAAGAGTGAGTGAATCCATGTATGAAAGCAGAAGACACTGTGTGTGTATATGTGTGTGAGAGAGAGTGATCAGAGAGAGAGAATGTAATCTGATGCAAACCGAGAGTATGGAGCGAATGTTGACATTTTAGCGATTTGACTTGTTTGGTTTGACTTGTTCTCAGGTTGGGGAGAGAGGGAATTTATTTGCATCTTCCTTTTTAAAACTCTAAAAACATAAGGTATGTTGCTGCGGGGGGGGGGGGACAGTGAAAAACTGAATTGTTCATACTGTACTGTATTTCTTTAATTTTATTGTGGTTGCTTGAGTTCTGGTTAACTGAGAGTGTACTGTATTTTGATTGTTTCTCAGAGGTTTGTTAAAAAATGAAACATGATTTTTGTTATCCTTTAACAACCTCTCTGATGTTGGAAAATGCTTCCCCAAGTACACACCAGTAGTGTTCCTTGAGGATAGTAACCATGAATGTGAATACTTTGAGTGGTGAAATAAAGACTTACAGTGCTTTTTCTCATTTAGAAAGAAGTAAGAGGTATTTGGTAAACTGAGGCTTTGTCTGTTGACTTTTTTACCTTCTCAGTATATCTTCTAATGCAAGAAAATGTAGGTGTTGCAAGGGAAGCAGTTTTATGTGCCCATATGTAATTCCTTCAGACTTTAAAGGCTTAGAAAGGTAGTCTTGTGTAACCAAGGATTGTGAGCAGTGTCCCATGAACCTCTTGCTCAGTTTTGACCAGACTGATTGCATTTGACTGAAGATCCAAGTAAGTTGGTTTGTGATTTGTCTAGCCATACTATTGATACAATTCTAAACAATGCAATAGTCATGCTAAGCACATACAGCAGTTCATATGTATTGCTATTTATACTTGACTATCGAACTAACAGTGCTAGACAGATCTTCCCAGTGGTAGATAAGTCAGGTTGAGGTTCTAGTGCAGCTGTGATGGCTAAGGTGTTACAACCTGCATCCAGGTTGTCTCATCATCTTTACAGACCTATTTATTGCTGCTTGCTTTTAAGTCTGTTGTGGCTAGTTTGATGATCAGGAGATATGTTCAGTTAAAGAGCAGGTTTACCTTCAAAATTATCTTAGAAGCATGCTTTTTTTTCTGGATTTTCTGTTTGATCCTAAAGAATCTGCTTACATTTATAGTTTAGAGAGAAAATGTGTAACAAAGTAATAATGCCTCTAATTTTTAATTTAGGTATATATATACATATTCACCTACTTCTTTAGGCAGGGGTGAGAGATTTTAATTTTGTTAAAGACTCGTTTTGATCACTATTCCTCATATAAATCTATTTTTTTTTCTAAGGCAAAACCCTATGGGAGGAAGGCTGCATCTCTATATTCAAATTTTTTTCGTTGAATGTCTCTTCACCACAAAGACAGATGTTATAAATGGCTCTTTGACTCCCCTTCTGCCTTGAAGCAGAGACATTCCTGCCTTTCTCTTCTCTCGTCTCTTAAATTCTACCTCCTCTAAAGGTCCTGTCATAGTGGGGCTAGTATGTCAAGCTTTCAAGAAGATATGAAAAACATCTTACCAGATTTGTGGTTGAAAGTTGTCTTGGGGAGGAAAGTTCTTGTCAGAACCACCATTGCAGTCTTTCTCAAAGCTGTACAAGTTCTGGAGCAAAACCTTTTGAGAGAAAAATATAAATAAAAAGAGCAGTAAATCAGGTACCATTTCCTTACAAGATGACTACATAGTACTCAATATTCTTTCTGTCAATTAGAAGAGAGACAATTTGAGACCTGTCTCAGACCTCAACAGTCTTAAGAGGCACTTTAAGAACATTCAAAGTAGTAAACCTGTAAGCCTTTCTTTAGATATGGCCTAAGATTGATTTGCTAAGTAATCAGAATTCTGTAAGCCAACTGTAGGAATTTGAACAGCTTTTAATCAGTGATATTAAATTTGAAAACAGAACTTTAGTGCTGTATATTGGAAGACTGGAAGGTTTTCCTGGTTATTTAACACATATATACATGAAAGTTTGCTATGTCACAGTTCCAGTGCTTGAACTAAGAAAGTTTAGCATAGCTGACATTTTGGATTTTAATCTCGTCTTGGAGTCAACATTAATAATCTGCAGCATTTCTGTGTTGTATTTCAGCCATAAAATCAAATGTGTACAGCTAATTTGCTACAATTTTATATGCGAAAAGAGGCCAAACAAAATTTGCTTAAGAGAAACACTTGATTTTACCCATTTTCTTTGTACTGAAATATGACAAGGTTTGATCTATTAAACCATGAGTCACTAGATGCACAGAACACACACGTACCATATGGCCTTTTGAATATGTCCTAAAAGTAAAGCGAACCTTGTTAAAAATTTTGTAATGGAGGCTGTGCCCCACACACAAACTGCAAACCTATCCTGAGGCTGCACTGCCTCGAGGTTATAGAATGTCTTGTGTTTTTATTCCTCCATTGCTGACTCAGAATAACCTTAAAGTTGGTATATATTTCCTTTGTGTCTGAGGATACGTGATCTCAGAGTTAGTATATTTATAGTTTGTGAGGGTGTGCATCCCCTCTGCAGAAACGTATAATTTTTTAACCCCTTCATGGTTTGATTTCATGTCTTTTGGCTCAACTGTAAGAAGTCATGTAAATGACAAGTCAGTTTACTGAAGGTCAGCAGCCAGTCATAGCTGCCTTCTAGTCTTATTACCTCAGAAGGCATTTTTGGGCACCCTGGACTCATCTGAATCAGAAGTCTTCTTCAGTGGGATAGCTGTTTGGGGTTTCCAGTACACTACTTCATTCCTGTTGCACATTGTATTTGTTATTGACGGTTGTGAAATAACTGTTTTTCCTGCATTGTATTGAAACTTTTCTCCCTCGGACTCTACTGAATGTGGGATTTTTCAACTGGACATTTCCCAATTAAATATAGTGTGCAAGCAAATAAGTAAATTTCCAGCCAGGCACATATCAAAATTTTCTGTCTTCTCCCCTCTTGAAGGCATGTGCTTCTCCTATCATTGCATAAGGTGTCAGGCTCTGAAGTTGGAGAGGGCTTCCTGCTTCTCTGGCATTTAGTTCTTTCTTCTGTCTGCATTGTTTAGGTCTTGTCTTAATGTTCATCATGGAAACACTTCCATGTTTAATGGTTTAAATGATGAAACCTTCATAGTGTTGTTCCCAGATCATGAGCCAAGACTGTCATTGACACTGTTCCTGCTTGGACAAGGAAGCACAGCCTTAGCACTATGAAGGGAGTCAGAGGCCTTACAACAGTAACAGCCTTCTGCTAAGCCTGCTCACAAGCTAGCTTCTCACTTCTCATGAGTCGTGAGCTCCTCCTCAACTAAAAGAGGTGTCAAGCACACTTTCTTCAGAATAAGAATAGAGGAGATTGAAAGATGTATCTGCAGCAGCCGTCATGAGAGATTTTCTGTGGGATGTCCGCACTGCGTGTCCCAATTTAGAATGTATTGAGCATACCTGCACCTAGCCAGCCTACTCACATTCACATGATGCTACCCTTCAAAACCTCCAGTGCAAGCCAAGCAGTTGTCCACTGAATAGAGGAGCTTCCCCTCCATTCTTCCTTTCTGGTCATACAGGACTTGTTGGCTGTGTTAGGGGAGACATCTCTGGGGTCTTCAGGATCTTTTTGAACCCTTTTGAGCCTGGTGTATTGCCCCAGATGCTAGCAGTACACTGCAGTCTCAGCATGTTTACTCAGGATGGAACAGCTTTTTCATTTTCCTCAAGTCATTCAGAACACACCAGGGTAAAAGATTAAAGAAAATTCCTTTTGGTCTTTATAAATAAATTCTGCCTTCAATGTTGATCCAGGTGTTAAAAGTCCATAATTTATTTAAAGTGTTGTGGTACCTCTTCTCATGGGTGTGAAAGAGTACCCTAATGGGAGCACAGGCTTATTCTACCACTGGGCAGAGCACAGGCTTGGCAAAAGCTAATGTAGTCTCCACTGAATGTTCAGATAATTGAATGATGGCAGAGGTCCTGTAACAAAACTTTATTTTATCAAGCTAGGTTCTTCACTTCTGATACACTGGCTTTTTTGCCTCCTAAGGAATTAATAGCATCAATAATTTCCATACTTTTAAACATTTTGAAAATCATCTTGCCAGTGAGATAATGTAGTCAGTTTCTTGAATACAGATGTAACCATTTAAACACCTACTACTTTTTAACAACCAGCACTCTAGTAAATAAATTGAAAACAGTTATAAATACAATTGCAATAAAACAGACCAATTCAGGTCTGTATTTGAACACTGAGTTTGCAAATTATGGTATTTCAAAGTCATTTTTACTTTGAAGGGCATAGGAATGGAAGCATAGCTAACTCATCACCTTCCCTAATAGGTACTGGCACAGTTAAAATACTTAACAAATTAGCTCATCTGATTTGCTTTGAATTACCTAGATGCAGTGCTGTATGATCACATTGTCAATATTGAATTTTCTAACATCACACAGATATCCAATTAATCTTTCTTTAGCTTTTTTCTTGGGTTGCCCAACATACTATTTAGGGCTCGTGCATGCGCTGCCTACAATATAAGCCACGTGTGAATTGTTCATTAGTCAAAAACTGTATTCCATTTATGCAACACGTGCACATTAATATTGATTTGCACACTACTCATGAGAAAGTACACTTTCCTTTTTTTAATATTTGGTCCACCCTGTTTATTAAGTTTTTATAATTTATTTGTATAGTATCTTTCCAATTCGGTTTTATATATACCCCTAAATATTTAAGCATATTATTTATCCAATTAAAGTTATTATGCTTCTCCAAAGTAGTACTTATTTTTTATTTAATAATATGGTTTCAGTTTTGTTATGATTAAAGTTTAAGCCTGAAATCTCTTCAAAATCTTGTAATGATTTTGTAATATGGTCTATTGAAGAATCTATATTTCCAATTGTTAAGATGTCGTCAGCAAAAAGCTGTATTTTGGAACTATAGTTTGCATTAATAGAAAAGCTACTTATATTGGTATTATCTCTTATGTAATTGGCCAATGGTTCCACTGGTAAAGCAAACAGTAAAGGTGACAATGGGCAGCCTTGTTTGGTACCCTTCAGCATTTTGAGTGGTCTTGATATGAAGGCTCCAATTTTAATGTATGATGTTGAGTTTTCATATAATTTATTAATCAGTTTTATAAAATTGGGGGAGAAATTATACATTTCTAATATTTTACATAGATAAGACCAATTTTAGGAATTGAATGCTTTGCCCAGGTCTAGGCTGATAATTGGCAGTTCTTTTTTTTCTTATTTGCATAATCTATTAGAGAAAGAAGACTAATGACATTATCTTGAACTTTCCTATTTAGAATAAAGCCTGTTTGATCATCTCTTATTAGTTTTGGCATGAATTGATTTAGTCTGTTCACAATAACTGATGTGAAAATGTTATAGTCCACATTCAATAGGGAGATAGGACTCTAAGAAGTCACTAGTTTAGGATCTTTGTCATGCTTTAAGATGGATGACATCATGGCATATTTCCATGAAGGAAAAATATTGTTATTCTTTCTGAATTCTTCAAAAGCTTCTACTAATATCTATAGATTTCCTGTGGAAGCAGTTTGTATATTTCTCATTAATCCGTCTAGTCCTGGAGCCTTATTATTTTTAATGTTTTGTATTTTTTTCCTTAAGTTTCTTTAATGATATTGATTTGAATAGTTTAGCATTTTGTTCATTTGTTGTTTTTTTGTTTCTAGTATTTAAGTTATTGTTATTCACTGCTTCATGATGTATTCTAAATACATCTAAGATTTCTTTTAAATATGTCACCTGTTTAGGTTTGTTTTTGGAATATCTATGATTTCCTTAATATCATTAGAATTTGTTAAGCTTGTTGATTTAACTGATAATCTATGCATGTTCTTGGGGTTAGTTGAGTAGGATTGTAACTTGACTTTCTCTAGGTTTATTACTACCTTATGATTCAAAATTTCTATATATGCCAGATTTAGTTGTTTTAACTCTAAATTTGCATTTATGTCTTTAGTATTTAAGTTCTTTTTCAATGTATCAAATTTTGATTGTAGTTTTTATAACTCCTTTTCCCATTCCTTTCTTTTGTTTAAGTAACAACTTCTGATTTTACCATATAAGTAAGATTTTAATGTGTCCCAAACAATAACTTTAGAAGTCTCATCATTATCATTAACATCAAGAAATTATTTTATTTCTGTTAAAAGCCATTCTCTAAATCCTTTTATTTTAGTAATGTATGCAGGTATTCTCTGCCAAAAAAATCAGGTCTCTTGGTGTAATGTTCACTTTAAAGAAAATACCATTGTGGTCAGACAGTGGACAGGATCTAATTACAACTTCTTGTAATTTAGAAATTAAATTATTGGTGACAAATATCTTATCAATAATTGTTTGTGTACAAGCCTATATGAGTAGTTGAGTAGTGTGTAATATTTAAGTGATTCTGACTCTTTTATTTCATAGATTTCTCTCAGATTTGATAGGTTAATGAAGATATTCAGCTTTTTGTCTGGAGCAGATATTTTAAAATTGCCATTTTTTTGTGGTGTCATTCTTAGAAAGAATGCAATTAAAGTCACCCGCAAAGATAATATCTCCTTTAGATCTAATTGAAATTAATTATAAGTATTTATTTGCTGTTTCAGCTCTGATACCAGGTATCCAACATGTATTAGCCAATGTGAAATATTTTTTATTTATCTCTAATGTTACCAAACACAACATACCATTCTTGTCAGAATATGAATCAATAATTTTAGGTACTGGTAAAGATTTTTTCCATAGAATCATAGTGCCTCTTCTCTTAAGAATGATAATGAGATTCCACAAGTATTGAATATCAGTTAAAATACATTCCACCCAAGTCTTTTTCTATTATGTGGGTTTCTTGCAGAAAAGCAATATCCACTTTGTTTTCAAGTATTTGATTAAACTTCCTCTCTTTATATTGTTGTTAAGGCCATTAATATTTAGTGATACACATTTATAAGACGACATATTTATAGACACATTGATATATCATGGATTCTGTCATGGACATAAATTCAAATTTAAACATACATTTGAAACTATATACAACTCCAAACATGGAATATTGTATTCCTGGTTTGATGAACAAGTCATCAAGACCACCTTCATCCATCCTCTGAATGCTAGACTACAACTATCTAAAACTTCTGCCTTTTATTAACTAAATATATGGTACATAATATTGATATAACTCTTTTAGGATATTTAAGAATCTAACTATCTTAATTTTTAACAACATAAAATTAGGTATAAGTTGTTATGGATAGTTTACTATGAATATAAAATGTAATAATTTTATGTTGACAACATCACAAAGACCTCTTAATATCTATTAAAATATGAACAGTTCTCTAAATATTAATATCATTATGTTTTATTATTAAAAGTAATATGAACAAACCTCAGTACTTATCAACTTTAAGCTATCTAGGTTAATTGCATTGTGCCTCTGTATCCATATGATTGTAATTGTTATCATAACTGAGAATTGCACAAGCAAATGGGTATAATATTATTAATGGCATCTTAACTTCCATTAACTAGTAATGTTTACAAGCAAACAAAGTAAATAATTTGAAGATTATAAGTACATCCATAAACTTTCTGGACCAACATTATTAACTATTTTGAAAAAGGAAAACTACTGTGAAGTTTACTTAGCATGTGAATAATAAATCTGAACATTTAACAGAAAACCTGTCATTCAAAAGGCAAGTTTAAAGTCTTTCATAACATATCAAAAATTTGCATAGATAAGTCATATTCCTATTTTTAAATGGATACACTGAACCAACTGCTATATCCATGTCATATCACATCCAAATATTATCTTACTTTAAATTGTATATTGTTTATGAGGGTTCATCCACTGTTCCACCTCTGTATATTTAACTTCAAAGATGAAATTATAGTATCACATTAAAACACCATGCAATTCTCCAGATGCCATCTGACCCTCAATCATTTTTGTACAACTTCCCCTCATATTTAATTTGATGAACCACAGTGTATTTACAAGTATATCAACCACTACAATGACGCAATAGTAATTAAAATCAAAAATTAGAGTATGGATGTTTATCTGCAACCAACACCATCATATTTATGAAATTTGAGTATGTCTTATGGCCATGGTGGTGCAGCGGTTAGTGTTGTTGCCTCACAGCAAGAGGTTCCCTGGTTTGATCCTCGGCTGGGGTGCCTTCTGTGCAGAGTCTGCATGTCCTCCCTGTGGTCGTGTGGGTTTCCTCCCACATCCCAAAGACATGCTGTAGGTGGATTGGACACTCTAAATTGGCCCTAGGTGTGAGTGCGTGTGTGTGCCTTCTGTGGAAGGTTGGGCGCCGGGTTGGCAACTCGACACCATAAAACTCCACTGCCAGTCATGAGCGGACATGTGATCCGCTGTGGCGACCCCTAACCGGGAAAAGCCGAAAGAAGAAGGAGAAGAAGACTATTTGGTCCACCCTCCTCCCCCCAAAAACACTTTTTATTAGCATGTTATGTATATTTTTAATTTTCTTAAAAGAGTGCATTCTTTGTAGGTAACAGGAAAGACAGATTTGTATAATTTTGTGAACTATACCAGTAACCAATACCATTTTTCTTATTTGGGGAGAAAGAACAGTGTAAGCAGCAATTAACTTTTTTCAAAACTGTCTATATCTACCTTCTCCTACACAACATGAAGTAATATAAGGCTAGTGAAAGCGAATAAGGTATACATACTAAATCTAGAGTACTTGATAATAGTTTTCAATCTTACTCACAAACACTGGCTAATCTACACTGTATGTACTGTACCTGTGTACTATGTATGTATTCTACCTATGTTCCAAATTTCAGCTGTACACCATAAATCTATTAATTACCTTTATTTTTAAATTAATATTTTTTTGTTTGTTCACTCCACTGTAACTGTTGATGTGCCGCATACCACTGTAAAAACATGTCTTTTGTAAATTGTGTATATACCGATCATGTCCAAATAACTAAATGTATCTACAATTTTTCTTTGTGGAGCTTTTCTCCTCGGGCCTCTGCTGAAAAAGGGCCTTTTCGGCTCAGACACCCCCAGTTAACAAATGTGAAATAAATAAATAAAATAATAAATAAAAATTTCAACTCACATTTCTGAAAGTAAGTATGTATCTCCTTTTTTGAAAGTTGAGTTTCCAAATTTTAATTAACTTCCAAAAATTCACCTTCATCTGAGGCATTTCTTCTGGTTCCATGAGGTTTCCCATACTGCAGGACTTTCACCAACTTTGTTGGATGATTGCTTTTGGCATTCGAGAAACTGCTCTCTAAAGTTGCTTTCTGGTGCAGTTTAGTTTGTATGCTGTCTCCCTCTATTCTGCTCAGGATTACTAGGTAATTGATAGCTTCTTCTTCTTCTTTCGGCTTTTCCCAGTTAGGGGTCGCCACAGAGGATCACCTGTCCGCTCATTATTGACAGTGGAGTTTTACAGTGTCGAGTTGTCAGTCCGGCACCCAGCCTTCCACAGAAAGCACACACATGCATGCAGTCACGCCTAGGGCCAATTTAGTGTCCAATCCACCTACAGCATGTTTTGGAATGTGGGAGGAAACCCACGCGACCACAGGGAGGTCATGCAGATTCTGCACAGAAGGCACCCAGCCGAGGATTGAACCGGAAAACCTCTTGCTGTGAGGTGACGCCAACCGCTGCACCACCGCGGTCGCAATCGTACTTTAAGTATAGCCCTAGATCAAAATATGTGTACTTAACTTTGTCAGGAAGATTTAAAAGTCCTATTGATCCCTTTTTATAAACAAACAAGATTGTCAGGATAACATCCAATTAAAAATGTTTTGATTAAAAAGAAAATAAATGTTTGTCTTTTAGCTGCAGTTTTTTTTTTAATTTTTATATACTGTACTGTTCTTTCAACTCTACTGTGTAAAAATCATGGCATCATGTTAATATTGATCTCTCATGGCATTGGTTTTGCTTTCTGAATTATTTTCTTTGTTTCTGTTTTGGAATAAGCCTTTAAGAAATATAGATGTGGAAATATGATTCCACCTAGGACAAGAATGAATAGTGCTTACTTTGTGTAACAACATAGTGTTCACAAATATGGAATTTATCAAAGTTTGACAGCCTGGGCTTTCCAAGATGGTTGCTTAATTTCAGCTTTCCCAGTATGAAAAAATAAACTGAAAGACAGGGGGCAGGAACCATTGTCACTTTTAGTAAATGTATTTACTGGCTAGTAAGTACACTGCCTGATTGCCAGCAAAGAAAAAATTTAAGAGAGCCTGAAAGAAAATCAGCTAGAAAAGGTGAAAAGAAAACATTGACTGGGAAGAGTCCTGCAGCTGTTCAAGTTCCCACCTTGGTGCAAAACATGACTTTCAGTAGTCTAGAGGAAAAAAATAAGTGAAATGTGCTCAGAGTTGATTATTAAAATAAACAAAACACCGAAGGAGTATATCAGTGCAAATAAACGGCTAGAAAAACTGAAGAAGTTTTAAAGATATTCAGATGAGCTGATAAACCTGCAAAAATCGGAGGTCAAAATGAAGAAAAGTTGGTTGAGTATGAGAATACTCAAGAGGAAAAGTTTCAAAAAATGTTAGAATTAGAAGTTCATAGGGCAGTACTAGGCTAGCAGCCCTTACAGGTCATTTTAAGCCTAGCTGTTTTCCTCAGTGAGAATCAAACCCTGCACCTTGTGTCTGTGAGAGAAACACCTTAACCTTTATGCCAGCTCCCAACAACAATGCATGTAGGGAAACTGAGATTTTCTGTTGTACCTGAGAGACTAAAAGGAACAGACTGTATTAATTGTATGAAGGTACAAGTAAGCAGTTTTGTACTGGTATTCCACAGCAGGATCTGTTTCTTTCATTCTTTCACATTTGTTTACTGGGGAAGCCTGACTGGGTTGATGGCCTATTTTCAGCAGAGACCCAGGGAGAAAAGCTCCACAGAATTATGAAATAGAAAAAAAATAGCAATTGTTACAGCGATGAAAAAGAAAAAAAAAATAACAATTGTTATAGTGATGAGGATTTCACAGCATATTTTTGAAGTTAGTTGCATAGAAGAATAACAGTAATACAAAGATGGCACATTGTTTGTTCCATGGTTTTATACTATGACATTAACAGAAGTAGGTTTACAGAGGTGGAAAAGAAAAAAGCTGTACATATAAAAGGCAGCTAGTACAAGTAGAGATATGAAAAAAGAAAATATGGAGGTATTGCAGTAGCAGGGAAACATTTTAAAGAGATAAAAATGGAGAGAGTTTAGCCTGGCATAGTGCGGTAACACAGCCAGGTGTTGTTTAAGCAGTATTTTGAATTTGCATGAGTTGGTTGTATTGAGTATATTCTGAGGCATGGTATTCCAAGATTTAGATATTTTGTTGGAGTATAGGAAGTCACCATGGCTATTATTCACTTTAGTTACTTTCAGTAGGAGTTTCTGAGAGGAATTTTGTGGTTTGCAGTTGGTGTAGGGTTGAACTAGGTTGCTAAGAGCTGGACGGTTGTCTGGGTGGTGCAAGATAGTGTGTGCTAGGGCTAGCTGGTTAAAGAGTGGGAGATTGGGAAGTTCAAACCATTTAAGCTGGTGTCGGGCTGAGCAGTGATTTGACCTGGATGGAAGGTTAGCAGCAAATCTGGCTATTTTCTTATAACAGGACTCCCAATTTATTTATGTCAGATTTTCTTAGGTTTGTAAATATTGGTGAGGCATATAAGAGGGTGTAGAGTAAGTGTGTTCTAGAGATGAGTGTCTAGTGGTGTCAATTAGGAAAGGCTTAATTCAATATAGTGAGCCTAACTTAAAGTGGACCTTTTTGATTACAAATGCAAGGTGTTCACCAAATTTAAGGTTGTTGTGTGTTGTGACCCCCAATGAACTTAGTGTGATTTACTGGTTCAATTAAAGTATTATTTGATGAATGGATAGTAAAGGGGGGACTCGTCTAATTTTTTGCTACTGGAGAAGAACATACACTTGGTTTTGTTAGGGTTGAGAGTAAATTGACAGTTTGAAAGGAACTGTTCAATATCTAGGAAGGAATGTTGGGTCTTTGCAGGAGTTCAGGAAGAGAGGGAGCTGAGCATATGAGGGAAGAATTATCAGCATATTGGATTATGGTTTCATGTTGAGTTGAACAGAGTTTGTTTGTAAAAATGGAGAAAAGGAGTGGACCAAGGATTGAACCTTGAGGTACACCCACAAATACAGGTAATAGAGTTGAAAATTCATTTTGCACTTAACTGCCTGTTGACAGTCAGATAGCTAGCGAACCAGGAAAGGGCAGATTGGGAAAGGTTTAAGGAAGCTAGCTCATTGAGAAGTTTTTGGTGTGAAACTGTATCAAAGGCCTTTAACATGTCGAGAAAGATGGACGAGGCAAGTAGGCCATTGTTTCTATGCTGGTTGACTTGGACTATGTGTTGGTTGAAGTCCATGGTGTGATGTGGACAAAAGGTGTTTTTTTTGGGCGAGAGTCAAGTAGTTGTAAATGTAGACATTTTTCTGTGAATGAGAGAATAACGATTGGCCTGTAATTATTGAACTCAGTGGAGGTGCCACCTTTGTGCAGGGGGATTATGTAACGGAATTTCCAGAGTTTGGGGGTGTATTTTTCTTTTATAGTGTGGTTGATTAGGGTTGATGTGGGGTAAGAGATGATGTCTGCAGCTAGTTTAAGAAATTATTGTGGGATTTGGTCAGTGGCGAGGGAAGAAGGTTTAAGTTTGGGTAGGTGTTTTATTGCAGAAGTTTGTATCTGATTTATAGTGAGGGAACTGAGGTTAGTTTACAGATGTGTGGGGGTAGATAAAGGGGTTTTGGTATCGTTCTTAATAAGGGACAGAATAGAGTTAAAGTTTGTGTTAAATTGTGAGGCTATACTATCAATAGAGTTGGTTTTGGACGGAGCTGGGGTAGTGGAATGGTTGGCTTTTAGCAATTGGTTGATGGCTCCCCAGAAGTTCTGGGGGTTATTTTGGTGTTTTTCTTGAATTGCTGTATAGTATTGTTTATCACGTTTTGCTTTTTTTTTGGCTTGATTTTGTAGTTGTTGGTAGGTGTGAAGAGTTTGGTTTTTGGTCCCCTTGTGTAGGTGCCATGCTCTGGTCTGTCTCTCTGTTTTAGGATAATTTTTGTTTGAATAGTGAGCCATAGTATGGGTTTAGATTTTATACGTATGTTCCTAAGGGGTGTTAGATTGTTTAGGACAGAGAGGAATTTTAAATTGAAATACTGAACTGCTAGGTCAAGGTGGAGGTGTTTTAGTGAGGACAAAATCATATTGAATTAAGAGAGTTTGAGGGACTCGGGGAGAAGTTCCTTTTGTTGCAGATATGTTTGTAGAGGGTGTTATTTGGAGGACATGTGCAGTATTTTAGTAGGTAGGTGGGCAGGTGATCACTTACAGAGGGGGTTTGTATTAGTTAGGGGCCAGTCTAGTATTGATTGTTTTTTGCTGTGCTTGTCACATTTAGTAGGGGTTTGTATAGCTGACTGAATCCATGGAGGTTTATAAAGTTTGAGGGCTTATAACTGGAGAATGTAGTCGAATCAATGTTGAAATCCTCCATTATTATAGTTTCCTGACTGAAAGTCAATGCACACCAGCAAAGGAAGTCCTCGATAATAGCTGGTTTGTTGCTTGGTGGAATATAAATGGCTATTATGATGATATGTTTATTTGAGTTAATTTGAAGGTGGGGAGAAGAGTATTTCTAAATTAGCTAGGTTAGTGGGATTGTTATCAAGTCTTTCATGTTTGAGATTGTCCTTGTATAATATTTCTGTTCCACCACAGTGTTTATCGGGTCTGTCTTGGTGGATATTACAAATGTGGGTAAGGATTTCATTATCTTGAATATAGGGTTTTAGCCAAGTTTCTGTTAGGATTGATGTATCTGGGGAATATGGGATAGGATTGCATGAAATTCATGAGTTTTGTTCAGCAGACTTCTCAGGTTCGTTCATAGGTTCATAGGTTGGTACTAGGCTATCAGCCCTAGGGCCTATACAAGCCTAGCCATAATTCCCTGGCTATTTCTTCCCACATTATTTACTTTCCTGGACCCCTGTCTAGCAGGGCGACTGACGTGATCCCTGGGGTGAATTTCCTTTCTCCCATCCAATCGTCAAGGGTTCCTCTTGAAGAGGTCCAAAGAGGCACTCTGCTTGACATGTATGGGCAATCTATTCCAGAGTCTGGGGAGTCTCTGGGTCAGGAACCTATCCCTCCAGCATGTTTTGTTTATTGTGATGACAAGGTTTAGATCTCTGGAGCGTGTAGCTCTGAGGGATTGGGATTTCTTTAAGTGTAGTATGTCCAACAGCTCTGGGTTTGACATGGCCTTGTATGTTAAGTTTAATAGTAGATAAGAGTTACTTTGTCTGAGATTATTAGTGTTCGGAAAGGGTGGTGTGGTTAGGGGGTTAGGTCAACAATACAAATGTGAAAGAACAACAGATGTTAAATGCTATTACTATTCTAAGTCTTGCATTTCAGTAGCATACAATTTAAGGAGCATTGAGAAAATAACAAGGATACTTACATGAGGAGCACACAGGACCAGCAACAAGAAGGAGCAGTATCTGGTTTATTTTTAAACATGGCAGCCGATCTTCAGTAGGTTTAAATAAAGTAACTAGGTACCTTAGGTGGAGGGAGAAAGGATTAACTCATTGGTCAGGTGGGAACCGGTTCTTACAGGGAAAGATAGAGCCAGTCAGTGTGCTTGTGACCAGAAAAACAGTCAAAATGGTCTGGGTTGAAGGTAGGTAGGAAGTTAAAGGAACTGTAGTCCTTTAGTGACTTTTATTTTTAAAGCAACTAGATTTTACTTACTTGTAAACACTGTGGAGAAATCATAACAGACTACAGTAATCACAAAACATCTATAGAGTAATTTTGTTTTTCTTCGTATTATACACTAGCAACAGCTATAAGGAGAAAAACTACAGCAATGGGTAATTAAGCTTACTATTTTACCCAACGGTAAGTAAGGGGAGACAAATACACTTGGGGATTATTTATCAGATTTTGTTGGGGGGGGGTGTAAATAAAACATAAACTGCTTGATATCACCCCGATGGTGTGCTCTCCAAATACCCTAATAATAAGCCAGTTAATTACTCAGAGTCTCAACCGTGACCTACATTGATTTTTATGATGCTGTAAGTTTCTTTCTTCCAGCACTTTTACAGTTCCTGGTTGCTTGAATGTGTTCACCAAGCGCAGTTAAAACAAATTACAGCTGAAGTACTGGATATTTTCAGGGGTAGTTGCTAGGGTTAGTGCATCTGATTTTATGATGCTGTAAGTTTCTTTCTTCCAGCACTTTACAGTTCACTGTTACTTGGGTGGGTCCGCAGAGCACAGTTAAAAGAAATTACAGCTGAAATACTGGATCTTTTCAGGGATAGTTGCTATAGTTAGTGTAATGGGGGAGCACACATGACCAGCGAAGAGAAGAGCAGTATCTGGTTTATTTTCTTGAAAGGGGACACAGTTTATATGCTCCAAAGATGGCCATGAGAATGCAGCCAAGACCTATATTAGTAAAGATGTAATCCTATCAGCAGAAAGAGTTGATCCTCACAAAAATGTGGCAAACGGACTAAGTATTAAAAGCTGTAAACAGTAAACTGTTTTTGGAAATTGATTATTCATTGAACACCAGGCACAAGAGAATCAAGTTTATCCCAGCAATCAGGGAATGTTGTGCGGCAGGTATGAGAGTCAAGTTGCTGTATCCATCTGTATTCAGAATATTTTTTTCCTGGAGGATCAAAGTTATTTTTGATAAAGAACAGGCTAAGAAGGAAATACAAAAGTTTGTCCAACAAAAAGTGAACCATCAAGCATAAGGGGATTTTGCTTCTCATTCTTCTGATAATAAAGCACATGGAGAGACTTTGCAAGTGAAACCTTTGGAACTGAACAGGAGTCTGAAGTTGGAAGATGGAGGTGAACAGGAAGATGACCACTAAATTGGAAATTGATGCTTTGTAATCTCACATTTTATTCACCAATCAAATTTGTGAAATATGGCTGTATAAAAAAAGTGGAAAAAATGAATTTTTGATGACATTGTTAAACTTCTGGGGAACTCAAGTTTATTTACGTCACTTCATTTGATTAATGTTTGAAAGGACACTAAGGGGAATGGAAGAGGAAGGAAAGGGGTAATTTTTAGTAAAACAATTTCTGCTATCAGTATTTCTTTAAAATTGTTCATGATATAACATGCACGATTTATAATAAAACATTTTTCATTATTGTACCTGGTAATGATGCTAAAACGAACAGAGGCCTTATTATTTCTTCTTTTTTAGTATTAGGAAATGCAGGTGTTACAATGCGAAACTAGAAAGAAGGCTAGACAAAAAATGTTTTAAGCTAATATGCTGTAATCTTAGGTTGTTGAGGTGGGGGGTAGGGTGCTAACGCACACAGTTTATAGTATATGTAGAGCAGATAAGTTTTCTCTTTTGCATAGTTGAATGTCTGAATTAAGACCCTTAGCCTAATCTAATAAGTTTGTAAGTGGTAATAAGTAAATAAGAAAACATTGAATATAACGAAAGGTTTTCCTTTAGCAGTATATGTTTCAACTTGTCTTTAAAAGCCTGCAGTTGAGGGCTACATATTTTTTAAGCTTCCATGGAGACAAGCTGATTATGGTGCAGTAAACAAAAGCCAAAGTACTGGTTTCTTCAGGGCTAAAAGTTAATATTTTCTGAAACCATGCATGTTGTTTCTGACACGTGGAAGGGGAATAAAGATAAAAACACCAATTAATATAAGCAGTAACATGGGCAGTAATGTATCTTAGCATGGTTAACCTCATCTTTAGGTTAGATAAGACCTGTGTCTGTTACTATTTGGAACATCTGTTCCTATTAGCAAGGTTAAACTTCATTATTTGAAGATGTACCTGGTTTTGTTTGTGTGCATTTGGTTAACAGGTTATGGGATGCTCTGGGGGTGTGTTTTTCGAGTGTTTCATTGAAACAAAAAGTCTTGTAAAATGTGTCATAGGTTTAAAGGGAAATTAAGAAAAAAAATGTATAAAGAATCAAATTGCCAAATGTTAGTTGGTGCATGTATCACAAAAGCTGGAAATAAAAATTTAAAGATACTGTTATATGTAGTAGGTGGGAATAATGACTTCTTATCATAATGGCAACACTTTCCATATTGCCTTTGAATGTAAATGCTCACAGGTATAGGTAAAAAGGAAAGAGTATCAAATTATATTAAGAAGTACAGACTACAAATAGCAGTGCTACAGGAGACGCATTTGGAAAGAACTGAGCATGTGAATTTGATAAAAAAAATGATTTTGGGATGGATATTCAGCAGAATATCAGGGACAAAGGAAAAGATGAGTATTTATATTAATTGCTAGAAGAGCACCAGTACTGATAGAAAGGAAAAAAAGGATAGTAAGGGTTACTGTCAAGGGATGAGGGTTATGCTAGCATATATTTATATTCTACATAAAACTGCTGTTCATGGAGCTTAAGTAATTTTTGGGAGAAATAATTAGCTTTCAGCAGGGAAAATTACTTATAGCTAGGGATTGGAATTTCATTTGCAACAATGAAGATGTATATAAGGGCTAGAAGGGAAAGTATAACAAGAGGGTAGATTTCTCAAGAAATTTATGAAAGTATTTCATGTGGAAAATGTGAATTCAGTTGTGGGAACTCACAGAGAATTTACATATTATTCCCCAAGGTACAATAACTTGGCTAGACTAAATAGAAATTTTATTTCATGGAAATGTGCATTTAAGAAGATGCACAACTGCAAAGTGTTGAAGAGAAAATAAGAGAGTACCTGGATAATATACATGAGTTTAGAAAGATTGCTGTTAAGCTACAGTTTTCTTATAGTAACTCCAGAGTCCAAAAACATTTAGCATGATGACTTGGGCGACAGAAAGTAGAAGGGGTTGTTGCCAAACTTAGGGAGCCTATGACAAGAAAAATAACCAGAGATAATATAGAGGTAATCTGTGTAAAGCAAAGAAAAGGGAAATCAAGAAAAAGCACAAATGGAAATATTTATGGAAGACTTAAATATGCCAAGGTTAGAGGTAAGTGAGATTCAGCAGTTGTTAAAGTAGGATACAAGATAAAAACGGTGATGCATAACCAATCTTCAGGAAAGTCTCCATGAATAGATGGTATTCTGATGGAAGTTTGGAAACTAGGAGGACAGAAAGTGATAAAAATCTGGAAGTTTTGTTTAACAGTATTTTAAAAGGAGGGGAATCAACAATGACCTGGAAAAATCTGTGGTGGCTGTAGTACTTAGAAAAGACACATCAGGTCCAGCTTCATATAGGCCCATTTCAATTTTTAAACCATAATTATGAAGTGTTTATATTTATAATGGCTAAAAGGATGGCAAAGGTTTTTCCAGAATTGATAGATATGGATAAATGTGGTTTTGTGGAGGGCAGGCAAACATTTAACAACAGTAGTAGAACAATGATGATCCAGAGGGGAACAGAATGTAAGAAAATACCGCAGTTGGTGGGTCTTAAAGCAGCGAAAGCATTCAACAGATTAAGCTGGAATTATACGAGTAGGGCAGTGGAAGCATTTGCATTTCCTGTTACATTAATATGGTTAATTAGGAGGATATATGAGGGAGTGGAGGCAAAAATCAAAGTGGGAGGGTTCCACCCTTACAAGTTGTGTCTGAACATGGGAATTAGGCGTGGGTGTCCTCTTTCTCTTTATTTGCATTATATGTAGAACCATTGGTAAAGAAAATGAGGGATTCAGAAATTCAAATATATACTTGATAGGGTAATCAAGAAAAGTTGACTTTATTTGCAGACATTATTTTGTACTTGATAAAAACAGAAATGCACATCTCAGCGTTGTGGAATATTCTGAGACAGTTCCAGTTCTTTTCAGAATATAAAATTAATGAAAATAAGTCAAAGGGTATAGCCGTAAACTTTGTAGCTAAACATGAATTGGTTCAGAAAATGCCTATATTCTTTAGGGGTATGATAAAATGAAGTATACAGAAATGTGGGTTAAAAATAATTCTCATATGGCAGGTAAGGATAATGTAGGAAGAGACTAAAAAGATAATACAAAAACTGAGAAACTGGAAGGTCTTGCATATGGATAACAAGATACAAGCAGTAAACTGTTTTTAATGCCTTTAATTTTATACACGGGCCAGGCATATTTTTTTATCAACTAGAACAGAAGTTGTGGATAATAATTAATAGAGTTGAAGAATTTTATCTGGGAGGGAAAGAGGACAAGAGTCAAGTGGGATAAGTTGATTCTTCTTTGACGGTCCCTACTCCGGGCCAGTAATCAAGGAGCCTCAATCCTTACCACTGACACTGGTGAGGGACAGCCACTAGGAACAAAAATGGATACACACAGTATTTTCAGATGCAACTCTCTGCACCAAGAACAGTTTCCCTTAAGAGCACACAGGCGGCGAACTCCAGACCTGGGGCTGGACTCTCTCTCTCCAGGCCCCAAACAAGACTCCACGGTGACCACTTTGGAGCACTTTGTCCCTGATCCAAGTAGCTGACACACACACACACACACACACACACACCTGGGAAAGGCTGGCACAGATTTACCAGCTGTGCCCCCTTTACCCAGGCAATAAAGTAATTATGCTGCTACCAGTCAGCTACTTCAAGGCTCTTACAAGAGTACCCAATTATACTCTGTAAAATTAATACAGATGTTAGAGTTTAATCAATGCGGCCACAGTGTCACTAAACTAAGTATAAGTACTCTTAAGATGCTAGCAATATTCTCTAAAAGACCAGCCACAATGAAAGCTATAAAAATATAAATAATAAAATAGAAACCATGATAATATTGGGTCTATATCATATATTCGAAATTCCAAAATATCGAACACCATAAGTTTGAACTTGGAATTTCGAATATTGATAAAATTAAACGCTCAGAATAGCAACGTTTTTCCCAGGGAAAAATTTTGCTGTTCCGAGAAACATACACACAACACAAGCACACCAAAATAAATAAACCACACACATACAGTTAACAAAACCCAACCCTACATACATTACTAACTATCCACTTAACTTAACCCGCACCCTAACCCTAAGGTCCGTAACTATCGCACACATACCCTACAAAACTATACACAAACTAATTAATACTCACACACACAGTTAACAAAACCCAACCCTACAGTACACTATACATACATCACTAACTATCCACTTACCTTAAACCACACCCTAACCCTAAGGTCCGTAACTCTCGCACCACAGTGGAGGAAATAGCGAAGCCACAGAACGGCCCACCGAAATATTGCCCTAGGTAAGATTTTGATGTTCCGGGCTTCGCTATTTTCATCCTTCGATGTTGTGGGTTTGATATTATAACTTTCGTAGTTTTACATCTTCGAAGTTATAATATAGACCCAGAATATTGAATATCTAGTTACAACAGAGTTTCAGTCACAGGAACTATACAAAATATCACAGTTGGATAGAGTCACACAGATGCAGAAAAACAATACCTAACTAACGTCACTGTATTTTCCTGACTGACTAAAGAATTACTGTTCCCTAGTTAAGTTACTTACTACAGCAAGGCAAGATGGTGTGTGGTTGTGTGAGAGGTCTTTCCTGTCAGGTTCGGAGAACAAAGTGCTGCTGTGAGTTCTGTCATATCTCTCACTAATATATAAAAAATCGTTTCACTGCTGGTTATAGAATGACATCACATCTGGTCACCTGACTCTGGTACAATACATACCCAGAGCTTTGCTAAGATCTGTTGCAGCATCTGAAAGCTATAAAACAATTTCAAAAACTTCCACCCTTCCAGGGTAGCAATTAGTTCACCCCTAAAGACAATACAGTAAGATTCCTAGTCCAGGTTTTTCCAGACATTTTTGTGTCTGGCTGCACTCAGATCTGTAAGATAAAATCTTTATGGCCTAAACCAATCCATTTAATTTTCAACCTGTTTTTCAAAATTAGCTGACCGAGACTAATCTCTTCCCTTCAAGAATTCTCAGTTAAAACATATACATTTAATCACTTTTAATAATACTATCTGACTTGCATATATATCTCTTTTCTGTCCAGCAGGACCCACTGTTGATGCATTTTTAACACAAGGAACTTTACAAATACATTTTTAACACAAGTTTCTGTACAAATCAGTGTGATAATCAAATGACATAAAATTCTTTACAAAACTTCAGCTAGCTATGCTGGCATATGTTACACATGCACTTCCCTACTCTCCCTGGCACAGACGGCACTACATCATACCATCACACCTTCCAACAGAACAAGGTGGTTTAGGATTACCTTACGTGAGGGGGGGGGTCTACCTGAAAATATAGAAAGCCAACAATATCAAATCCCACATTTTCGAGATGAAATCAACGAAAACGTACTTCAGCGAAAGACTGAATTAGCAAAAGTGTTCCCATGGTAAGTAACCTGTTGGCCAGCAAGGTGAACTTTGCCCTTTTCCCAACTGCAGTGCGATCTCTAAGTTTGGTATGTTTAGTTAGGGGAGTTGTGGGGGTAGGCCCTCTACTGGGTGGGTTGGGAATGGTGCTTTTTCATTTTTGTGACTTTTTGTGTGAGTGATTTCTTACCCTGGGAATAGATTTATTGATCCGGTGTTTGCTGAAGTGAGTTTTCATTGATTGATCTTGATGATGTGGGATTCAATATTATGGGATTTCAGTGTTATGAAGTAGAACCATGAGGGAATATTTTAGAGCTACACACTTAAGGCTCTTACAGATAATAATAAGCAGAAAGGTAATTCAGAGTGGAAAGGGATAATGATAAAGTGGGGGGGAGTTTCAAGAATTAAGGAAGGAGTTGGGATTTTGGATGCACATCCTTAAGGAGAATAACAGTTGTACAAAATCTTATATTTATAAAGTAGCAGAAAATATATTAAGAACTAAGCCTTCATGGGAAAGGAGAAAAGAGATTCTGCCTATAGAGATGCCTGCAATCAGGGGTACATTTAATAGTCTAGAGGGAGTTGGAATTTACTGGAGGAAGCTGACAAAGACACCAGGGTATTGGGAAGAAATAGAGAGGGAACTGTAATAGAATGGGAAGAGGCCAAGAAGACATTTGGACTGCAGGCTAGTGACTGCCTTCCCTGTCAGGGGATTGATATCAGATTATGGGCAAATATAAAGGGATAGGGGAATCCTAAATGAAATACCTGTACTGGTTGAAGTTTTAGTTGAGTCTAGAATAGACAGTTAAAAATGGGATAATAAGGAGGGCATATAAAATACTGCACTGTACTATAGAAATCAGTCAGACGAGGTCAGAAAAGATTGGGAAGAGAGATTAGATCAGCAGTTCACAAAGAAACGATCAGAGGGCATATGTATGGCTCTCAAATATGCAACAAAGTCTAGAATATGTAGGATTTTTGCTTGGAAGTGTTTACATAGGTACTTTTATATCCTAAACAGAGTCCAAACAATTCTCCTCAGGTAGATGGCAAATGTTGGTGGTGTAATGTGGAAGAAGAAGGTACCTGAAAGGATGTTTTTGGAGTTTAATGAGTTGTCAGTCTTTAAAATTTCTGTAGAGAGTACTGTGAAAGAGTACTGGCTGATCAAATGAGTATAACTAAGGAATTTTTTTTTGAGCTGGGATACATGATCTTTACTGCCTAGACATTGTAAGGCCCTCTTAAGTTTAATTCTGGTGGCTGCCAAAAAAAGCCAATTATTAGAAAATGGAAATCGAAGTCTAAACCAACCGTAGTTGAAGTTGTGAATATTGTAAAAGGGATAAAGGAACAGGAAGTGGGATCTTTAGAAAAGGATAGTAGCAAATTACATAGAAAAATGGAAATTCTGGTAACAATACATGCAGAAAAAAGTTTTGCAGTAGTAATGAGGGTTAATAAAAGTCAGGAATTGAAAGGTTTATGTAACGTTGGATTGATTATATTGTATAGAACAATATATGTGATGTATAATGTTTTTAAATGTGAACTTGTTAATAAATATTTTTTTTTTACTTTATATAAATGCAAGTTAGCGTTTGTCACAAGTGACAATTCAATAAAGGGGTTTGAATCACTACTACATTGAGAAATATAAATAAGTTGAAAATGTTGCTTTTATAGGAAATTCCTTTCGGATGAGGCCAGTACCCCTTTGAAGCCAAATGATTTGTCAGAACCAAGGCTCTTAATAGAGTCAAAAGGGGAGTTGAGACAAAAACCTGGCAAACCAATGCCTTTTCTCCATGTCAACAATACAAAAAAATGGAGTAAGTGGTCTGTGCAGCAGCTTTATAGGTTGTGGTGAGCAAGTCTTTGGCCATATTATCTAAATCAAAAACTTTTGACATTTTTGGCAGAGAAGTCTAACAGGTCATACCCTCTAGACCACCTTTTGTAAGATCTTCCTGAATTTGACTAAGGCAAGTTTCTGGAATCCCTTTTATGAACTCAACAGAAGATTGTCTGGCCTACTTTTAGCTTCCATTGCAGCTAAGAGACTTTTATCCTTTTTCTCAATTCCTATTAAGTTTCCTGACATTTCTCACTTATGTGATTTCAGCATCAATCAATATGCTGATATTGATAACTTAAACGTTGTTAATGTTAACTTTGGTCCCCATTTCAAGAAAACTGATTTTGACTCATTCCCACCAATACAGCTCTTTTGAGTGTGCACCTTTAACTGCCAGTGGGTGTGTCTTAAGCCTTTAAAAAAATGAAGTTATCACCTTGCAGTTCTAAAAAATATTAATTGACAGAGGTGAAAAATCAATACAGTTGTGTTTGCCATCATGTATGCTACAAGGTAAAATATTCTGATACCTTGTATATAGCATTGTTTTGGAATTATTAATGAAAATATGAACAAGCAATATTTGACGCCTATATGCGCTGTAGGATGTAACTACAGAAACGCCTGGAGGTGCACTCTTTTATAATGCCAGTTCTGTGGCTTTGCAAGTAAAGTCCTGACATTGCTGCAGACGACCCTATTTGGAATAGCGGCCCAGGCACGTTTTGTAGCTTGCTGGGGGAAGATGGGAGTAAGTGGGCACTGCCAACGCCCCCATCCTGGGGAGGGTGGAGGTGGCTTGTGCTTGCCACAAAAGTATCATCTAACAGAAGCACTAAGTGTTACCCAGTGGAGTTCAAGTTTGCTGAGTTCATGCTGTCACAGTTCAGTGACAGCAAAGTGGCAGTTTGCATGCATAGGCACATTTCCACTTGGGGAAAAAGCAGTGGATGAGCTGCCGAAAGGAGGGGGGGTGTTCCAAGGGGGAGACAGTAGTTCCCTCCTCAGGACAGCAGGCTGGCAAGCTTCCTGCCACGTAACTCTCTCTCCCTGCTCTTGGAACAAATGAGTCAGTTGGGTGCCAGTAGTGGAGTCATCAGGCTTGGTTCTAGGGTAAGTAAAAAAAAAAAAAAAAAAAAAAAAAGATTCTCTGTTAGTGACTCACTCGTTGACCAAGTCACTGTTGGTAATGCCTTTCATAGCAAGTCTGCCAGTGTCAGTGGAGTTGGCACATTGGAGCTGAGCTGATAACAGGTCATGATAGTTAGGCTTTTCATTTGTCAGTAGTGATTCCTTTTGCAATGAGCACATCATTTTCACCAACATCACTCCCTGTGTTGTGGGCACTTCTGCATTTATCACCTTCAGTATCTGCCTAAACTCGAATAGTGGTTCCTATTCAGATAGCAGATCAGCTTGTGGTTGAACCTTTGGCAGTCCCTTTTGTCCAAGACCATGAGAGATGGGTCCAAGAGCATATGCAGGACCCACCATAACAACAGAGTGAATGTGCTTCTACTACTACTGCTACTACTTTCTTGGGCCTGTCACCTCAGAGAGCAACCAGAAAGTACACATGCATGAATAAGTACATTGAGTCACCCCTTCTGGCTCCCATGCCTGATGTTGAAGACTAGAAGATACTAATTCTCCCCTGTATGATCACACATTTGGAGAGGTCTTAGAAATGATGCAGGTAGAGATGGCCCGCCGAAGAGGTGTCCTCCCCACAGGGGATATCGCAGGAGGCCTTCGGACCTCCCGACAATCTTCAGGGATGTCTCCCTCATTGGTGGAAATGGTGAAGTTAGCCATCAATATTGTTTGGAACAACCCAAATACTTTGGGTCTGTGTACTCATAAAACCATTCAGAATTCTCCAGGGACTTTTGGATTGGAACTGCTCATTAGAGACTTCAGAGCTTGATTCTTTATTCTTAAAAAGGCTGTAACTTTCCCAATCTCTGCAGTCCATCCACCTGCCAAGGAATCTAGGGTTGTGGACCATTCTTGGAAGGGGAGGTTATGTTTCTCTTATATTTTCTTTGAAGGTCATAAACTAGCTTTCTCATACAATTTGTTTCCAGCAAGAGCTGGTCAACAAAATCAACCAGTTTCTGGACCAGTTGACAGAACTCTAAAAAAGTTGCAGTCCCAGTTGACATCTGTATCATCAGTTTCAAACCTTGCCATTAGACTTGGGATTACAGTGCTGCTGAAGATCTGTAGGCACCAGTGTTGCAGTGTGCTGGCATAACTGGCTCTGTCCTACTGATTTTTCCGAAGGTACCAAAGCAGCTTTCTTAATTTCACTTTTTCAAGATTACAGTTTTTTTGGACCTGAAGTTAATTTCCAGCTGCCGAATATTATGGAGAAAGAGGGTAAAACCCTCACAAAATGTCAGATTTCAAATGCCCCAGTACCCCTTTTCCAGGATGCAAAGAAGTCCACATCAGCTGCATTACAGGAGCACCCAAAACCAGCAAAGTCTGAGATCTTGAAAAAACAAAAATTGCCATAGATACTTCTAGAGCATTAATCTCCCCAGAGAGAGAGGGAGGAAATAGGTAGGAATGACAAGGTAATTGGAGTTTACTTCGTGGGTAGCAACAGTATCCCTGATGCCTTGCCTGTCTGTCCCATTCTGCTGGCAGTCACAGACCTCCTTTCTCTCAGCATACCTGCATGGTTGACTCATGTAGGGTAAGTGGATATAGATAGCAGTATTCAACAGGTATGCAATCCCTTTTCAGACCTCTGTGTAAACCCTCTCCTTTCCCTTGTCTGACATCCCATTCTATCAAAGAAGTGCAGCAAGCAAGGAGGTCTTAAAACTTCTAGCAAGCAAAGTCATTCTAAGGGTCTGACCAGACCAGGGAGGATTAGGTTAGTTTTGCAAGTTCTTTTTAATGCTAGAAGAAACAAAGGCACTTCAGGCACAGCTTAAATTTAAGTGACCTAAACAGTTTCATCCCCAGAGGAACCTATTGTGGATACTCATGGTGCATTCAGTATTTCCATGTTTGTTGGACACTGTGTTATTTGTGCCTTCAAAACTTCTGCTTCCATATGGCAGTGGTTTTGTATATCAGCATAAGAGGGATCCTGCTTGTTCCTTCTGTTTAGAATTGGTGAGATTTTTATAATGGGATATTTTGACCAACCACTTTTTGGTATCAAATCACATTCCAGGGAAAGCCAGCTCACTAGAGGACAGGTTCAGCTGGTGCATGCTGATGGCACATGAATGATCGCTCAACACCTTGGTAGCACAGGAGTTGTTCTGTTGCTAAGGAAGTCATGTTGTTATTTTCTCCACCTAGCCCAGTGTGAGGTGTACAAAAGTCCACAGATGTGTAAATTTTAAGTTATTATGAAAGGCAAAAATATCTGAAATTGTATGGTGTTTCATAAATGTTTAAGAGGATACCTTATTTGGGTATACAGGGCATTTAGAGAAAGCTACCTCTGGGAATGTTTGGGGTTATCAAAAAGTAGTAGAGAATCGTCAGACAACCTATGTAACAGATTCTAAAGGAATGAGAAGTTTACTAATTGGTTCTCTGAGAGAGCAGCTGCTGCATGGAATAGACTACCAAATTACAGTAACAGCAAACACTAGTGTAGATATATTTTTCAAAACAGTCTGAGCACTTATGGAAACAACTCTTTTGGTATACTGGCAGGCTAGAAGGGCATTAATGCTCGTTGTTGAAATATTTTTATGTATGTATGTTTAACCCCATGTTTTTTCCAATTCTGCTGATGGCCAATAATCATGTGGTTCATCCATCCATCCATCCTCAACCCCTTTTCCCATTTTGTACATGGGGTTGGGGTGTCACTTCAGCAGCGACAATCACCTCGAGCCAAGATTTACACTGTCGTACCACTCACATGCACACACACTTATCTACAGCCAATATAGAGTGTCAAGTCTGCCTACTGCATGTCTTTGAAATGTGGGAGGAAACCCACATGACCGCAGGAAGGACATGCAGACTCTGCATAGAAGGTACCCCAGCCTAGAATCGAACCAGAGAACCTCTTGCTGTGAGGCGACAATGCTAACCGTTGCACCACAGCGGCCACCCCAGTCATGATCTAGCTTTTGGAGGTGTATACCACAATTTTACTAACATCAGGTGGGACTAACACTACTCCCTTGCAGATAATAAAAAATGCCGGCCACAAGATCTTAAAAGTGAATAAATAAAACTTCATAAAGAAAAACATTTGTGATTTATATTAAATATGCCGAGATCAAGGCAGTGCTCAAAGAATGTAAAACTAACAGTCAGTTGTGCAGACCGAATAGTCAGAGAAGAATCTGATGTAAAGATAAATACCGTAGCTGTCTCTTAAGTAAATGTTGGGCATTACTATCCTAAGTCAAGTAATACAAGGCAGAATTCAAAAAGTAGACCTTCATGGATATGACATCAAGGTCTCACAAGCAAGGACTGCCTGACCTTTGACTGGTTTCCGATCCAGATATATACATGTCAGGTTCTCATTTTGTTCCCACAGAAACATCGGTATTATTACACTACATCAGATTACATTAGATGTTCATCATACTGATCACTGCTGCATTAACCTTGGCTGTATGTCTTACATCCTGCTAAGGATATAAGAGTCGGCCAGTTTTCAAAGCTTCTGGGCACCTTCCCATGGGTTCATATCTTTTGTCAGCTTGAGCTGAGTGAACTAAAAAGATGGGTTTAGGCACCTAGCCCTTCAGAATGCTCTGGGAATCCCTGGGAAAGCTGCTATTGTCATTAATAACACTGTTGGCTCCATTTTTCCTGTTGAAAGGAAACAGAAAACTAAATGTGTATCTATTCCTTCTCAAATTTCCGTAGATATAAGTAGATCTGAAGTAGTTTACTTCATTTGATCTTCAACCTATGGGAGTACGGATCCGAGCCGGCAACTTCACAGGTATCTGCTCCAAGCTCCTCCCCTACCCATAATACACCACCACCTTCCATCCCCCAGATCTCGTTTGCCGCTGCTATCGCTTGCATCGTTGTCTCAGAGCTCTGGTGTTGTGAGTAGTGTTTTCAAAGTTTCTAGCTTAAATTTAATAGTTTTTTGGGTGTATGCTTTTAGTAGTGTAGGTTTTTCTTCCCTTTCCTCTCCTTCGCTGGTGCGTCGTGTTAGAAAAAGTTTCTAAACAGTTATCCACACCTCAGTGGAACTCCAGAAGACAGGAAACAGTTGATGGGCTTAACACAGTTTTAATACAGTAAGAAAGCACAACACATAAACGATACTCCTTAGAAATACATTTTCAGAGTTGAGGATGAAAACTTATTACTATGGAGTATCGTTTGTGTTGTGCTTTCTTATTGTATTAAAACTGTGTTAAGCCCGGCAACTGTTTCCTGTCTTCTGGAGTTCCATTGAGGTGTGGATAACTGTTTAGAAACTTTTTCTAACATGACCTCCAGGATGTTTCATGAAGTTGAGGATGAAAATGTATTTCTATGGAGTATTGTTTGTGTTGTGCTTTCTTACTGCATTAAAACTGTGTTAAGCCCATCAACTGTTTCCTGTCTTCTGGAGTTCCACTGAGGTGTGGATAACTGTTTTCTAAGCTGCAATTGCACCTTTTTCTCCTTTATTGTGGTTATTAGAAAAAAGTTTCTTGTTAGTTAGTTTCCTCCCTCAGCTGTGTGTGTGTGTGTGTGTGTGTGTGTGTGTGTGTGTGTGTGTGTGTGTGTGTGTGTGTGTGTGTGTGTGTGTGTGTGTGTGTGTGTTTCTTGAGTGTGTGGTGGGTTAGTGTGAGGCCTTGTGTTTCTATTTTTTTTTTGGGATGGCTGATCAGCCAAAACAAGTGTTTAGAAAGTGCACAGAGTGTGGCCACAAACTGTTGCCTGCTGACGGTCACACTCTGTGTGTCCTTTGCATAGGTGTAGCCCATCTTTCTTTGGGCTGTAGTATTTGTGCAGGTTTTAATCCGCGAGCCCTAAAGAATCGCAGGGCATAACTAGTAATGAAGGGTCTCCTTCCTACTACAGAGGTGGCTGCCTCCACTACCTCTTCGGTCACGGCTGTGACCACTTCTTCAGAACCCTCCCTCTCCACCTCTCCCTCCCAGGCTGGGACTCGCCCTCCTGCCTCTAGGCCTGGGAAGGAGAGCATCATAAAGGCAGAGAGAAAGAGAGAGAGCATAAGGCAGATAGGAGGAAGAGTTCCCCAGACCATTCAGCACTGGCCAGGCCTCCTCCAAAAATTCAGACCATTCATCGACCTGACTCCCCTCGGCTCCAATCGCCCAGATGTTCGCCGGAGCCGGCAGAGCCCAGGTCGTCATCTAGGGCTTCGGCTCACCGACCTGCCAGGTTGAAGTCAGTAGCATCGTTGTGGTCCACCTGCAGTTTATCCGAAGCTGACATGGAGAAAATGATGCAGAGATTTATTCATACACAAATACAGATGGGAGTCTTGCCAGCCCCCTCTTCTTCTGGAGGGGGGAGCTCACTTTCCTTTTTACACCTATTTCTCCTTCTCCGATCTGACCTCTGGTTTCGGAGTATATGGATTTGAAAGGTGGAGACCAGCACCGATGGTACCTCTTACCTCAACGCCAGCAACTACCTGGAGTGCGTCGGATCCGAGTGGCTCTCAGAGCTGCAGCCTGGGTGTTGGATGTGGGGGGGTGGAATTTTTCCCGTCAGCACGGACCTTGTTGGGTCATGGCCATCTCCCGGCACTCCGTCCTCTTCGGGCCCAGCCCCGATCCCCGCGTCAGATCTGGGGAGAGCAAATCCCTTACTGGTGTCCCAGGAAGCTTGCTTGCCCTAAGCGTTCGACGTGGTGAAAAGAGTTTTATCCAATGGATCGAGACCGCTGACTATCTCTTTGGATTCCACCCAGACTCCTTCTGCTTTGGGTGCAATTCCCGTAATTTTACCGCAGGGTCAGCCCGTGCCCGAGGAGCCCCAAATGGTTCCCCTTGAGGAACATCAGGTGGTTTGTGAGCCCGCTCCAGAGAGCCCCACCAGAGAGGTTCCTACGTTTCATACGTGCAAGAAGAGGCACTTGGACTCCTCTCCAGAGTCCCTCACTGAGGACACTGATTTGGAGGAAGGGGAAGGTTCCCCCACATCACCTCCCGAGGATGTCTCCTTTGGAGACATCATGGAACTATTGTGCCAGTGGGGAGGTTGGTCTGCCCCAACACCTTCCTCGGACTAATCGGTGTTCCTGGAGGCCTTTGGCAAGGGCCTGTCTACTTCCTGGGTGCCCCCCCCACGGATCCCATAGTGGACTTGGTCACCCCACGGGCTTGGAAGGAACTGGACACCGTGGAGCCAATTCTAAAACACCCAGATAAAATTTTAAGTCCCCCCTGTGGACAAACCTGCCTGGAATAAAGGGTCCCGGTAGTGGTGTCTATCACATAAAAATGCACAGAAGCTCCAGGAGGTTCCTCCACTTCCCGGCTAGGGGTCAAGCATTACCAGTTTCAAGCCCTACCCTTTGGTCTCAACACAGCCCCCAGGGTGTTCACCAAAGTGATGGCAGTGGTAGTGGCTCATCTGAGGCTTCAGAGAATTGAGGTCTGCCCTTATCTGGATGATTGGCTCCTTGCTGCTCCCACCAAGCATCTACTTTGCCAGACCAGAGACTATTTCCTACATCTTACACACCATCTAGGAATTACAGTCAACACAGCCAAATATCTTCTAAACCCTGTCCAGGTTATATAATACATAGGAGCAAGGATAGACACTTTACAGACAAAAGTCTTCCTGACCTCGGAGAGAATTCGAAGCTTACGGATGCATGTCACCTTCATCTGTCAGTCTCATCTCCTTTCAGCAGAGCCAGTTTTACGGGCCCTAGGTTCTATGGCAGCAACGATCATGCTTCTACCGTGTGCTTGTTTACACATGCGAGTACTTCAGTGGATTCTAGCAGTGCAATGGTCTATGTTGGGTCTTCCGTTGACGCATCCAATACACATAAGCAAAGTCTGGAGGTCATCCCCCCTCTGATGGATGCATTCTTCAAAAATGTTGGAAGGACGACCTTTTGTCACAGCTCCTGCCCAAGCCACAGTGACCACAGATGCCTCCCAGCTGGGAGGGGAGCATTACTCAGGAAGGACGGTTCAAGGCATGTGGTCCCCGATCAAGACCAGTTTGCTTATAAATGTACTAGGAATGAGGGCAGTCCTTTTAACGTTGCAAGCCCTTCATGCCTTTCTCCCTCTAGGGAAGTATTGCAATTCAGTCAGACAACATGTCAGTGGTCTGGTGCATCAACAAATAGGGAGGGACCAGATCCTGTCACAAGGCCATGAGAGTTTGGGAATGGGCAATCTCCACCAGTCATTTTCTAGTAGCAATGCACATTCCAGGACAGTCCAACATACTGGCGGACAAACTAAGCCGGACTATTCTGACGCCTTATGAGTGGTCTCTGAATCCTTCGGTAGCGAAGCAGGTCTTTCTAGTGTGATGGGTCGGCCTTGCTGCGATCTCTTCGCATCTCCTTCCAACGCGAAGTGCAGCAAGTTCTTCGCTCTGAACCCCCTGCCGGGGAATCCCCCAGAGATGCTCTAGTTCATGCTTGGCCTCCCAGTCTTCTTTATGCTTACCTTCCTTTACCTCTTATTCCAAAGTTCCTCCAGAAGGCATGTCGACTGGGAAGCAAAGTGATCCTTCCAAGACCAGAAAAACAAACTAGCGAAAACCACCACAAATTCAAAAGTCAAGAACTCGACTCAGGCCAGACCGGAAAAACAAACTAGCGAAAACCACCGCAAATTCAAAAGCCAAGAACTCGACTCAGGCCAGACCAGGCTGTTTTGCTTGTCTGAAGAAGTTAGTGCTCATTTAGTGAGATATGATTAATATTATATTATTTTTCTTGGGTAGCTGTTCTAGTTATTTAGATGCTTAGGACAGTATGCATTAATTATTATATTTATTATATTAGTTATTTTACTTGAAAGCAGGCAAGATACAATGCATGCATAGGTAATTTTTGATTAGGAAGCATCGCGCTACCATTATTAGTATTTATGCTGTAGGTTGAACATCGTTATTTTTATGTTATTTTATACATTTTACATATTTATCTACTTTATATAGTTTAATAATCAAAATATTGTGCTTTTTTCTTTTAGTTTAAAGCCTGTTATTATTACAGTCTCGGTGTATGAATTTCTTATTATGTTAATAGAGAATTGCAAATGCACCTTAGTTAGCTGTGATCTGTACCTTTAAGGAGTTAAAGGGAGAGCAAGGGGCGTGGTTAAGTGTTTCAATGCTGGTATTTAAACTCACTTGTAATGGTGTGAATGTTTTGCTTGTCTGAAGAAGTTAGTGCAAGGTACTAACGAAAAGCTTTTACAGTGGCTTAATAAAATTTGTTGTTTTTCATGTTTTTTACGTTTTGGACTGGCCTGAGTCGAGTTCTTGGCTTTTGAATTTGCGGTGGTTTTCGCAAGCAAAGTGATCCTCATTACCTCGTTTTGGCCTCACCAGGTATGGTTTCCCTTCCTCTGGTCTCATCCTTGGATCCCCTTCCAGATCTCATCCCACCTCGAGGGTCCCGCATCTAAACCTGGACAGTCTGAAGCTCACGGCTTGGCTGCTCCAGTTCCCTTAATTGCTAGGACTCCCAGTTTGTCTTCTTCAGTCAAGACTATTCTGGTGGCAGCCTTTAAATTGTCCATTAGGAAGATTTACCGTAGCAAATGGAAGCGCTTTTGCATTTGGGCTTCTCAAAGGGATTTAGACCCCTTTCACTGCTCCAGTTCTGGCTATCCTTGATTTTTTGGCAAACATTTTTCAACAGGGGGCTAGCTCGTCTACAGTGAAAGTTCAACTAGCTGCCATTTCTAATTTCCACACTAATGAGAACATGGCTTCTTTGGCTTCTTCCAGATTGTGCAAAGGTTTTGTCAAAGGTACATTTCTTTTACAGGTGCTTCACCAAAGTATTAGTTTAAGGGTATGCACACACAACAAAGTATTAGTTTAAAGGTATGCACATTTTTGCAATCAGCGTATTGTACGTTTTTAATTTTTTTATATTTTTTCCCTAACAAATTTGTTTGCTTTTCAATTGAATTGTACAGGTTATAGGTCACATTAAAGGTGGGCAAAGTTTGGAAATGATTTATTGTAGTCTCATTTTTTTTAAACCACAGAAACCTGGCATTTTAACAGGGGTGTGTAAATGTTTTATATCCACTGTATATTCTCCTAATCAACCTTATAATTTTATCAGGGAGTGCAGATGCTTCCATTGCCCTGTTCATAAAGTCCCAGCTTACTCTGTCAAATGCTTTTTCTACATCAAGACCCACCAACAACAGTGGTATTTACTTACATTTTGCTTCCATCTTCATCATCAGTGTTCTGTTAATGTTGTCAAATGTTTGCCTCCCCCCCCACAAAACCATTTTGATCCACATCTATCAATTGTAGCATCACTTTTGCCATTATTTTAACCATTATAAACATAAACACTTTATAGTCATGGTTTAGTATTGAAATGGGCCTGTATGAAGCTGGATCTGATGGATCTTTACCCTCTTTAGGTATTACAGCTACCACCACTTTCTTTCAGGATGTTGATGCTCCTCTTCTCCTTAAAATATTGTTAAACAAAATGTTTTGGATGAGTTTTTCTTCCTTGCTTGCAGACTTCCACAGGAAAACCATCTATTCCTGGGGATTTTCCTGCAGACTGGTTTTACATCACCATTTTCATCCCATCTCGTCCTATACTAGCTGATAGTAATTGAGCCTCATCTACCTCTAACCTTGGCATATTTACTTCTTCCATAAACATTTCCATTTGTACCTTTTCCTGATTTCCGTATTGCTCTGCCTTTTACAGACTTTCATAGAATTTCTGAAATATTTCTAATACCTCTACAGGATCTCTTGTTATCTTCCTTGTTATAGGCTCCCAAAACTTGTTGGCAGCCCTTTCTTTTTTCTGTTGCCTGAGTCATTGTTCTAAAAGTTTTTGTGCTCTAGAGTTATTATCAAAAAACAGTTGCTTAAAAGCAGTTTTTTCTAAACTCATGCATATTTTCTGTTTAGCATTATACAGTTGCTCCTCTTCTTCTTCTGTGAAATTCCCCCTATTTTGCAATATTTTAATATTTGTCAGTCTCTACATAATTCTTATTATTCTTAACCATATCTCCCTTTATTTTATTTCCATCCTATTTTTAAACTCCACTTTAATTTTATCCCACTCCCTAGCTATATTTACAGAAGAAATTTCTATTTTCTCTAACAGCCCCTGAATAATTTCTTCTGCTCATTCCTTAAATTCCTCTCTTTTCAACAGATAGGTGAGAAAGCACCAGTGTCTCATTTTTTTAATTTCATTACAGTGTTTTTATTTTGATTATTGTTGGTGTATGATCTAAAATAGCTATTGGGTGTATATCAAGACCTTCAGTTGAATGCACATGTTCCTGTGAAATGTAAATTCTGTCTAGCCTAGTTTTTTATCTAGGGAATAATTTGTAAATTCACTCCAAACTCTTAGTACTGAATTCACATCTTCCATGCCAAATATTTTCATAAATTTCTTCAAAGTCTACCTTCCTTTGTTATTCTTTCTCTTCTGCCCCCCCCCCCCCAACACATCTTCACGGCTGCTCATCAAATTTCAGTCCCCACTTACAAGTAATATTCCTTGCTGTAAGCTGATTATTTCTCCTTAGTTTTCTTAAGCTCCATTATAGAAGTTTTAGATGGAATATAAATACATGCCAGTTTAATCCTTCTACCTTGCCAGTAGCACCTTAATACTACTCATCTACTATTATTACCTTTTTTATCCCCTTCTATCACTACTGGAGCTCCTCTTGCAATTAATACAAGTACTCCTCTTTTCTTTTGTCCCAGGTATTCCACTGAATAACAATCCTGAAAACCTTTCTTTATCAAATTCACATGTTCATTTCTTTCCAAGTGTGTCTCCTGTAACATAGCTATTTGCACTTTATATTTTTAGTATAGATCACAAGAGGTTCTCCCGTTCGATTCTTGGCTGGAGTGCGGGGAGTGCCTTCTGTGTGGAGTCTGCATGTCCTCCCCGCGGTCGAATGGCGTTCCGAAAGACATGCGTGAATGGGCATGCCTTCGTTGAAGGTTGGGCGTCGAGCTGGCAACTCAGCATCGTAAAAACCTACTGCCAATTATTAGCGGACCGGAGTTCCACTTTGGCGACCCCTAACCGGGAAAAGCCGAAAGACAACATTTTTAGTATAGATCACTACTCTTTCTTTTTCGTATTTATCTGTGAGACCATTGACATTTAATGACATCACAGAAATCATCATTGTATTAAAAGATTGTTATTTCCACCTTTTATTTATAACAGCTTTTTTGTTAAATGTCTAGTTCTAGCCTTCGTATTACATGTATACACTGCTTGGCAGGTTGAACTTTTATGCAGTTGTTTCTTGTCATATCCGTTTGGGCCTATGTCACATCTTATAAAACATTTTGTTTTATTGAAAACCATCAAACAAAAAGAAAACACACCCACAATACCCCCTAAAACCTATTAATTTAATACTAACACACAAAACTATGTAGATGTTGAACTATTGAAGTTTTGTCCTCCTAATAGGAACAAATATCCCAAACCGACAGCCACACTGGTAGACTTGAGTTAACCCAAAAAAAAAGGTTATCCATGCTAAGATGCATGGTACAGCCTGTGCTTCTACAAAGCGCTGTGTGGTTTTGTCTTATCTTTATAACTCTCCCAGCTGAGAAAACACCTCCATGCTTTCAAAGAACGTGATCTCCTAGTCAGTTAGTCATTGTCAGATTGTCTCCGTAGAGACATGAGGAACAGAAACAAATTGCTACTAAGCATACATTTATTTGCTAGAAAGCTTTATAATTTTCAATATTCTTCTTCATTTACTTGCTTTCTGTTAAAGCTTGTAAGTAGATCAAACTAATCCAGTCATTCCCCCATGCAAGGATGAGGAAAAAGACCATTAATTTTCCTTTTGTCATGCTCTTTTAACCAGACTTTTCTTCTTTTTTTCCCTTTACATTGTAGTGCCTACACCTCTCAAAACTGAACAAGTAGAAAGAGAGAAGGGAGAAAGGAGAAAAAATGGAGCACCTGTCCACAATGGTATCCTTATTACACTTTTGTAATTTTTGTAAAGTTTTGTAAATCACTTAAAACAACTGAGAAAACTTCACTTTATAGCATGCAAAAAAAATCATGCACCATAAAAATAGTACTATTAAGAAAAATCTTGTTTTACATGGTTAACTTTCTCCCGTCTCATCCCCTTCCCAAATATTTTTCAGAACATTAATGACATGAAGCAGGGCATATGCTTTAGAGTTCCCTAGAAGTCCAACAAAGTCCAGTATTTTCAGATTTTTTTGTTCTGTCATATTTCACAAATATAATTATTGCTTTGTAGTCCCACATTTGTCAAATTCCAAGTTATCGATTTTGTTCCTGTTCATCTTAATCTCCCAAATCCTGTTTGCTTCATTTCCAATGTACTCTTGATTCTTCTCGTCAACTCTAGTGCTCCATTCCTTCTCTCAAGCATTTTCCATTGAAACATTGAGATAGATTTAACTGGCACAATCTGCGTGTGGTCTTTATTACCAGAAGAACAGGAAACAAAGTCTCCTCCTGTTTGACAGGTCACTTGTTTGGACAAACTTTTATATTTCCTCTTTAGCATGTATTTCATCAAAAATTATTTTGTCTCACCAGGGAAGAATACCTTGAAGACAGCTGGGTACAGCAGTTTGAATCTTGTGACTGCTTCTCAACATTCCCTGAATAGTGGAATAAATGTACTTCTCTTCTGGTTGGTGTACGATGATTAATAATTCTCCACACTCTGCTGTCTCCCACTTTTAGTACTTTGTCCTTCTGCCACAGTTTTGTCAAAATTAACTCCTCCTGCTGGCAGGATTACATGTTTACTATTGAAGGTCTGGGTTGCTTTCTCATAGCCAGTTTTGGAGCATATACATGATGTGACCTTTCAGTTAACTACTGTGGAATACCAGTCCAGCTGTTTATTTGTGCCTTCATAACATTAATACAGTGTGTTCCTTCCATCTGCTCTGGTACAGCTGAAAATCTCAGGTTTTCCCTACATACTCTGTACTCTAATTCCGTTATTTTTACAACATCTGTTCTTAAGCAGTCTAGTATTTCATCAAGCCTTTTCTTCATTTCGACTTATGATTTTTGCAGCTTTATCACCTTATATGAATATCCGTTTAAAGCTTCTTCCATTTCTTTCAACCTTGTGTTGTTTGAATTGAGGTACTCCATCAGTGTTTCATTTACTGTAACCAGGTCTGTGTGCAATTGTCTTATACTTACTTCTAGGTTACTGGAAGTCATGTCTGGAGCTTGCACTGCTTTTTGCTGAGCAGTTGCAGTACTTTTTTCTAATCTGTGTTTTTCCCTCACCTTTTGTAGCTGATTTTCCTTCAGGTCCTCTGCATTTCTTTTTTTCTGGCATCCAGGCAGTGCACTTACTAGCCAGTTACTGAAATTTAACCAGAAATACAAAAGTCCACTGGCCTTCTCTGACGAGTTTCTATTTTCTACTGGGGGAGCTAGAATTAAGCTGTTACTCAATGTGCAGCCATCTTGGAAGTCCTGTCAGGCTCATATGTTAAAGTTTATTCTGACTAATTGTGAATGTGTGAAGAATGTTTTGTTTACAGTTTCTTCTTCTGAGGATAATGTGCAGTAAGTAATAGTTTCCACTATCTTTACTGGCCACAACTCATTTTTTTAAAGGGTGCATGTGTGACTCAGTTGATACTTCTTCCAGGGCTGTGGCCACTGGTACTGTTTTGAACAAGTTTGCCTGGGTGCATTCTCAAAATCTTTCATATGATGTGAAAAATGAGACTTTAAATTCTCCTTTGGATAGAGATTTAGTTTTTGGCTCCTCTGCTGCAGAGGTTGTCGAAAATGTGATGAAAGGAGCAAGTTGATAGAAGAAATATAAGATTTTTCACCCCTTCATCCAGTTTCAGCAAATAAATAAATAACTAAGCAGTCTCACCAAAATGCAGTTATAGACTTTTAAAGAAATGGCAGGAGATTCGACTCCACCCCACCTCAAAAAAAAAAAAAAAAAAAAAGTGCAGTCCAACAAGTCAGAATGACTATTTATCTCATTACAGCCATGTGTGCTTCCAGTCATTTCTGCATTTACTTCCTGGTGCGCCTCTAGTCGTCAAATATTGCCCTGTTCATATTTGCATTAATAATCCCAAAACCATGCTACATGCAAGGCATCAGAATATTTTATCTTGAAGCATTTATGATGGCAAACACAATTGTATTAATATTTGAACTCTGTCAGTGAGTATTTGTCAGCACTGTAAAACATACCTCTCAAATGTACCTCATTTTTAGGAAAGTTCCTCATTTTGAGTCTTAAAATGTCCATGTTTCTCACTGTTCCACATTGAAAGGGTATGTCACATATTTAGTATTAAGATAAATATTATTGAATCTTATTAATTCGTCGAAAGAATGATCTGATGTCACCCTTTTCATTCTTCCTCGCTACTGGGTTATGGATACATCCTCAGATCCGACTCGGATGCATTTTTCACAGACTTTGGTTCCAGCCTCAAGTTCCTTCCACTACCCACAATGCTCTACACTGTACTCAGCCTCCTTAGATCTCATTTGCCTCTAATGCTGACAGCCGTGGTTCTCAGGTTTTGACTTTGATTCAAAAAAACAGAAATTAGTTATTGGATAAGTGTCATATTTTATCATTTTCTCTTCTCTTATACTTCTTTCCCTCCTCTCCCATTAGTTTTTCTTGGTGTTAGGGTTTTCCTTTTTGAGCCTTAGCATTTTTTCCCTTTATACTGCTCTTCTCCTTTTTCTTCCTCCCTGTTAGTGAGTTTAAAAAAAAAAAGAGTAGAGGTTGATGTTCTTTGTGTTTTTATTGTTGCAGTCATCACATTTGGGTTATCTATTGCAGTAGCCCTCAGTCGGCCTGATTATCAAAGTCTTGGGTCCTGCGTCTGTTGCTGTCTCTTCTTCCGTGATGTCAGGTAGTCAGGGGTATAAAGCATGCAGCCGATGCCTTTCTTGCTCTGCGGTGCCTGAAGCAGAAGCAGTTCGCAAGTGTCAGTCGGCCGACTCCTGAAATTTTCATTTTTGAATTTCAAAACCGAAGTCTTCAACTAAAGCTAAGTACCCTAATGGGGAAACTTTTTCTTGATCTAAACCAATGTCAGTAAAAGTCAATTATTGCATTACTTGTGGAAAGCAAATACCTCATAAAGATTTTCATTCGTACTGTATTCCTTGCCTAGACCCAGACCACGACGTTCTTCGCTGTCAGTTTTGTGCCTTATTTAAGCAATGAACTATTTGTCATTGGTATATTTTCGCTTCTAAATATTTTTGTACTCTGTTCAATTATCCAGATATGTCTTCGGTAAGCCATCTGACTACCGACATTCCAAAAAACGCAAAGATAAAGACAGAGACAGGCCACCTAGGTCCAAAGCTGCCGACTATGCTTCTCCTAAGCTAGACGCCAGTTCGCCGGTATTCAGTGAGGTGCTTTCGCAGCCCCTGATACCCACCACTTCAGATTCGCAGGCCTCTACTGAGACCCATTCGGAGTCCGGTATGCCACAAGATGCTTCAACTGTGGAACCTGCGGATGTCTCTATCTTGGATGGGTCCGGAGCCACTGTGCAGGCACCGGTTTCTGAGGGTGTATTCAAGCCTACTGACTTGCATATTAAACCGATGCCATCGTCTTCTTCAAGGCCTAAAACTCGAACCATGCCTAGAAAACTGACACCCAGACCGCATGGTCAGGCCTCTATGCCTAAAAAACAAATGATAAGAATGACTGAAAACTTTATTACTTTAATCAGGGGAAGCCAACCTTCCCCCTCTAAGAGACCTAGGACTGAATTTGCTTATGATACTTCTGACCAGGATTCTGAGATTTATGTTTCCTCTGATGACCAGGATTTATCCTTATCTACTTATGAGGATTCTGATGCAGAGGACTCTATTCCCTCTGCCCCCCCCCCCCCCAGAGGATTTCTCTTTTGGTGAAACCTTGCATACTCTTAGGGAGCATTTTTATTGGGAAAGCCAGGATTACTCGGATTCTAAAAAGAGGCTAAGGGATTTCTTACTCCTGCCCCAGCACAGGCCTTTAGCTATCCCTCCTGTACTAAACATTGTTGATGATGACTTTTTGGAATATAGCTTGGCCCCTAACTCTTTACCTCCTGCTCCAAGGAAACCTGATAGATATTACAGGGTTCCTGACTCTCACAAGTTCCTTTTTAAAAATCCTACTGCGGATCCTGGGACCATTTCACAGGGACCCAAGGGCATTAAGGCTACTACTGCCAAAAATCCTACCCCCTCTGATAGAGACTCTGGGGCGCTGGATAGATGGGGTAAGAAGGTATACACTTCTACAACCTTGGCCATTAGGGCCTTAAATTGCCAGTTTCATATGTTAAAGTATCAGCCGCATATTATTGGATTGCTTAAACAGAAAATGATGTTGATTCCTGAGTGTGCTGAAAACAAGGATTTACAGGATTTAATGCATTCTGCTGAAAAGGTTGGAAAACATATTTTGCAATGTGGTTTTGATTCTCTAAAGGCATCTTGCAGGGCTGCCATCACTGGGTCTGTACTTAGAAGGGATGCTTGGCTTAAAGTGCAATCCTTGCCAATTCATGTCAAAGCTAAATTGCTGGATGTTCCCTTAAATCAGGACTGCCTGTTTGGCAACAAAGCAGAAGAAGTTCTTAAAAAGACGGAGGAAAAAGATGAATCTATGCAAACTGTTCAAGATTTCCTACAAGTACAGCCTCCAAGATTTAGTAGGCATTGTCCCTCTAAGAATTGGTCCTTTCCTGCCTCTTCCAGGCTTTCTCAGTCCAAACACAGAACCAGCAGAACACCCAGGCTTCAGTCCCAGGGTATGCACAGGACTAAGCAGTGGGGGGCTCTCACTTCCAAATCAGGGAGTAGTAAGACCCCCCCCCCCTCCCCTATGGTAAACTGTCTCAATGACTTAATTTTAAAACTTCCAAGCACTTCTCAACTGACTGCTCCTTTAGGGTGAAAGATTGCTTTGCAGGCAAAAAACTGGGAACTCACTACCGAGGACAAATGAGTTTTAAATATAGTTTCCCAAGGATACATATTTCAATTCCACACATTACCAACCCCAAATGGTTGGCCAGATCTACCCCCAAATCAGTGGGCAGAAGCTCAAAAGCCAAGTACTCTCTCTCTTGAGCATAATGGCTATTCAAACTGTACCAGAAGAGGAAAAGGGACAAGGTTTCTACTCAAGACTTTTCCTGGTACCAGGAAAAGACAACTCATGGCATCCTATCCTGGACCTTTCTACCTTAAACATCTTTTTGGTGAGTCCAAAATTCAAGATGCTAATTCTTCACCAGTTACTTCTTATGCTAGGGAAGGATGCCTGATTGGCAACACTGGATTTAAAGAAAGCCTACCTGCACATCCCAATCAGGGAATCTTGCAGAAGATACCTACGCTTCAAAGCAGGCTACATGCACTATCAGTTCTTTGCACTGCCCTTTGGCTTATCTACTGCGCCTAGGGTATTCACAAAGTGCCTAGCTCCAGCCATTGCTTTTTGCAGGCAAGGAAATATTCAGATATACCCATACCTGGACGATTGTCTAATTCAGGCAGAAAGCCAGGACATATTTTTGAATCATGTGGCATTTGTACAAAAGGTGTTAACTTGTCTGGGGAACACCATAAATGAAAAGAAATCACATCTGGTATCCTGTCAACAAATTATATTCCTGGGAGCAAGCTTGGATACAACTTCCCAGATGGCTTTCCTCACGCCATAGAAACAAATTCATTTGACAACTTACTTCAAACTAGTGACCAGAAAAACCCTGCTATCTGCAAGGCAAATACTGCAAGCCTTTTGGGTTCATGGCCTTGTGCATTCTACTAACTCCATATGCAAGACTGCATATGAGGAAACTACAATGGTATCTAAAAAGCCTATGGTGTCAGCAATCTCAGGATCTAGAAGCAATGATTCCTATCATGCCTACTGTTAGAATTCCTTTGGTGGGCAGAGGCCTGCCACCAAAACAAGCGACTAACATTCACTCTACCCCCTGCCGCCCAAACCCTAACAACAGACGCATCAGACTATGCATGGGGGGCTCACCTGGCAGAGAAGTGCATTCAGGGCAAATAGAACCCTAGTCAAATGCACCTGCATATCAATGAAAAAGAAATGTTAGCTGTACAGAATGCTGTGACAGCCTTCAAGGACCACATTCTTCCAGGACAATTAATGGTAAAGATGGACAACACCGCTGTTATGTGGTACATAAACAAGCTGGAGGATACCCATTCTTACCCCATCTGCAGACTAGCCATGGCTCTGTGGAACACAGCCTTGAGCTACCAAGTGCATCTACAGGCTCAGTTCCTGCCAGGAAAACTAAATACACTGGCAGACAAACTAAGCAGAAATCGCATGGACCCACACAAGACTTTCAAAGACTTTCAACATGTTGATCAACAAATGGGGGAGCCCAGATATAGACCTGTTTGCCTCCCCCCAGAACTACCAATTGGACAAATTCTGCAAAAGGACTCGCCACAAACAAGCTTGGAAAGTGGATGCTCTGTCCTTCAGCTGGAAAAATCTATCAGTTTATGCCTTTCCTCCTCTGCCTCTCCTCCCCCAAGTACTACTAAAGATCAAACAGGACAAACCAAGGATGATACTGATTGCACCAGGCTGACCACGCCAACACTGGTACTCCCTCTTGTACAGTGTGTCACAGCTAGCCCCATGGCACCTGCCTCAGACCCCTACCATGCTGTCACAGCAGGAGGGCCAGATTCTGCATCCCCAGCTTCAAACCCTGAACCTGGCAGCCTGGCTAATTACCTAATCTCTCTGTTACCATCCCTCAGTAAACAAGTGTTGGATGTCATTTTGGAGGCAAGAAGGCCTAGTACTAGAAAATCTTGTGCTGAAAAATGGAAAAGATTTGGTGCCTGGAACCAAACTCAGGGGATGGCCACAGCAGTGCCCAATTTACCTCAGATTCTTCAATACCTGACTGAGATGCTTCACAATGGCCTTAACTTTTCCTCCATCAAAATTCATGCCTCAGCCATTTCAGTTCATTACAACACAGAACCACCCCTATTTTCTCACCCACTGCTCAAGCAGTTCCTCAGAGGGGCCAAAAACTTAAGACCACCCAGGAGAGCCCCTACTCCAGCCTGAGATCTTAACTTTGTATTGGAAAAACTCACTCTTCATCCTTTTGAGCCAGCTGCAAGTGCAGAGTTAAAATTCCTTTCTTGGAAAACAGCTTTCCTTTTAGCAATTACTTCAGCAAGAAGGGTATCTGAATTACAGGCCCTTATGGCAGTGGAGCCTTTCATCATCTTTCATGCGGACAGGGTGTCCCTCAGGACCAATCCCTCATTCATGCCCAAGGTGGTATCCAGTGTGGCTCTTAATCAATCCATTCATTTGCCAACCTTCTTTTCTAATCCACAGAACAAAGGGGAACGAATACTGCACTCCTTAGATGTGCACATACAACTTAGATTTTACTTGGACAGGACTAAACTTCAAAGGAAATCTGAAAACTGCTGGTGGCATTTGCTGCAGGGGCAGAGGGGAAGGCTACTTCAAAGCAAACCATTTCTAAATGGATAGGCCATTGCATACATTTCTGCTACAAGCACCATGGAAAACCTATCCCACAGGGGATTAGACCCCATTCAACCAGGGCTGCATCTACCTCTACAGCCTTTCTCAAAGGTGTCCCTACCAGGTGTCCACATTTATTGGCATCCTGCAAAGTCTTTTAAATACAGACAGATGTCCATGAAGTAACAGTTCTACCACAGTAAAATATTTTTTTAAGTATTTTTCATTGAGAAACTCTGAAGTAACCGTCTGGACAGCAAGCCCTGCAGTTCATACATTAAAATCACCTGGGTCTGCGTATCCAAAAGTAGTTTATCTTTGTTATTCATGTTAGCCAATTTTCAGATACAAAATGGACCCTACCTAGAATGCAGGCCTCGAGCCGTTTTAACCACAAATTATCATCCCTGTAATGTGCTGAGTCTTAGAACAGCCCTTTACGCAGTCACAAAGGAAGTTAATTGAATTTCAGAAATTCAGGTAGTCTCTTCCAAGCCACAGTATATTTTTCACAAAGATAAAGATGTCCTTCAAGGATGCATCTGCAGTCATAACAAATGGGTTGTCCTGTCGTCAGGCAGCCCTTCGGTCGGCCGGATTCCAAAGTCTGGGTCCGGCTTCGGCTGATGTCGCACTTCACCTGACGTCATCTCTGCTGGTCTTCGGGTATAAAGGCATCAGCCGACGCCATTTTCCTCAGTCTTTCTTGCCGTGCGGCGCCCGAAGCAGAAGCTGTTCGCAAGTGCCGGTCGGTCAGATCCAGAGATTACTACTACCGAATACTACTTCGAAGACTTCTAAAAGCTAAGTACCCATTGGGGACTCTTTCTTGCCTCAGCCGATGTCAGAAAAAGTCAATAACTGTTTAACTTGTGGGAAACAAATACCTCATAAAGATTTCCACTCTTACTGCCTGCCTTGCTTAGGCCCAGACCACGACGTAGCAGCCTGTTCGCCTGTGCTTCCTTCAACCAACGAACGCTTAGGCGCGGTCGGAGTTCGCTGAACAGTTTTTCGCTCAGATTTTGCGTACATTATGCCGCCGGATCCTCCGACTACCCAAATTGTTAAAAACGCAAAGAAAAAGACCGACACTCGCGGTCGCGGTTTCGGCGAAACCACGGTTAAGCAAGCGAGTGTCTCGGTTTCGCAGAAACCGAGAAAACCGGTCAATCTTCAGCCGAATCCATGACTACTACTGAGGCTCCTGCTACCTTAGTTGAATCGGCCTCAGAAGTTTTGCCTACTACTGTGGTTCCTAGTGATTTATCAGACACCATTCCTTTGGATGTCTCTACCCCAGCACGTGGTGCTGCTAGGCCTCCTGCAGCCATGTCTATTAAGGCCTTTGCCAGGGCTAAAGCAGCCAAAACTGTGCCTGTTAAGCCCCCCTCACACAGGCCCACTTCTAGTTCACAAATGCATACTCTGGCAGAGGATTTAATATCCTTAATTAGGGGATCCCAATCTCACCCAGACAGGGCCTCTCAGCCCCCAGAAAAGAGACCTAGAGCAGAGCCCCCCGTGCCAGTGTCCTCTGATGATTCTTCGGATGACTCAGACATTACAGATCAGCCAGAGGCTCCTTTTTCTACTTATGAAGATTCCGATGCTGAAGAATCCATTCCATCTGCCTCTCCACCAGAGGAATTTTCCTTTGGGGAAACCTTACATGCCATGAGAGAACAATTCCAATGGCAGGGACAAGATTTCTCAGATTCAAGAAAAAGGCTTAGGACATTTCTGCACTTACCACAACATAGGCTCTTAGCTATACCTCCAGTACTGCCTGTTGTGGATGATGCATTTAATGATGTTTGCACTGCTCCTGATACTTTACCTCCAGCCCCTGCCAAACCAGATAGATTTTACAGGGTGCCAGACACTCATCACCACCTATACAAGGCCCCACTTGCAGATCCTGAGACTATTTCCCAGGGGCCTAAGGCAGTAGCCTCGACCTCAGCAAAAAACCCTATTCCTTCTGAAAGGGAATCCAGGTCCTTAGAGAGATGGGGGAAAAAAGTTTACACCTCTGCTACTCTCTCAGCCAGAGCTTTAAACTGTCAGTTTCATATGATCCAATACCAAGAGTTTATGCTTGATCAGTTAACTAAGAAGCTGTCCACTGATGACTCCTTAGATAAGAAATATGTTTTATAAATGGTGCATAACATTCAGCAGGTTAGTAACCATTCTTTAAAATGTGGCTATGATGCACTGGAGGCTTCATTTAGATCAGCCATGACTGGCACAGTGATAAGAAGGCATGCATGGTTGAAAGAACAGGTCTTGCCGGATCATGTTAAAGCAAAGCTGTTAGATGCTCCTATGGATAAGGCCAGTCTATTTGGTACACCTGCTCAGCAAGTAATGAAGAAAATGGAAGAGAAGGCAAAATCTGTACAAACAGTTAAGGATTTCTTACAGGTTCAGCCTCCAAGATTTAGCAGGAACTGGCCTGCCAAAAATTGGTCCTTTCCAGACTCCTCAAAATCTCAAAGAGGCAGGAATAGACGCTCTAGAGGCAGAAATCAATCCAGAGGAGGTGCCTACAGAGGACGACAGTGGCAAGGCAATAACCGAGGCACAGACACAACCACTGCCACTGCAACAGGACAATCACAGTGACTTGGCTCTGACACCGCCTACTAGGGAGCAAATAACAGCACCTTTAGGCGGAAAGTTAGCCTTATTTTCGAAAAATTGGCACTATATCACAAAAGACAAGTGGATTTTGCAAACCATAGACCAAGGTTACAGGTTCCACTTCCACACCTTACCAGTAAAAAGAGGAATGCCAAACCTACCTCCAAATCAAAAAACAGAAGCTCTAAAGCAGATAGCGCAATTAACAAAGATAAGAGCTGTGGAAAGAGTACCAATAACAGAACAGGGCAAAGGATTCTACTCCAGACTTTTCCTAGTACCAAGAAAAGAGAAAAGTTGGAGACCTATTCTCGACCTGTCCTTCTTAAACACATACATCATTGTCCCAAAATTCAAAATGCTGATCCTACAGCAACTTCTTCCCATGCTGGGCAAGGAGTGTTGGCTGGTAACTGTAGATCTCAAGGAGGCATACCTGCACGTCCCCATACGACCAAATTGCAGAAGATACCTCAGATTTCTTGCAGGATCAGAGCATTATCAATTCTCAGCATTGCCCTTTGGCTTATCTACTGCCCAGAGTATTCACAAAATGCCTGGCATCAGTAATCGCCACTGCAGGCTACAGGGAATCCAAATTTATCCATACCTGGACGACTGCCTGTTACAAGCGGACAACAAAAGCAAGCTGACAACAGATTTACAAAGAGTCATTTGCTTACTACAAGCCCTGGGATACACAGTCAATTTACAAAAGTCAAGACTGATACCATCCCAAACAAGAACATTCTTGGGTGCAGAATTGGACACAGCAAAACAAATGGCATTCCTAACTGCAGAAAAACAAAACAACTCCTCTTTACTTCTTGGCATTAACAAAGCAGAACAAACTAACAGCAAGAAAAGTACTGCAGGCCTTGGGCTTCATGGCATCATGCATAATCTTGGTCCCACATGCCAGACTGCATATGAGAAAGCTACAGTGGTACCTAAAGAATTTATGGTCTCAACACAGGCACAGCTTAGAAACTGAAATCCCACTAATCCCATGCCTGAAACAGGAGTTCCTGTGGTGGGCTCAAGCATGCCAGTCAAACCCAGGCTTGCCCTTCCACAACTTTCAAGCAAGCCAAACCATCACAACGGACGCCTCAGACCTAGGCTGGGGGGGCGCACATGTTGGACAAATGCATAAAAGGATTGTGGACTCCAGACCAGCTGCACCTGCACATAAACCAAAAAGAAATGCTGGCAGTAAAACTAGCAATCCAGAAATTCAGACCATTCCTCAAAGAAGGCCATTTAATGATAAGGACAGACAACACCACAGTCATGTGGTACATCAACAAACAGGGAGGCACTCATTCATACCCCCTATGCAGAATGACTCTGGACCTTTGGAATATGGCTCTGAGCTACAATATCCAGTTACAGGCAATATTTATGTTAAGCAGAACCACCTCGGATGCTCACGAATGGATGCTACACCCGGACATCTTCAAGGCCAGCACAAAGAAATGGGGAATGCCACAAATAGACCTATTCGCATCCCCACTCAATCACCAGCTCAAAAAATTCTGCACAAGGACATACCACCCACTTGCATGGAAGGTGGACTCTCTATCCTTCAGTTGGAAAGGCCTGACAGCATATGCATTTCCACCTCTTCCTTTGATGCACAAGGTACTACTGAAAATCAAAGAGGAACGCCCAAGGATAATCCTGATAGCTCGAATTGGCCAAGACAACACTGGTATCCATTGCTGAGGAGCATGTCTCAGGGAGAATGTGGTCAATACCCTGATGCCTTTGATGTTAACTCAGAACAACTACAACATCATGCACCCAGACCTAAAAACCTTGCAACTGACTGCCTGGAACATCACATAGCAGCAACTAACCCAGACCTATCCCAAAGGGTTAAAGACATTATCCTTGAAGCCCGCAGACCTTCAACAAGAAGGAACTATGCAGGAAAATGGAAAAGATTTGTCATTTGGAGTACTGAAAGAGGAAAAGATGTGTCGAACATAGATATTGCTAACATCCTGGAGTACTTGGCAGAGCTTCTACATACAGGCCTGTCCTATTCCTCCATCAAGATACATGCATCAGCTATTTCAGCAGAATACAGCTTCGATCCACCTGTCTTTTCGCATCCTCTACTCAGGCAGTTCCTCAGAGGGATCAAGAATGTAAAACCTCCTAGGAAACCACCATTACCAGCATGGGACTTGAACTTTGTGCTAGAAAAATTGACACTCCCTCCATTTGAACCAGCAGCAACAGCAGATCTTCAACACCTATCATGGAAAACTGCTTTCCTACTGGCAATTACTTCAGCAAGGAGGGTTTCAGAACTACAGGCCTTAATGGCACTACAACCCTTCCTAATCTTCCATCAAGATAGGGTGTCCATGAGAACTAATCCTACATTTATGCCTAAGGTGGTATCCAGAGTGTCTTTAAACCAGGCAATCCACCTACCTACCTTCTTTCCCAATCCACAGAACAGGGGAAAGACTGCTGCATACCTTGGATGTACATAGACAGTTACGCTACTACCTGGACAGAACCAAAGGTGACAGAAAAACTGACCAGCTTTTAGTAGCCTATGCAACAGGAAGGGAAGGAAAAGCAATTTCCAAACAGACAATCTCCAAATGGATAGGAAATTGCATAAGATTCTGTTACTCCTACCACGGAAAACCAATTCCACAGAACATAAGACCTCATTCTACAAGAGCTACAGCCACTACCACAGCTTTCTTACGAGGAGTGGCAACCAAGGACATTATTGAGGTGGCTACTTGGACCTCCGTGCATACATTTGCCAAGCATTATAATTTACCTCTATACTCTAGATCCCGAGCAGGGTTTGCCACTGCTGTACTGCAAGGGATCCTAACTACACCATAATTCTTCTTCCTCCTCCCTAGTTTGGCTATGGTATTCTACCCATTTGTTATGACTGCAGATGCATCCTTGAAGGACATAGTACAGTTTTGTACCTACCATAAATGTAGATGTCCGAACAGGATAGCATCTGCAGTCAGGATTACCCACCTTCCTTCCCCTCTGTGGTACTCCTAGGGTATTTACCCTCCTAATAGCTAGCTGGGGGGGGAGTCTCTTATGGTGTATTTGTTTGTATATATGTACATACATTGTTATTTTTTGTGTTTGCCTTCTACTTTTTTGGAAACATTGGCATTTATCCAAAATTTAGATTACCAAGAGGGCAACTGGCATCTGGGGCAAGAAACACTGAGGAAAATGGCGTTGGCTGATGCCTTTATACCCGAAGACCAGCAGAGATGACGTCGGGTGAAGTGCGACATCAGCCGAAGCCGGACCCAGACTTTGGAATCCGGCTGACCGAAGGGCTGCCTGACGACAGGACAACCCATTTGTTATGACTGCAGATGCTATCCTGTTCGGACATCTACATTTATGGTAGGTACAAAACTGTACTTTTCCTTTCATACAAGTTTCTTGCATGCCTAAAGTAGCTACAGAATCTAACATTAACCAATCGATACAGTTGCCTGTTTTCTTTCTGTATTTTCTCAATAAGGGAGTGTATTTATTACATCTTCTTGATGTTCACAGGCAATTACGTTTTTATCTTAACAGAATGAAACACTGCAGGAAATCCGAACAGTTGTTTGTGTCCTTTTTCTCCTAATCAGCTAGGCCTGGCAGTAGCTAAAGTTACAGTAGCTAAATGGATTACAGACTGCATATAACTGAGTTATTCAAAGTGTGGTCTGAAATTGCCTTGTCCTCCCAAAGCCCATTCTACCAGGTCTATAGCTGCATCAGCTACTTTCTCCTCTAGAGCCCCATTGATGATATTTGCGCAGCAGCCACTTGGTCAAAATCTCAAACCTTTGTGACACATTACAAATTGGACATTGTCTCCAGAAGCAGGGCTTTGTTAGGTTCAACAGTGCTCTGGCACATCCTTCCTTGAGGCCACCCGAGAGTTATGTAACTGGGGGCTCTAATGCAGCCCAGTAGTAAGGAAGAATGAAAAGGACATCAGATTTTTTAATTTATGTACTTACCATAACTTGGCATCAGTGTTGTCCATTTTCTTCTCACCTTCCTCCCAACCAGCCGCCAGACTAGGAGTTTATTTTTTTTGAGTGAGAGACTCTGGTTTCTTTCCTGTTTTCTTTTATTTTATTAGGCATCTTTAACATACAAGATTTCAGCAGGAAACTTGATCTGAGGAGGTACAGTGTAGAACATTGTGGGTAGTAGAAGGAGCGCGAGGCTGTAACCCAAGTCGGTGAAAAATGCGGCTGAGTTGGATCCGTAACCCAATAGTGAGGAAGAATGAAATCAGAACACAGATGCCAAGTTATAGTAAGTACATAACTTATAATTGAATAAGTATAAAGTAATACAGTTTAACTATCCTATGAGCTTCCTAGTTGAAGTTGTTAGTAAACTATTAGTATGTGTTCCACATGTTACCCATTTGTTCCACATTATGAAAGGCAGTCTTCCACATTCTGGAGATAGAAGGTTGGGAGCTATGCTCAAGCCACACCCACTGGGAGTTAAAGGTACACATTCAAAAGAGCTGTACTGGTGGGAATGAGTTAAGGGACCTTGTTTCCCCCATCTCTCACACCCTGTCAGTCTCTTTTCTCTTCCAGAAAGTTTGAATATCCACTTTTCTCTTTGTCAATAGGTAGTTTCAGACAAATGGATTCAGAAGATCATTCATCAAGGTTACAGTTGGAGGAAATGTCTCCTTTCCAGTGGGCAGTTCCTCAACCACTATATCAGACTCCTCTATTTCCTACATCTTTCAACGCATGCTTTGACGGGGAGTAATAGAACCATTTCTTCCTTCCCAGGTTGGGAAAGGTCTTTATTCATGGAAGTTTTATTGCCAAAGAAAAAAAGATGTTTGGAGACTAGTTCAATTTCTTTTTTCCAAAACGAGTTTGTGGTAGTGTCCAATTTCAAAATGCTGTCACTTCACAACCTGCTACTTCTTCTTCCTCATTTAAGTTTCCTAGTAACATTAGATTTAAACAAAGCTTATCATCGCATCTGTATTTATTGAGACTTCAGGCATTTCTTAAGGTTTTGTGCAGCTGGATTACATTATCCATTCCTTGCCGTACCCCTTTGGACTATACACTTTACCAAGAGTTTTCACAAAGTGTCCACATTTTTCATTATTTAGATGACTTGCTTATCTTTGCACAGCCTTTTTCAAAGTATCAGGAATCTCCCACTTGGGTGAGAGATCTATTCACACAAGCTGGGATTCCAAGAGAACATTCAAAAGTCTTTTTTGATTCCTTCCTACAGGATTGTGTCCCTGAATTGTCAGCTAGACACCTCAGTTCAAAGAGCTTTTCTTTCATAGAAAAAAAATACATTTACATCTAGATCTTTTTCCGAGTTTTTCCACTCGGACTTCAGTTACTGTGAGGGAATACCTGAGCATTGTGGGTCTCATGGCACCTGTATTTTTCATGATAGCCCTGCCAAGACTCCACATGAGAAAGATACAATGGTATCTGAAGTTTCTTTGGTCTCAGCATCAATATTCTTTGTATTTTCAAATTCCAGTGCTGGTGTTTGTCAGAAGAGAAATCAATTGGTGGAAACACTAAATTTCCTAAACCCAGGTCTCCCCTTCTCCCTCCCTGCTCCAAAGCAGTCACTCACCACAGATACCTTAATCTTTGCTTGGAGAACAGTTTCAGGAGAGGTAAATGTGCAAGGTATGTGGGACACCAAGGACAGATGCAAGGACATAAATAGAAATTAAGTGCTTTCCCTGGTCAAGGCACCCAACCATCTGAATCATCGTTGGTCCCCTGGACCTCTTCATATTGTTGTAGGCAGTACCACAATCATGTGGTACATCAACAGGCCAAAACCAGGTCGTACCCCCCTTTGCAGACTAGCCATGTTAGCATGGGATGTAGCTTCACAGCGCAGTCTCACTGTACAGGCATCCTATCTTCTGTGAAAGAAAATTGTGTGGCAGGCAAGATGAACCGGATAAAAGCTGATCCTAATGAAGAAAAACTAGGTCATGCGGTCTTTCAACCTTGGACCCATCTGTGGGGAGTTCCTGAAGCTGACCAATTTGCCTCCTGTTTGTCAGCTAGCAAGATTCTGCTCCTGGACTCTATGCAAGAAGGCCAGGATGGCATATGCCTTTTCCTTTCATTCAATAGGAATGCTCCTGCATTCTATTCCACATTTTTTACTGATATCCAGGGTACATCCGAAGGTTCAGAAGGAATCTCCCAAGATCATGTTGTGACTCCTTTCAACCCAAACAGTGATTTACCCTTCTTTTGGAAATAGCCAGGGGAAGTTACCACAAGCTTCCTCACAGACTGGATCTACTCACACAAGATCGAGGTATTTGATACACCTTGATCCCAGTCATCTTCAACTGGCTACCTGGATAATAGGGTACTAATTGTCTTTAGGCACCTGTTTATTGAGGGTGTGCAGCATGTACTAATGGAGTTAAGAAAGCCTCCCTACTAAGTCGTATATTAGCAAATTGAAAATGTTTTCTAGTCTGTCCCAACAACATACCCAGTTCCTGTTCAGGGCTAGTGTTTACAGGTTTTACAGTATTTGTGTGAGTTACCAATCCTATGGCCTTTCTTACTCCTCCATCAGGGTTCATTTATCGGCCATTTCAGAATATCTGCCCATGGAACCTCCTCTTTCAGTGCATTCTCATGTTAAAATGTTTTTAAATGGGATTTTGCATAAGAGGCTTCCAAGAAAACTGGTAGCCCCTCCTTAAGATCTTAATTTTGTTGTAGAGAAGCTAACACTTGTTCCATTTGAACCAAATAGTCTGTCTGACTTGATGTCCTTAACATGGAAAACTGTTTTACAGTTTGCTGTGACATTTGCAAGAAGATTATCTGAATTATAAACTCCTACAATGAATCAACCCTATCTTCTTTTCCACAGAGATGGGGTTTCTTTGAGAACTAACCATTCTTTTGTGCTTAAAGTGGTATCCAAGTTTACTTAAAGTTGTGTTTAATTTAAGGCAAACTGTCCATCTCCCCATTTTCATTCCTGAACCTAAGAATAAGAGCGAAAGGATACTCCATATTTTGGATGTCCACAGACAACTCTGGCACTATCTTGACAGAGCGAACTCTTTCAGATCTTTGGATCCGTTAGTTGTTCATTTCTTGTGAAAGTAAGAAGGGACAACCTGCATCAAAACAGACCATTTCCAAAACTTCAGGGCCTATATAACCTTTTGTTATACTCTTCACAACAAAGCTATTCTAGGCAGGGTCAAGGCCCACTCTACTAGGGCCTTATCTTCATCTATGGCTTTTTGGAAAGGGTTGGACTCTAGAAGTATTCTCAAAGCACCTACATGGTCCTCCATACATATGTTTTCAAGTCATTACAAGCTTGATTCCTTCTGTAGGTCTCAATCAGGGTTTGCTATAACCATTGTCCAGGGGATCCTGGACCCTTCCCTTTCTACCTCCCAAATTTAGTAAGCTAAGGTAATCTATACGTATAGCTACAGCTACTGCAACAATGATCAATATGATGACAGTATGTTATGTAAGTAAACTTACCGTAACAGATGTTCCAATGATCACTGCTGCAGTAGCTGCTCTCTCCCTTTACCTCCTTTGTTTTTTGGCCTGTTGTTATGCCAGGGTGTGGACACTTAATTTGTGTTGTTCCTAACATTGTCCACTCAGAACTAAGCCTCCTTCTCTGTGTTGGCATGAAAGCTCTGAAGGGCTTGGCACCAGAACTGTCTTTTAATCGGCTCAGTTTGAGTGGGTGGATGTTGCCCTCAAGCTTTGTAAGCTGACCAGCTGGTGTATCTTTGGCAGGATAACCCATATAGCTAAGGCTACTACAACACTGATCATTTTAACATCTACTGTTATAGTAAGTTTACTTACACAGCTGTACTTTCTTTTCAAAACAATAAAGAAAGACTAGCTAGCTAGCAATAAACATGATATTTTTCTTTCATATTCAGACCCCAGCATATAATGGAAATGTGTCACATTTGAATACTTATATTTGTGTCGTTTGAAGAGTCTTGCAATACATTTTATGGTTGATTTCTTGACTACAAAACCTTAAGTAACTTAATTATATTCAAGCAATTAGGTCCTTCCTTCCACAACAAAAAATGTTGCATTTTACATTCCAGTTTCAATTTTTATGTACTTCTTTTCACCTTTTTTGTTTATGTACAGAGAAGAGATAAGACATTCTCGGGCTACGAGGGAACTTGCAAATTGCAGAGTTCACAGAGCTTTAAGAAAGCTTTACAGAAGCATTAGCATTGTGAAACAGAAAAAAAATTGCAACAGTTTTTCTTCACTGGCACTACAAGTCATGTAGCCAGATGTGCCTAGTAATTGTGAAAGTTTTATATCTGTAACCAATGTAAAGCATTCTAGTATAGTGATTTGCCTATTGAATGTAATGAATTGTCTACAAGAATAGTAGAGTAATTATTTTGCTCTTGTACTATAACAAAGTTAATTAAGTGCAGTATTTTAATTGATTGCAGTGAGCTGCATGGATTAGTAGATTCTGGCACTGTGATCTTGTTTTTAAAGGCACATTGTGAGTGTAAAAAGAAAACCCTCACTGAAAAAGCACTTGATGTAGTCTGTACTGTCAGAGATAGAAAACAGTATTTCATTACTCAACTAGAAATATAATCTTTCATACTGTTGCTGTAATTCCCAGTTTAAACCATGCTATGATAATAGGGAAAATTTCCTCTCTTTAAAGATTTGTAGAGGCACTAGGGGTAAAAGGCATTCCTTTTGATACACAACCATATCTATGCTGAAGTTGGAGCCATCAAGGAAAAACCCCTCATGTAAACTTTTACCTGAGTGTAATATAGATCAGTGTATGGTTTTACAAAGCCCAGAGGGTATTTAAGTTTGACTAAGGTTACAGTGAGACAAAGCACCTACAACATTTAGAGAAAGATAACAGCACATACCTATGGCATAACAGCCTATACAGACATAGTAGAAAAAGGGAGTTAAACAGTAGACTATTGCAGACTAAAAGTGTCGCAAAACAGGGAGTAGAAGTAACAAGAAGTACGAGAAGGGCTCATTCACCAAAAGTGCGTATTCCAGTGGAGTAAAGTTGAGCAATATGGAATATATACAGCCTGAGCAGAATTCTAAATGTTCTGTCAAGCTAAAATAGAATGCCACATAAATGGAGAAATCTAAGCAGGCAATTGCTGAATAAAAGAAACTTAACAAGAAGAAAGATATCAGTTCTGTGGTAAAAGGAAGAAGTATTACTTGATCAATGTTCACATCTGTTTCTGCCAGCATAAGGTAGAAAACTGAAATAAGAGAAGGCTGTAGGTAACAGGTATATTTAAGTAAAGAAGAAAATAAAACTGAAGTAAAATTTTGTTCTGAGATGCCATTTGCAGATTGAGAGCAACCTAAAGAAGAAACACAAAGTGAGAGGGTGTGGTACTCATTCAAACTGAGACAGAGAGGGGGTGACCTAAAGAAAAAAAAAGTTGAGTCTAGTATATATTGAGAGATAATACACCTTTTTAACAAATCCATTGTGATATTTCTATTGCACCAAAATAATGAAACTCCAAACAGAAGAAAAAACGTTTTCTATATCAGATTTATAAATGAAAAGAATATGAAAAAAATGTGTGTGGAAATAGTAACTGACACTAAAGAGTACTGTAATGAGCTGCCTTTCTTAAGGGAAAAGTCAGACTCTGAGACTCTTGTGCCTGTATCAGTAGGAGAGGAGTCGGTGCTTTCCAAGGCAGACTAACCCTGAGGAAACTTCAGAGCTGCCGGACTTCCATGTAAGCCCAATAAACTTTAAAAAGGCATAATGGGAAGGTGACATTTTTAGTAGTACAAGAGAAAATATAACAATAAGTAAGGACAGAGAAGAAGTAGTAATTTAACTGTTAGTGCCCAAATCTTTCAGAAATGTTCTGATGAGGGTGGTACATAGTCACATAGTAGCAAGACACCTAGGAACAGACGAGACTAAAACAGGAGTACTAACAAGTTTTTTGTTCTGGTGAAGAATAATGAAAGAAGTTGAGGACTATTGTGCTTGATACCCTCAGAGCCAGAAGATAGTCTCTTATCAAGACATAGTGTTTTGATTCAGTACCTGTCATACAGGAACCAATGTTAAGTTGTCAATCTCGCCTTCATTCTTGCTGGATGGGTTCGGAGCCGATCCTCGGCTCCGACTCGGCAATACTAAAAGCTCGAGAGCTAATTCCACCGGCTCGAGGCTCCCCTATATCCCACAATGCTAGGCGGTAACTACCCAGATCTCGTTTGCCGCTATAGCTGACGAGGTGCTCTTCTACCGGCTCAGGCAGGTTGGTTTAACTTTTACCTTTCTGGTACTTATAAAACTCGTTTTTTGTGATTATATATAGCCCCTTTTAGTTTAATTTAGATATTAGATCTCTCGACCCCCTTCTTTGTCGAGTATATTTATTTCCCCCTTCTCCCCTTATCTTTAGGCCTTCGGCCCCTTCCCTTCTCCCAGTCCTTTAGTGACTAAATTTAGTCTTCCCTTTTTTTTGTATAATAAGGGCTTTTGTGTGTGTGTGTGTGTGTTTGTGGCCTTTAGCCTTTAGTTATTAGTTAAATAACTTTTTTATTCAGGGTGTGTCTGTGTGTTTTTGTTGTTGTCAGGCATTGCCTTCGATGTCTAAAGAAAAGGTCTCAGGCTTCAAGAAGTGTGACTCGTGCTGTCAGAAAATGTCTCTGACAGACGGTCACACTTCTTGTGTGTATTGCCTGGGGCCTGTACACCTGCAGGACTCGTGTGCTGTCTGCCATGGTTTCAGCCCTCGAGTCCTGCAGGAGCACAAAAACAAACTAATTTTAAGGGGTTTGTTAAAGCCTGAAGGCCCCCTGACTCAGTCCAGTTCAGGAAAACCTTCTAAGGTTTCTAAACAGTCGGCTCCTGCTCCTGAGTCGACTGTAGAAATGTCGAAGAGGTTCGACATCGCCCGCCGGAGCCGATGTTCTTGGGCCTAAACTATTACCTCGGCTCCGGCTGGAGCCGAGGCTGTTATACTTCATCGGCTCCGATACTATCGGAGCCACATTCTAAAAGAGATCAAGATCCCTTCCATAGGATCTACCTTTACTATTACTTCGCCCGCTGGAGCCGGCTAGCAAGTCCCATCGGCCCGATACCATTATCGAGCCATCTTACAGGAAGAGATCCAGGTCCCCCTCAATCGGTTCCGTACACTCGGCACCAGGATCTCCTCTCCTTTCGGAGCGGAGCCACAAATCACATTCTTCTCGGTCTTCCAGGTTGTCAGACCATGACTTGCAGAGGGTGGTGAGTAGACTTCTTAAGTCCGAGGCACTGGCCCAAATGCTCCATAGCCCGACTCATCAGTCATTGGCTATTCCCATCCCTCATTATATTCCTCCTCCGACTCCTTCGAGTTTGGAGCCAAGGCTTGTTGGACCCATCACTGTCGGTGCGTCGGATCCGATACCATCATTTTCGGCTCCGTCGTCCGCTCCGATCTCCTCTTTGGAGGGATCTCGGCGCCGATCTTCCCTCGTCGGCTCCGAGGGGGCGAGTGGCATCGGACCCTTGTCCGACCCCGCTCTCCCTCTCGGGGCTTCGGCGCTGGTGAGTTCGGCTCCGACATCGGCTTCGGAGCCGTCTCTGTCGGTGCCAGGAGGGGTCCTTGTCTCTTCGGAGCGAGGGCCTCGGACCTTGCCTGACAGGGATGCCTTCGAGGTCATGCGGAGCGTGCTAGAACCGGGTTCTGCCCCGCAGTCGGTTCCATCAGCTCCTCCTTCTACAGTGCCTGCGGAGATTTCTGCTCACCCCCTTGTCTCACACCGTAGAGAACCAACTCCTCAAGTTTCCCCATTGGGAATTTCCTCCTCTTCCGAGGTCTCTCCTGACCCTGCAGGAGATCCCCCTAGGAAGAGGCAGTGCAAGAAGAAGCACATTGACTCCCCTGAGTCTATCACCTCTGACACTGACTTGGAGGAATCCGAAGGGTCCCCTGCTCTCTGAGGGTGTCTCCTTTGCGGACATCCTAGAAATACTCAAACAGAGGGGAAATTGGCCAGCCCTTAACCCTTCGGAGGATGAGTCAGTGTATCTTGAGGCGTTTGGTTCTCGCCCTTCTACCTCCTAGGTGTCCCCTCCCTTTGACCCCCTTATGGAAGTGGTGGCAAGGAAGGCTTGGATGGCTCCTGACTCAGTGGAACCCACCCCGAGGAGACCATCCAAATTTATCACTGCTCCCTCAGACAAACAGTTTCTTTCCAAAGGTGTCCCGGTTGATGCCATGGTGGTGGCTGCGGCCACAAAGAAGGAACTAGCTGATCCTTCTGTTCCTGTCCATCCTCCTAATAAAGAATCTAGGACCATGGACAGGTGCGGCAAGTGGATGTTTTCATCAGCGACCTTTTCCATGCGGTCGCTGAACTACTTATGCCACTTCACCCGTCTCCAAAGAGATTTACTCAAGGATATGGGTGAACTGATGAAGGATCCTACAGCTGAGGGGTTCAAAGACATAATGAACTCCCAGATGGCAACCCTAAATTCAATAGTGAACTCCTCCATGCGACTGGTTTCATACGCAGCAGATGGAGCGAGTAGATCTGCAGGCACAGGCATTGCCTTACGAAGGCATGCCTGGATGCGACTGTGCAACTTTGCGGACCCTTTCAAGGCGTCCTTCACCAACTCCCCCTTTGACGGATCATCTTTGTTTGGTCCACAGGTGAAGGATACATTGACCAGGTGCGAGGTGGAAGGTAAGACTCTCTCTGCCGTACGAGTCCGTTTTTCCACCCCTTCTAGACCCTATCCCAAAGGTCAGAGGGGAGGGAAGATGTGGTTTCGGAAACAATCTCAGGGAGTCTCATCTGACGCACAGGGTCGATTCCCCTCTAGAGGCAGAGGGGGGAACAATAATCGACGCCGCCCCAGAGGCAGAGGAGGTCCGCAAAACCAGGGTAGCAGAGAGGTGTTCTCTGATAAACCCTTTCAGCACCCCTGAGGGGCTGTCCAGCTGTCCGCCTTCGGAGGCAGTCGGGGGAAGATTATCACTGTACCCAGAAGCCTGGCTTTCCTTAACTCAAGACAAATGGGTACAGTCGATCATATCCGAGGGTTACAAAATTCTCTTTATTCACATTCCAACTCAACCAAAAAAATCCCTTCCAGATGTTCCACCCGGTCTAAGGGAAAAAGCAGCATTGGAAGTTTCAAAGCTGCTATTAAAAAAGAGTCATCCAACCAGTCCCAGCAGACCAGCAAGGATCCGGAATCTACTCCAAATTCTTTTTGGTACCAAAAAAAACAGGGGACTGGAGGCTCATTCTAGATCTCAGTCATTTAAACAAGTTTGTCAAGAAAACAAAATTCCGGATGGTCACGCTACAGTCCATCCTACCCTTCTTGGGTCAGGACAATTGGATGTGCTCTATAGGTCTTCAGGACGCGTACTATCACATCAAAATGAACCGACGCTCCAGGAGATATCTCCACTTCAGGCTGGGAGCCAGTCACTACCAGTTCAGAGCCCTGCCCTTTGGTCTCACTACAGCCCCCCGAGTGTTCACCAAATGCATGGCAGTGGTCACGGCTCACTTGAGGCGCCAGGGATTCCAGGTGTTTCCATATCTGGACGATTGGCTCCTTACGGCCACCACCAGGCATCAGCTTCTACTATCCAGAAATTTCACCATGCAAACCTGTCAAGCTCTAGGCATATCAATAAATTTCGAAAAATCTGCCTTGTCGCCTTTTCAGTCTATTACTTTCATAGGCGCCAAATTAGATACGCAGACTCTTTCAGCAACACTCAGAGCAGAGGGTTTTAGACATTCGGAACCAAGTTTCCCTTCTGTTGCATTTGGTCAAAGTCAAAGCCAGACTGGTGTTAAAGGTACTAGGACTCATGGCGGCAGCTATTCCTCTTCTCCCCTTAGCTCGCTTTTACATGAGGATCCTCCAGTGGATGCTCTTTACCCAATGGTCTTTTCAACGACTCCCAATGTCCCATACCATACTGATAACTCAAGTATGCAAGAACCAACTATCTTGGTGGGTCACGTCACCTCAACTTCTCCAAGGAAGACCCTTCATTCTCCCCCCTCCAGTTGCCACATTGACAACAGATGCCTCCCTGATCGGGTGGGGGGGCATTATCAGGGCAGGACAGTCCAGGGCACATGGCAACCCTTCGAGTGCCACTTGCACATAAATGTCCTAGAGATGAGAGCAGTGCTTTTAGCGTTGCAAGCCCTTCACGACTCTCTTCCCATAAGGACTATCGCAATTCAAACGGACAACATGTCCGTGGTGTGGTACATCAACAAACAAGGCGGAACCAGATCATACCCTTTATGTCGAGAAGCACTCAGACTTTGGCAATGGGCGATCTCTTCTCAACGTTTTCTGACGGCGACGCACATCCCCGGGAAATCCAACGTCATTGCAGACAGGTTGAGCAGAGCAATTCTCATGCCACACGAGTGGTCTCTAAAGACATCAGTTCTAGAAGAGGTATTTCTAAGATGGGGGCCATCCTTGCTGCAATCTTTTTGCTACTCCCCAAAACAGCAAGTGTCAAGACTTCTTCACGCTCTTCCCGTTACCAGGCCATCCCACCAGAGACGCTCTAGTCCACGATTGGCCCCGGGGACTTCTGTATGCTTTTCCCCCCTTTCCATTGATACCTCAACTAATTCAGAAAGCCATCGCTTTGAGAGTGACTATGATCCTCATTGCCCCTTACTGGTCTCGACAGATATGGTTCCCCTTTCTTCATCGTTACCTTTTGGAGCAGCCTTGGCATCTGGTCCCAGTACCAGATCTGATTACCCATCAGTCGGGTCAGCTGCACCAATCTCTGTCTTCCCTAAACCTCACAGCATGGTTTCTCCAATTCCTACCTTAGCCAGGCTTCCCTCAATATCTCGCTCGGTCCGAGATATATTGATAGCCTCTCATAAATCCTCTACCCGGAAGATTTATACTAGTAAATGGAAACGTTTTTCCCTTTGGGCATCATCGAAAAACATTGATCCTTTTACTGCATCTATCCAGTCCATTTTAGACTTCCTGGCGGAACTTTTTCATTTAGGATCTTCTGCGTCAACCATTAGAGTTCAGTTGGCTGCCATTTCAAATTTTCATGTGGGTGTTTCAGAATCCAGCATTATGGCTCACAAGCTCTGTAAGGCCTTCCTAAGAGGTATATTTCTCCTCAAACCTCCGATCAAAGACCCTCCACCTCAATGGGATTTAAACTTGGTTCTGGCATCTTTAATTCTTCCCCCCTTCGAACCAGCGGCTTCATGTTCTCTAAAATTGCTTTCCTGGAAGACACTTTTTCTGGTAGCTATAACTTCAGCGAAGAGAGTATCAGAACTCCAAGCCCTCTGCAGTCGTCCTCCTTACCTAGTTTTTCACAAAGGCAAAGTATCTCTCCGGACGAACCCAACCTTTTTACCAAAAATCTCTTCTCAAATTAACCTAAACCAGATTATTGATCTCCCCGTCTTTTTCCCTAACTATTCAAATAGATCAGAGCAAAAGCTGCATTTTTTGGATGTTAATCGCCAACTGAGATATTACTTAGACAGAACTAAACAACTCAGGAAATCTGATCAATTGTTTCTGTCATATGCAGAAGGAAGATTAGGCCTTCCAGTTACCAAAGTATCTCTGTCTAGATGGCTAACTTCTGCAATTACTTTCATCTATGAGATTAGACATCAGAAATTACCCTCAAGACCTAGAGCTCACTCAACCAGGGCATTAGCTACATCCATTGCCTTTCAGGACAGGTTGCCAATAGACTCAATCTGTGCAGCAGCCACATGGGCTTCTCCTCATACATTCATTTCACATTACAAATTGGACATGGTTTCCAGAAGCCGTGCCAATTTTGGTTCCACTGTTCTCAAGAGTCTGTTCCGATAGGCCACCCGGGATAAGGTGCTAGGGACGCGGTCCCATCCAGCAAGAATGAAGGCGAAATTGACAACTTAACATTAAGAAGTTATGTACCTACCATAACGTTCCATGTTAGTTGTCTTCTTCTCGCCTTCTTTCTTGCGTCCCTCCCTCCTTCCCCCAAGCCTGGACAGACCGACCGGAATTCTTTGTGTCTCTTCTTCCAAAACTTGTTACTCCATTTTGGAGACTAGTATTGCTTGGTATAGCTACCAAACGAGATCTGAGTAGTTACCGCCTAGCATTGTGGGATATAGGGGAGCCTCGAGCCGGTGGAATTAGCTCTCGAGCTTTTAGTATTGCCGAGTCGGAGCCGAGGATCGGCTCCGAACCCATCCAGCAAGAAAGAAGGCGAGAAGAAGACAACTAACATGGAACGTTATGGTAGGTACATAACTTCTTATTTTTAACATATTGCTGTGGACATTTTAGGACAATTGGTAAAACCCATCAGTGGGTTTCAGTACATTTTTTTTTTTATTCTGCACTATGCAGCTAAGTGCACCGAGACCATTCCTCTACTTAAGGATAATGCTGAGTCTATACCTAAGGAGGGAGTTTTATTATTTTCCTGAGTAGATACGCATAGGGAAATACTCACTGACCAAGGGACTCCCAGAGTAAGGAGAAACAAGAGGAGTAGGAGACATCTGAAGAAGAAATATGGACATGGGAAAGAAAAAGATATTTAATATGGTGCAATATTTATGCAAAGGAGAAAGCAAGTAATCAAGCCCAACAGCAAAAAGTGACACTGCAAGAAGAAAAAAATGCTGCTGCAAAGCCACAAAATGGTATTTTAATAAACAAACGTAAGCGCTTTTGTTTCCAGTGCTACAGAAACATCATCAGACAAACAGATACACTACCTCACATCCTTTAACTACCATAAAAACATCACTTCCTTAAGGGATTAACCGCACTTCCTTGAGGGGGTGGGGCCCAAGTGCAAGGCATGTTATACTACATCTTATGCAACATCTCACTTTCTAAGAAAGGTGGTGCCAAAATGCAAGCTACAAAACATTTTGTTACCTTCATAAAATCTGTAAAATATGAATGGTTAAAAGCATGTGTTTAAGGGAATTGAGTATGTGACAATCTGCAGGTATCAAATTGTACTTTGTCTTTGAGTAAACTGTGAATAGTGGAAAAGTACTGAAAAGCAAGAGATTGCTTAAAAGCAGGAAATGTGCCTTATATGGAAGTGTATCTGATTTTCTCTCTCTGCCTAGAGAAATAGTGACATACACTGCTTTAAGCCTACGGGTAAGCTACTGATTGGTTAATTTCTCTCTGTAATGATCTAATTGGTTCATTTTATATTTTTGTATTGTCAGCAGTATTAACAGTATATAAGCTCATGCATTCCTTTGTTATGGGAGTCTCCCTGGTGTTTCCATAAGGCTCCCACACGTGTGTAATAAATACCACTAAAGGAGAAAAAGTATGTCGTGTCTTCATTGAGGTTAACATTAAATTGCAACAATTGGTGCCGTGACTCGGATCTGAATTGATAGCGGCTGCGGCAGTCAGGGATTGAATAAAATACCACTGATAAAAGGGCCCACGACAGACTTTTCTGTTTTTGCGGTGTTTCTTTCATTTCCTGTATTTGCCTGCTCTAAAATTCTCTTTCTTAGGATATTACTACTTTTTAGGGGTCAAGTAATTCCTCTCATTCAGTCGTTTTAAGGTAAGTGGCATGAATTTTTCTTTTTCTTACTATTGATTGTGCAGTATGAGTGTGGGTTAAACAAAGAAACTGGCGACATACGAGTGAAAGGAGATACGAGAGTGGGGAAAATGACATTTAAAAACGTCACAGCTAAATCTGTGAAATACACTATAGCTTATTGTGTGAAAATGGGAGCGGGTACACCAGCTGGTTATATGTATTTTCATGTGTCCCAGGACAGCTGTATGTTTATAAGTCAGTGGGTCGCCCTTACTAAAGGTGACGGTAGACTCTCCTTCCCAGAAAATGGCAGTTTTAATAAGAATATTTTGCTTAATCTTCAGGAAAAATTAAGAAAAAAAGGAAGAAAAATACCAGGGTTGTGTTGGGCAACATTTAATGATTGGATGACAGAGGCGAAAAAGAGCGAAAAGGATTCCGTAATCAGTAGTTTAAAAGATAATCAGAAAAAATTAAAAGAACAGCTGAGGGAATTACAACACACTGCTAGTAATTTAGACGTAGTAAACGGTAAATGTTTAAAAGACCCGCCCTTTAAGGGGCTTTACCCTGTAAAGGAATTAGCTAAATTACAAATAACTGAATCTTCAGAGGACGATAATGCCTGGTTTCCCCCACCACCAACTGCATCTCCGGGGCCCAAACCATACCAGCCCCCCCAGATCAACAAATTGCTGAGGTATCGCAGCCAGACGCTATCAGTAGGGATGGAGAACAAGCTGTGAGTAGACAGTCTAGTGACTCTGATACAGAATTAGGTGATAAAAAAGAGCCAGGGGGAGTGAGGACTCGCCATCAGACTCATAAGAAAGCAAAAGCTCAAATGTACTTTAAGGCTAAACCCTATCATAAGGGAAAAGGAAAGCGACGTCCACACCGACGAAGGCATTTTGGCCAGTTCCCCGCTATTAGCGATAGTGAGGATGGCTACTTTGGGCCAGACAAATTTAATCCAGACACAGATTCTGAATCGTCAGATGACGACAGACTGCTGCCATTGAGGGAAGTTCCCAACCCAGCCCGTGCCAGGAATGCACAAGAACCACTGACCGTTGTGGTGCCTAGGGTGTGGTTAGAGATTGATTTCCAGGCCATTACTAGGTCACTACCGTCTGTCCGTACCAATCCGGCTGAATTTCAGCATGTGTTAGCGGGACGCATTCTTTTACAAAATCCCACTGTAGAAGAGGTCAGAGCAGTCCTTCAGTATGCAGTGCCAGCTGATTTAATAAAATGAATTTGGGACCATGCAGATGTCCCTAACCCAATTCCAAAGCATAGTGTACAGGGGGAATAATGGATTTAAAGAAGTTAGACAATGTATAGTGGATGCCATTACTGTAATAGTCCTGCCCCACCCAACTGGTCCAAGATTAAGTCAGTTCTTCAAAAAGAAGACAAACCTGTGCACGAATATCTAAATTGTCTCACTGAAGCCTTTGAGGCTTACTCTGGTTACCCAGAACCCACCGGAGGACCAGCACATAGTGGATTATCGACTGGCCTCGTGGGTGGGTTGCGCCCGCAAGTACGGGACAAATGAAAGGAGGTATGTCTAAACTGGCCCAGCCTTGGATTGCGCGAATTGGTTACCCAAGTGCAATTTTTATCCGACCATTTAGCAAAGGAAAAAAAAGAGTTACAGGAAAAATTTGTTAAGGCACAGATTCAAATGTGTACTGCCTTCGGGCAACATGGAAGGGGAAGAAGAGAAGGAGGAAGAGGGGGACGTCAAGGAGCAAGAACCCAAAATAGACAAAACTGGCAGGAAACACGATCAGCCCCACACCAGAGTAATGATAATCAGACAGAGTGTTTCAGTTGTGGCCAAACGGGCCACTGAAGAAATGAATGGCCATATTTGGCTGAACAACCTGCTCCACCCACTAATACGTCACAACAATGGAATTCAAATTGGACTCCACCCCACTGGCAGCAGCCATCAATGGCTCATTCACAATGAAGGTTCCCTGAACATCAACAACAGCAGTTGTGTCCTTTCATTCCAGTGGACCAAGACGGACCTAATGTTATGTTGCTTGTCAAAAATAAACCATACCCATTTCTAATTGACACCGGAACAACTAAGTTCATGTTAGCAGGCAAAGCGGCACTAAATGTTCCCCTCTCTGAAAATACAACTAGAGGGATAGGTGTCTCTGGTGTCCCTATTGAATATTCTGAGACTGTCCCTGTCTAGGTAACTTTGGGACCTTTGCAGGATTATCATGCATTTCTAGTAGGACCCACAGTACCTCTAAACGTGTTAGGAAGAGATCTGCTCTGCAAAATGGGGGTCACTATTTTTTGCACCGCTGATGGGGTGTATCTACAGGTACCTCCCATGAACAAAATAGTATATTAGCTGTGCTAAATGAAACCGTTGCTTTACAAGTAAAGCAAGTGGCGTCTAACCCAAATTTAAACCAGCATTTAAACTCGCTACCCTCCCACTTGTGGGCCACTCATGACAACAATGTAGAATTTTTGACTTCGGCCACTCTCGTAAACATAACCTTAAAACCTGGGACAAAGTTACCTCGGGTGCCACAGTACCCTTTGACGACTGAGGCTACATCTGGTATTGCCCCCATCATTTCTGCCTTGGTGCAGCAAGGAATTATAATTCCTACCACTAGCCCATGTAACACTCCAATATTACCGGTAAAGAAACCTGGTAAACAAGTTTATAGATTTGTACAGGACTTGCGAGAAGTCAATAAAGCTGTTTTGCCTGTTTTTCAAATTGTGCCTAACCCAGCTACAATTTTGAGCTGTATCCCGCCTACGGCATGTTGTTTTGCAGTTATAAATGTCTCATCAGCTTTTTTCTCTCTTCCGGTACATTCAGATAGTCAGTATTTGTTTGCATTCACTTACCAGGGCCAACAGTGCACTTGGACTCGATTACCCCAAAGATATGTAGAATCTCCAACCTTATTTTCCAGGGAAATGCATAGACAACTACAGGACTTACAGTTACCTCCCCGTTCAGTTTTGGTCCAATATGTGGACGATATTCTTATCGCTTCCCAAGATACAAAGTCTTGTATTGACGATTCTCTCCTAGTCCTAAAGTTTTTAGCTGAACGAGGCTTCAAGGTAAATAGAGCTAAACTACAGTTCTGTCAAGGAGAAGTGCACTATCTGGGTCATATTATTTCTTTGGATTCACATCATATACTCCCAAGTAGAATCACCTCTCTTCAGACTGCCCCTCGCCCTGTAACACAGAGACAACTCAGGGGGTTTCTCGGCCTAGCAGGTTATCGTAGACAGTGGGTGCCCAATTTCTCTGAAATTTCGACCCCCCCCCCCCTGTTACAGCTCTTAAAAAAGGAAGTCACAAATCCACTGCCCTGGCTACCTGAGCATAAAAATGCTTTTCAAGCTATCAAGACAGCCTTAATAAATCCACCTGCCCTAGGACTACCAGATTACTCCAAACCATTTGTTTTCTTTTGCTGTGAAAGAAATAAAACAGCCTTGGGGCTCCTAGCTCAAACCCGTTCAGGGGGCTATCGACCTATAGCATATTACAGTACTCAGTTGGACCCTGTAGCCTCTGGCTATCCACCCTGTTTACGGCTGTAGCAGCTGCCACTATTTTGGTCGACATGGTGACACCATTGACCCTGGGTCATGACACCATACTAGCAGTGCCACACGCCATACAAGCACTACTCTTAAAAACAAAAACTCAGTATCTTTCCACTGCTAGCCTCACTAAATATGAGTTAAGTTTATTGAGTAATCCTACTATACAAATTACACGTTGCCCACCACTAAACCCTGCCTCTGTAATACCAACTGGTGACGAGGACGAACCACAAATTTATGTGCTTGTTGTTAACACTGTTCTTTCTCCTAGGATGGACTTGCATGATGTTCCTTTGCCTAACCCAGAACTAGTTCTTTTTGTGGATGGATCCTGTTTACGAAATAATTCTGGCGAACTCCAGGCTGCGTGGTCTGTATGCACACCATCTGAAATACTGCAAACTGAATGATTACCACCTGGCACCTCTGCACAGACTGCAGAATTAGTAGCGCTTTCACATGCATGCAAAATAGCCAAGGACAGATCTGTTACCATCTGTACTGATTCACGTTATGCCCATGGGGTTGTTCATGATTTTGGTACCTTATGAAAAAAAAGGGGTTTTTTTAACATCCTCTGAAACAACTATTAAAAATTATCTCTACATTGATAACTTATTACAAAATTTGTTACTGCCTTCCGAAATTGTTGTTGTTAAATGTGCAGCTCACCAGTCCGACAATTCCCTTGTAGCTAAGGAAAATAACTTGGCTGACTGGACTGCAAAGCAGGCTGCTTTTTCACAGGCTGTTCAGTGACAATTTTTGCAGCCTACTTTACAAGTGGTTATGTTTGATACAACTGTTCTAAAAACTTTGCAAGACGAAGCACCGGAATCAGAAAAAAAAAAAAACATGGCTGGCTCAACATTGTTTTCAACGCTCTGATTCAATTTGGCAGCATCCGGATGGCAGGTTACTCTGCCCTACATCAATGTTAAATTCTCTTATTAAGGCTTATCACCTGCCAGCTCATGTAGGGGTACAAGCCTTAATAAAACAAATCTAAAAGGATTGGTTTGCCACAGGACTTTCTGCTTCTGTGCAACACTTTTTGAGCACGTGCTCCATTTGTTTACAGCGTAACATTTCAAAAGGCACTATGGCACCCACTCAACCTGTGAACAAACCAATGGGACCATTCTGTGCCTTACAGTGGGACTTTATTAAACTCCCAACTTGTACTTGTTTTAAATATGTTTTGACTGTTGTGGATGTTTTTTTCTGGGTGGTTAGAGGCCTTACCCATGTGCTAAAAATGATGCTATTTCTGTTGCAAAAAAATTGTGCTATGAACTAATACCTCATTTGGGTGTTCCCTGTCAAATATACTCTAACAGAAGCACACATTTTACTGCTCAGCTTATTGACTCACTACGTACAATGTTAGGCATTACTTTAAAATTCCACTGATCTTATAGGCCACAGGCCTCAGGTATTATTAAACGAACGAATCAAACTCTAAAAACTAGACTTGCTAAGATTATTTCAGAAACATGCCTTACTTGGGTACAGGCTTTACCACTGGCATTATTATCTATGCGAACTCAGACATATCCTACTAAGGGTCTTTCCCCTTATAAAATTCTTATGGGCCGGCCTATGCAAATGCCTATGACACCACCACCACCACCATTCTCTAAATATGATGCTTTTCATAATGATATTCTTTTGTATTGCAAATCTCTTGTCTCTTTTCTACAATTTCATCACCAAGTGGCAGCAGCGCAACATCTTCCAGATCCTTCCCTGTCATCTGCCCTGCAACTGGGTGACTGGGTATACATCAAATCCTTTTCTAGAAAGACTGCACTTCAACCGTGCTGGAAAGGACCTTACCTGGTTCTTCTGACGACTTTATCTGCAGTTTGACTTCAAGGCTCTCCTGTGTGAATCCACACGTCACACGTTAAAAAAGTTGAACCATCGGACTCACAGCAACCTCTTCCATTTCTCACTCCTACTTTTGAACCTGTGGCAACTCGCACCAAAAGCAAAACTGCCACATCTCCATATGCCTGATGACAACAAGTTCCTTTGTCCCACGGCTTCAGCATCACCTCCTACGGCACCAATGCAAAGTGCTTTTCCTCAACGATACTGGATGGCCCTTCTTATCATCATTCTTTTTGTGCTTCTTTTTCTTCTCTGGCTATTCCTATTCACTGCAGACACCATTTAGATTCACAAGAAAGCAGCATGGCACCCACCATTTAACACTTACCAAGCCATCAAGTATGCTTATGCCTCCACCTTCAACGTTCCTGACTGCTACATCTGTACTGCTATTCCCACTGCACATGACGGACTGCCATTTACAGCTAGTCCTTTGCCTACTAATAATCACTCTACCATTCTGTTTAATACTTCTGGTGGATTGTGTAAAAAGATGCATTCAAATCGAACTGTTTCTCTGACTCTGGCATATCGACAACAAGGCATTTTATGCCTAAAACAAAAGGGAATAAAGAAAGTTGGCTCAGATAATTGTAGCATAACAATCCAGAGAGTATGTGCCGTTACAGACTATACAGCCTTACAGTCAATTAACGTTACGGCACGGAATAGGTCTATCTCCTATTCAGTGTGGTGGGCTGCCATATCTGCACCATTCAGCATAGTAAGCAAAGGACTAGCTGTCAATGGTAGTTTGTCATGCGCAGTGGGAATAGCGGCACAGATGTAGCAAATCCTAGTGCATTTTGAATAGTAAAAGGTAAGGAAGTAAGGTTAGTCCCATAAGGAAGTGATGTTTTATGGTATTTAAAGGATGTGCGGTAGTGTATCTGTTTGTCTGATAATGTTTCTGTAGCATTGGAAACGAAAGTGCTTACATTTGTTTATTAAAATACCGTTTTATGGCTTTGGAGCAGTGTTTTTTCTTTATGCAAAGGAGAAAGCAAAACTAGTCAATACAAAAAGATATTTGAAGAGAAATACAGGAAAAGATATCTGGACATGGAAAATTTTACAAAACAAAAAGTAAGAAAACAGAGGAAAAGTAGAAAAGAGGGTTAGTAATGGCGAAGTTAAAGCAATAGAACGTGTGGTCGTGGATTACCTGTGAAGTGAAAGATTTAGTGCAGAAAATCTAACTCTGATAACATCACAGTAGGATAGAGCAGTGGATACCCAAATTCAGGAGAAACCAGTGGAGCGGGAGACATCTGATCAGTTGCCATATGAAGATACTTTGGAGTCTTCCATAGGAAACCAGTACAAACATTGTTAGAGATGCACAGCAAAGAAAGGAACAGGAAACTGTGGCAACTCTGACACAGTCAGTGTTGTGGAGTGATAGGCCAGTGAGTTCCCATATGAAAGAACAAAGGATGACACAGGATGAAACTGAAAAGAATATGGCACAGGAAGATGCTCTGGAATTTTCTATAGAATGCTCACAGGAAATCGAGAACAAAGAATGCACCCTCAATTTAGAAGGAAATGATCTAAGAGAGGAGTTGCTTGATGTAGTAGAGATGGACAGACATATTAAGATCAGTGAAAGAAATAGATTACAGAAAGTCAACAAAATCCAAAAATGTAGAAGTTTGATAAAACAAATGACCACGTAATTAGGACTGTCCATCGAGATATGTGCAGTATGGCAGAGGTAAATGGAATACATTACTGTGCAGCTAAATTAATAACAAATAAAGTCTTACCACAAAAATACAGATTAGTAAGGGAAATGAAGGAGAGAAATCGAATGTCATCATGGAAGCATCAAATAGAGAAAACTATAAAGCAATTAAGACAAGACGTGTAACTGTTAGAAGAGTATAGAAGAGGGGAACAGATCAACAAAAATACTCAGAAAGATGGACATGATAAAAGTATTGCAAGATATCAGAACACATCAGGGTCTGTTGTGAATTATTGCATTTAAACTATATATCAGCACAGGCAGAAAAACTTAGAAGATATCCAGATGCATATTAAGGAAAAGTACAAAATAAGCAATTTATTGATGATCCCAGAAAGTTTTATAGAGAATTGGGAAATAAGGCAAAAGGAAATGAAACCCCGCCAAAAAAAGAAGTAGATATATTTTGGAGAAAAATCTGTTAAGATCATGTCTAACATAACAAAGATGCTAAATGTATAGAAGAAGTAAACAAAGAATAAGAAGTTCAAATGTACAGGATATGAAATGGGATGAGGTAATGGCCAGAGGGATTGAAATAAAGTTAAGAAAAGCTCCTAACTGGAAAAACCCAGGCCCAATGTAATACCTAACTTCTGGGTAAGAGAATTAACATCTTTACATGAAGATTTAGCTTGTGTAAGAACTATTTATATGCGCACCCCAAACAGGCACCAGTGTGGTTAACAACAGGAAAAAAACATACTCATACTTAAGAACGAACCTGCAAACTATCCTAAAAACTATAAACCAATAACTTGCCTTCCGACAATGTATAAACTATATACTGGAATTGATGCCGACAGAGTTTATAGTCATTTAGAAAAAAACTAATGGCAATAGAACAAAAGGGTAATAGAAGAAAGTCATATGGAACAAATCATTTGTTGTTAGTCATAATGGAGAACTGTGAAAAGGGGAAGAATCTAAGTATGGCATGGATAGACTTAAAAAAATTATTATTCCAGGGGTGAACATTCAAAAGGGTATATTCCAGGGGGACTGTGTCACCATTGCTCTTTTGTCTGCCCTTAACCCATTAAGCTGCCTACTTAACAGATTAGGTCATGGCTACAATTTGGCTCCCAGAAAATAAAATAGTGTAAAGACTTCTCATCTTCTTTTTGTAGATGATTTAAAACTGTATAGTTTGTCATATGAGGAACTGAAAGCACAACTGCAAGTGGTCAAAACTTTTTCAGATGGTATAAGAATGTCATTTGGTCTTGATAAATGTGCAGAAGCAACCTTTAACGCAGGAAAGCTGCAGCACCGAGAAAACATCAGTTTGGGACAGGAATGTGATATAAAAGAACTTGAGCAAGAGGAAGTATATAAATATTTGGGAATTAATGAAGGATCAACAATAAAACAAGAACAAATGTAAATAAAACTCAGTAAGGAATACTTTAGAAGACTTTAATACTGAAAACAGTGTTGACATTTAGGAACAAAGTCCAAGCTATAAACCATTTTGCTCTTCTGTCCTAACTTTGGGAGTGATTGACTGGCCCCAAAAGGTGTTGGATATGTTGGACAGGAAAACAAGAAGGATTCTTCATGCTCATCAAATGATTTATAAAAATCATTTCATGCCAAGACTATATATTCCACGTTCTGAAGGAGGTTTGGACCTCCTCAAAATTGATTACATGTATAGATCTGCATTCATGAGACTGCATCCATATCTGCTAACCTCATAAGACCCAAACATAGTGAAGGTGTTTAAACATGAGGAGAATAAGTCTAAGGTGACTTCCATGCTTAAGTTTAGCAGAAGCATATCGCCGTCAAGTGGGAATGGAAATCAAACCAGAAGTAGGTAAAAATCAGGCAGCAACTAAATGTTCCAAAAACAAAGAAAGAATATAAGGTGAAAGATCAGATGAGAAGGCAAGCAATGTGGAAAATGCATAAATATAGTTCCAGGTATAGAAAACTCTTGGAACATTCTCATGTCAATCAGGATTGAATGCAGGAATGGATAAGGAGAGGAAGACCAAAGGTTAATATTTGGCAGCCCAAGATAGTTGGACTACTTACACGTTGGTTTACAAAGTCTTTTGAGCATGTGATTTAAACCAAAAGACCAAAGGTTAATATTTGGCGGCCCAAAATAGTTGGACTACTTACATGTTGGTTTACAAAGTATTTTGAGCATGTGATAAACAAATGTAGGTTTTGTAAAACAGAATTGGAAACAGCCGCACATCTTTTTGCTGGCTGTGATATACTAATGGCAAAAGGAGCGTGTACTGAAAAGCATAATGGCAAGACTGTCTCACTGGGGATTGTGAAAACATTATAATACTGAAGTAGCTGAAAAACACTGGAAACATGAGCTACAAAGCATTATAGAAAATGATGAAGTTTATATCACATGGAATCACCCATTACCAATAGTTCAAAAAAATGGATGCAAGAAAACCAGGTATAGTAATCCGTGAAAAGAAGACCAAAGTAACACTGATCATTGAAATTGCTACACCCAGCGACTACAGTGCCTTACGTACAGGACACAAAGTCATAAAATGCCAGGATTTGCAGGCAGAAACGAGGGCAATGTGGAAGAAGGATACCTAGACAGTTTCAACAGTAGTAGGAACAAAGGGTCTTATAAAAAGGAATTTACAATTGTACTTAGATATGTTACCGATACATGTAACTCCATACGAATTTTAAAAGGAGTCATTATTGGGCACGTTGCGTGTGCTGTGAAGTGTTTGCACTTCTAAAATCGTTGTTTTTGCCTTGTTTAATTGTTGTAGGCTACACACTCAAGTGAGCTAGCTGATTTATAGCATTTACAGTGTTCTTCTGCCGAATTTCTGTTGTTTTGTGAAAAAAAAGCAAAAAAAAATCCTTGTTTCCTGCCTTTTCTGAACTAGAATAGTCCAGTTTTCAGAACTTGCTGAATTCTAGGCTGTGTTATAGTTCCTGTGTTGCCCATATCCTTATTTGGATAGGAGGAAGCTTCTCTGTTCACCAGTGAAAGTGGGAAGCTTTGAGCAGCCTATCTGTCCCTAGAGGAGTGGTCTCAGCCCGGTAACTAGTAGCTTATTAGCCATTTTGGGCCATTTCCTATCCCTTTCTAACTCTCTGCCTTGAAACCCACTTTAACGTGGTTTTGCGCTTGTATCAGACTCAGCACAGCTCCTCGTGGTGTCCTGCAGAGTCCTACAAGCAGCAGAGAGCGAAAGAGAGACTTTAAAAGATTTTAAGCATATATTTTTTTCGGACTTCCTACCTGCGACTGTCTATTCTCGGCGAAAAGCGAGTTTTCTAACTATCCGAGATCTGTAAAGCATTGTTTTCTGCATATTTGTGTTTGCACTTCTAAAATCGTTGTTTTTGCCTTGTTTAATTGTTGTAGGCTACACACTCAAGTGCGCTAGCCGATTTATAGCATTTACAGTGTTCTTCTGCCGAACTTCTGTTTTGTGGGAAAAAAAATCCTTGTTTCCTGCCTTTTCTGAACTAGAATAGTCCAGTTTTCAGAACTTGCTGAATTCTAGGCTGTGTTATAGTTCCTGTGTTGCCCATATCCTTATTTGGATAGGAGGAAGCTTCTCTGTTCACCAGTAAGAGTGGGGAGCTTTGAGCAGCCTATCTGTCCCTAGAGGAGTGGTCTCAGCCCAGTAACTAGTAGCTTATTGGCCATTTTGGGCCATTTCCTATCCCTTTCTAACTCCCTGCCTTAAAACCCACTTTAGCACGGTTTTGTGCTTGCATCAGACTCAGCACAGCTCCTCGTGGTGTCTTGCAGAGAGCGAAAAAGAGACTTTAAAAGATTTTAAGTATATATTTTTTTCTGCCTTCCTACCTGCGACTGTCTATTCTCGCTGAAAAGTGAGTTTTCTAACTATCTGAGATCTGTAAAGCATTGTTTTCTACATATTTGTGTTTGCACTTCTAAAATCATTGTTTTTGCCTTTTTTAATTGTTGTAGGCTACACACTCAAGTGTGCTAGCCAATTTATAGAATTTACAGTGTTCTTCTGCCGAATTTCTGTTTTGTGAAAAAAAAGAAGAACCCCCCCCCCCCCCAAAAATCCTTGTTTCCCGCCTTTTATGAACTAGAATAGTCCAGTTTTCAGAACTTGCTGAATTCTAAGCTGTTATAGTTCCTGTGTTGCCCATATCCTTATTTGGATAGGAGGAAGCTTCTCTGTTCACCAGTGAGAGTGGGGAGCTTTGAGCAGCCTATCTGTCCTTAGAGGAGTGGTCTCAGCCCAGTAACTAGTAGCTTATTGGCCGTTTTGGGCCATTTCCTATCCCTTTCTAACTCCCTGCCGTAAAACCCGATTTAGCGCGATTTTGCGCATTGCGCAATGTCGCACAGTGCCATTTAAGCTGTTTTAAACTATTCCCGGCTCCACAAAGTCTGCGCTTCAATTTTTCCCTTAGAACTAGTCAAACTCACAAAATAAGCACTCAGCCTTCATTCTAAATCCCAGCACTTGATAAATTTTTTCAGTAAGCACTAACAAAGTCTAGCACTGCACCCCTTATATTTTCCAGAAGTACAAGGCTCCCTATTCGTCCATTCCGGACAATCAATAAATCAGTTCTTTAAACCATCCAGGCATGTCCAAAGCCTAGTTTCAGGTATACTCTCCATTCCAGCTGGTGAATCTGGGAATCTTGAGGCAATGTTACAATTGCCTTGTATACTCAGACAACCCTCTCCTCTTTCCAACAGGCACAAATATATGTGAGAGATGCAACTATACAGCCAAACTGGAGGCCAGGCTCTCTCAACCCAAGACTGGCACAGTCAGTCAGGAGGAGAAGGAAACCAACCGCACCACAAAACCAGTCTCACTTAGACAAATCGCACCAGCAATCAAGACACATAAACTCACAAAAACATACTCGAAGGCTCTAAATAAAAATCTGCCAAAGCAACAGAGACCTCCAAAGCAGACATCCAAGCATCCACTACCCAACAACAACTTTCACGTATCACATACTTCACAAAGTCAGTGTGCCACGCAGTCGCAGCCCCCAAGGCTAAATAACACACCTAATACACTAGTAATTGGAGACTCTATTGTCAGGCACATGGATGTCCCACTCACCAGACTGAACAAGGAGAAGGTCACTGTAAGCTGCCTGTCAGGTGTCAGGATCCGCCACCTAACACAAATACTCAGGTCACTCCACACCAGGTACAAGTATGACTCTGTCATTGTCCATGTTGGTGTGAATGACCTGAGACATACCTCCTTGGACTACATGAAAAGAGACATAGAGGAGCTCTCTGATCAAGTAGCCCAGGCCGGTATGACCCTGACCCTGAGTAGCATCTTGCCCTCACCAAGAATGATGCCACAGTATAAAGACAAAATTATCAATTTTAACAATTGACTAAGCTATTGATGTCATTCAAAGGTGATCCAGTGTCTGTCAGCTTGGGATGAGATGTTCGACAAGCCACGATGCTTCGCCAGGGACGGCTTGTACCTGTCATCCTTAGGCTTTCGAATACTGGCAAAGGCTCTTGCCACCCCCATAGTGCCTTTTTTAGGCAAGGCTCAAAAGACAATCCCACCTCCATAGACAATACCAGAGACAAAAAACTAATGGTAATGCTACTCAGCGCCAGAAGTCTTAACCTCAAGATGCACGCACTCGAGGCACTCCTCAGTATGGAGAAAATCGATATCTGTGCAGTAACAGAAACCTGGTTCAAGGCTCCAGAGAGCACCCCAGCACTACTAGAATTCAATGCATACCATTCTTTTCGGCCCCAGAACTCAGACCGAAATACTAAAGGAGGGGGAGTATCCATTTTCATCAAGGGTACCCACACCTCCAGGTTAGTGGCACTGCACGAGTCAGCGGAGACCATCCATGTGCAACTAACAGTAGGTAATGCTGCTTTTCAGTTTGTAGCCTACTACAGATCACCAACCTTGTCTCAGGACCCCCCACTTGGCATTCCTGAGAACATTGGAGAATATGAAGGTCTCACCAAACATCATGATATTAGGGGATTTCAACTACCCAAACATTGACTGGGAAAACTACTCAAGTCCCAACTCTTTTGCCCAACAGTTCCTGGAGTTTATAAACTCAAATGCCATGGAACAACTGGTCACCACTCCCACAAGAGGGGACAACATATTAGACTTGGTCATCACCAACATGGGGGCTAAATGTTCCACATCAGAGGTAAACCCGTCGTTGGTAAGATCAGACTATAAACTAATCACAATGGACATCCACATCCAGACCCCACCCCCAGCCAAGGGAACCATGGTGAAAAATTTCTCAAAAGCAAACTTCACACTTCTCAATACCGAGGTGAAAAGTTTCAAAGCCCCCGGGCAAATGGAAAATGCTACCCAAACCGCAGAAACCTTTGCAAGTGCACGCTATGAGCACCTGCAAGAATAAATGGTCGTGCCATCCCAAGTAAAACCAAGACTCATTCCTCCAAAAACAGGAGACCAGTCTGGTGGACCCCGGCCATAAATAAGCTATACAGCAGAAGGAGGAAACTATTACATGATAAGGCAAAATCCCAAAAAGGGAAGGCATCCCTGATCATTACTAGCAAGAAACTTCGATCCCTCATAAAATCATCAAAGGCTAGCTTTGAAAGAAAAATCGCCAAGGACTCTAAAGATAACCACAAGGCGTTCTTTAGCTACGTCAGGAACCTGGTTGGCAACTCTCAGATATGCTCTGAGCTGGTGCAAAATGGCACAAAATACACTGAACCCACGGACATTGCCAACATCCTGGCGGCAGGTTCAGTGCAAACTTTACCCCCCCTTCTCCCCCAAAAGGGCCAGTGTCAATCCCAGTAGGATCCAGTCCCCCAGACATCACAGACACACAGGTGAAAGCAGCCCTCTCCAAAGTAAAAAAACACAGCATCAATGGGACCAGATGGTATCCTGGGCTGCGTCTTACACGAGCTCCAAAATGAACTAAACCCTCACATAAATTCTCTGTTCCAACTCAGCCTTACCACAGGCAATGTACCAATTGAATGGCGTACAGCAATAGTGATCCCGCTCCACAAAGGTGGAGCCACAATGGATCCCGGGAACTATCGCCCTATAAGCCTGACTAGCCTGGTCTGCAAGGCTATGGAGCGCATCATCATGGATCTCATAAACAAAGACACTGGGAACCTCGAAATACTGGACCCTACCCAATTTGGCTTTGTTAAAGGCAGATCTTGCCTCTTAAACCTAGTTGACTTCTTCGAAACAGTTACCAAAGCCATAGATGAGGGAAATGTAGTCCACACAGGCTACCTGGACCTCGCAAAGGCCTTCGACACAATACTCCACTCTGGCATCATAAATAAGCTTACCAGCTTAAACATTAACCCATATGTCACAAGATGGGTTGCAAACTGTTCAGGGATAGAACTCACATGGTCAGAGTTGCGGGTGCCATGTCCGACTCTAAATTGGTTACAAGTGGCGTCCCACAGGGCTCAGTCCTGGGACCCCTCTTATTCGGTATATACTTCTCTGAGGTACAGGCAAACATGGGAGGACTGTGGCTTACCAAGTTCACAGATGATTGCAAGCTGGCAGCCATAATCAACTCTCCGGCTGACACAAGCATCCTCCAGATGGGCCTTACGGAGACGAATACCTGGTGTTAAAACCATGGCCACAAGCTAAATGCCAAAAAGTGCATAGTCATCCCCTTTGGGAAAAATGAAGTACCCACAAACTACCACATAGGAGGTAATCCACTAAGTACGGAAGAAGTAATTAGGGATCTGGGGACCAAGTAGATAGTAACCTCTCCTTTGACAATCACATTGCCAAAGTGGTTAGAAAAACCTTCTATATAGCTCACCTAATCACAAAAGGGTTCACATCTAGATCAAGAGAAATCATTGTGTCCCTCTACTCATCGCTCATCAGGCCCATAATTGAGTACAATGCCCCATTTGGGATGTACCTTACCGACACCTGAAACAGCTGGAGAGACCTCAAAAATACCTCACCAAGAGGATAGTGGGCCTCAAACAGATGCCCTATGCAGCTCGACTAAAGAAACTCCAGCTCTACTCAGTTGCTTACCACCTACTCAGAGGTGATCTCTGCCTGACGTTCAAGGCCATGTCTAACCGGGAATTGTTGGACATGCTTCACCTCAAGAAAACCAAATCCATTAGAGCTACACGCTCCAGGGATTTAAACCTTAGCACAACAATTAACAGGACATGCTGGAGGGATAGATTCATATCCCAAAGGCTTCTCTCGCTCTGGAATAAAATCCCAGTCCATGTTAGGCAGAGCCCCTCGCTGACCCTCTTCAAGAGAAATCTTGATGAGTGGATGGGAAATCGTATATTTACTCCTGGGATCACTTCTATGGCCCTGCTGGACAGAGGCCCAGGAATCTAGTCTGAAAGGGAGGCGAAAGCCAACAAATTCTGGATAGGCTTATAAATGCCCTAGGGCAGATAGCCTAGTACCTACCTATGAACCTATGAACATATGTTTAGAGCTTGTCTTAGGCTTTTCAGATTTCAGGAGACCTTTTGTAGTGTATACTGATGCATCAGATGTATGCCCAAGGGCAGTACTATTGTGGGCCTTCACTGTTGAAGAATTTCTCATATGTGACCTGAGCTATAAGGCAAGAAGCATATAGACCTGAGTGTTCCACTGTTGGTGTGGAATCCCTCCTTGACCAAGAAATTACATTGGGTTGGATCATGTTACCCTAATGTGGTTGAATAGGATGCAAACACAGAATTGTGTAGGCAGGAGCTCTCCTTGATGGAATGAGTATTTACAGCAGCTTCTGAATAAAGAAAACCCCACAGAAGCAGTAATTCCCTAGAAACAGCCTACGGTGAGAGAAGAAGAGGAACCCACCTTAGAAGACGTAAGAACAGCAACTAAGGAAGATGACGTCAGGGAAAGCAACAGGCTCAGATGAGGTCACAGCAGATATGATGAAGATGCTGGGTGAGCTATGGGAAAATTGGCTCCTGAGGGTACTAATAGCAGTGTGGAGAGAAAGGCGTATCCCAGATGACAGGAGAATAAGCATACTCGTGCCAGTGTATAAGAACAAAGGGGACATCCACAACTGTGAACAGTACAGAGGCATCAAACTCCTACCACATTGCAAGAAAGTTCTGGAGAGGGTGATTGTTAAACAAATACTCAGAATAGTAGAATGGAAGATGGAAGATGAGCAGTTCGAATTCAGATCAGGATGCAGCACAATTGACCCAATGTTTGCATTGAGACAGATTCTTGACAAGAAGCTAGAAATGAGGAGAGAGTCCAACTGGGCATTCCTAGACTTGGAGAAAGCATATAATAAGGTCCCAAGAAGGCTGATCTGTGCAGTACTGCAGTGATTTGAAGTCCCAGAAACATTGGTAGAATTAGTGCAGGCTATGTACGAGGACCCAGTGAGTCAAGTACAAACAGTGTTCGGCCTCACAGAGGGGTTCCCAGTGGGAATGGGTGTATACCAGGGTTCAGCTCTGAGCCCACTACTGTTCATACTGGTGATGGACTGCATTAGCAAACAGGTTGGAGGGGACATATCAACAAAGCTGCTGTATATAGATGATGTGGCACTACAGGCAGATTCTGAGCTAGAACTTCAGCAAGGGATAGGAGAGTGGAATGCAAATCTGAAGGCACATGGGATGAAACTAAACACAGATAAGATGGAGGTAATGGCAGCAAATTAAGGAAATCAGAAGAAGATGAAAATAGAGATAGAAGGGAAGATAGCGGAACAGGTAAACAGCTTCAAGTATCTGGGAGGGGGTGGTTGAGGAGAAGGGTAGTCTGAATGAAGAGGTCAAAGCTAGAGTCAGAGGGACTGCAGCCAACTGGCATAGAATATCAGTTGTAGTCTATGACAGATGAATGCCAAAGAAGCTGAAAAGTAAGGTGTACAAGACAGTGGTGTGACCAGTACTACTGTATGGTACAGAAACCTGGGCAGTAAAGGCAGACCAGTTGAAGAAGCTAGAGGTGATGGAAATGAAGTGCCTGAGAAAGGTGATAGGATGCACACTGTGGCACAGACGAAGAAATGACGACATAAGAGCAGAAGCCAAAGTAGCTCAGATTGCAGAAAAGATCAAAGAAAACAGATTACGGTGGTTTGGGCATATGTATAGAAAAGCAGAAGATAATCTGGTGAGGAAGATTTGGGACAGATGGGAAGAAGGTAAGAGGAAGCGAGGACATCCAGCAAAGAGGTGGATGGATTGTGTGAAAGAAGCTGTGCGACAGGCATGAGTGTTGAAGAAGGCAGGAGTGTAGCACTGAATCGAGAGAGTTGGCAACAGTTAACACAATACCCCAACCCCATGTAGAAAAAATGGGAAAAAGGGGGCTGATGATGATGCACTCTCCTTACAAGTTGTTTAATCTCATGGTAAAACACAGACCAGGCTTAACCCACCTCAGTGCAGATTGTCTGTCTGGAGCTCACAGGCCTGCAACTGACATTTGAGAAGTCAGTGGAATATAGTGAAGTGGTTCTCACAAGTGTGGTACCCCAAAGTAATGTGAAAGTGACATAATGTAAATAACGATGCTCAACATTTAGATCATTGTTGCAGTAGACTATGTTACTTGCATTATGTCCTTGCCTAAGATATGACCACCAGACAGCTTTCAATCCTTCTAAGATACCTTCCACATGCCTAGACTGCCAATGGCTTGTGCAGAGCCATATAACGTCAGCCTGGGTGCCAGAAGCTTCAGAGGTTTATTTCCACCAAACCTCTTTGCTTCTGGGGACTTTATAGGTAGGTACTAGGCTATTGGCCTAAGTAAGCCTACCCAACAAGGTTCCCTGGCTTATGCCACCCTAGAAAGTTATTTTCCTGTGCAGTGTCGAGCAGAGCCACCGAAGTGTTCCCAGGGGTGTATTTCCTATTTCCCATCCACTTACCAAAATTTTCCTGAAGAGTGCTAATGAGGAACTTTGCCTGACATAGATGGGTAGCTTGTTCCAGAGTATGGGAAGTCTCTGGGATAGGAATCTATCCCTCCAGCATGTCCTGTTTATTGTGGTGACAAGGTTTAGGTCCCTAGAGCGTGTTGCTCAGAGGGATTGAGATTTCTTTAGGTGTAGCATATCCAACAGCTCTGGGTTTGACATAGCTTTATATGTTAGGCAGAGATCACCTCGGAGTAGGCGATATGCTACGGAGTAAAGCTGGAGTTTTTTGATACGGTCAGTGTAGGGCATCTGTTTGAGGCCAGTAATCCTCTTTGTGAGGTACTTCTGTGGCCTTTCCAGCTGCTGCAGATGTCTTGTGAGGTACATTCCAAAATGGGCGTTGTACTCTCTAATGGGTCTAATGAGTGGAGTAGAGGGAAACAATGACCTCTTTTTTCCTAGATGAGAAACCTTTTGTAATGTGTGCCATGTAGAAGGATTTCCTGACTACTGTAGCAATGTGATTATCAAAGGAGAGACTACTGTCCACCTGGGTTCCCAGGTCTCTTGTCACACATTCGGCGTTAAGTAGACTACCGCCTATGTGGTAGTTCATGGGTACAGAGTTTTTACCAAAGGGGATGACAGTGCACATTTTGGCATTGAGCTTGAGGCCATGGCTCTAACACCAGGCATCTGTCTCAGTGAGGCCCGTCTGTAGGATGTCCACATCATTTGGGGTATCAACTATGGCTTCTAGTTTGCCTGTACTTCAGAGAAGTAGATACCAAACAGGAGAGGTCCCAGGACTGAACCCTGTGGTACTCCACTTGTCACTGGTTTGAAGTCAGATTTGGAGTCTGCAACTTTTACAATGTGGGTTCTGTCAGTGAGCTAATTGGCAACCTATCTTGTGACATAGGGATTTATACCTAGTTTAGTGAGTTTAGCTATAATTCCAGAATGGGGGATGGTGTCAAGCCTCGGCGAGGCCAAGATAGGCTGTGTGAACCACCTTACCCTCGCCTACAGCTTTGATGACTGCTTCATAGAAGTCGATCAGGTTCAGGAGGCATGATTTGCCTTTCGCAAGCCTGAACTGGGTGGGGTCCAGAGTTTGGAGGTTACCAATGTCTTTGTTTATGAGTTTCGTGATGATACATTCCATGGTCTTACAGACCAGGCTCGTCAGGCTAATAGGGCGATAGTTCCCAGGATCAGTGGTGGCTCCCCCTTTGTAGAGTGGGATAACTGTTGCTTTGCGCCATTCAGTGGGCACAAAGCCGGATGTGAGACTATGATTGAACATGGTGCTTAGGTGGGGAGCCAGTTCATTCTGAAGTTCGTGTAAAACGCAGCCTGGGATGTTGTCTGGTCCCATGGATGCTGTGTTTTTGGCTTTAGAGAGTGCAGCTTTTACCTGCGTAGTTGTGATTACAGGGACTCTGCATTCTTCCTGTATAGATATGGGCCCTTTAGGGGGTGAGAGGGGGTAAAGTTAGCACTGAACCCATCTGTCAGGACGTTGGCAATATCACTTGGTTCTGTAATTTTCATGTCGTTGTGCTGTAAGTCGGAGCAGGTCTGGGTGTTGCCATTGAGATTCTTGACATAGCTATATATTGCTTGTGGTTGTCCCTAGAATCAGTGGCGATTTTGTTTTCGTAGCTAGCTTTAGAGGATCTTATAAGGAATCTCAGCTTCTTACTGAGGCTGACCAAGGAACTCCTCCACTCATTGGATTTTACTCTCTTTTGCAACAGTTTCTTCCTTCTGTTGTAGAGTTTGTTTATGGCAGGGGACCACCAGATTGGCTTCCTTTTTTTGGAGGATAGCGTCTTGGTTCTGTTTGGGATAGCACGATCCATGCACTCGTGTAAGTGCTTATAGAGTGCATCTGTGTAGGATTCAGCAGTCGTAACTGTATTGTCCATCTGCATGGGTGTCATGAAGTTCACCACTTCTGTCTTAAGAAGCATGAAGTTGGCTTTGGAGAAATTATTTACAATGATTTCCTTAATGGGGGGTGTGGGGGGTGGGGCAGGATGTGGATATCTAGGGTAATTAGCTTATGGTCTGATCTGACCAACGAGGAGTTGACTTCAGGTGTGGAACACCAGTCACTCATGTTGGTAATGACTAGGTCTAGAATATTGTTGCCCCTGGTGGGGGTGTGGAAAAGTTGATCCAGGGCATTGGAATTTATGAATTCCAGAAAGCGTTGAGTGAAGGAGTTGGTACATGAGTAGTTTTCCCAGTTAATGATGGGGTAGTTGAAATTGCCCATTATTAGAGTGTTTGGTTGAATCCTAATATTTTCCAGTATATCGAGAAAAGAGGAGTGGGAATCCTGGGGCATGGTGGGGGGATCTGTAGCAAGCTACAATTTGGATTTGCAGTTTTGCCCATAGTTAGTTGCACTTGGATAACCTCGGATGCATTATGCTGAGCAACTAGCCTGGAGGTGTGCATAGTTACAGGAAAGGTGGGAAACCAGCGCAAATGCAGGCTTTTAAACCAGAAAGTTGAAAGAGATGGAAAAACTGCCCAAACAGCCAATAAACTACAATTTCCGGACCAGAAACCACTCTTGTGGTAGATAGGCTACCTAGTGCTTACCACTCCCACTGATAAGTTAGAAGGCTTCCCTCCAACACAGAAAGGCTTGGGGGCTCAGAAGTTTACAAACAGTCCTGGATATAGCAAATCTGTGTCTGGACTAGACTGACAGTTTATAGTCATTTCAAGACGGGGATGATAAGTAATCTGGGGCAAAACTTTCTACTACATTTATTTTCTGAAAATCTGAATAAAAAGTGTTTTTTGTGTTTTGTTTTGTTTTTGAATTGTATATTTTAATGCGAGGGAATGCTTTTGTTTTAGGGAGTCTCATGTTTGCCAAAGGGATTTTTGCTTATGTAATGTTTTTGTGAGAAAACTAAAAATGTATGCTTTACTCAAATTTTCTTCATTTTTGTGTGGAGTATTTGTGTGGGGGCCAGGATATGGTGCTTTGGGGACTGTCAGGGTAAACCTTTCCTCAGAACATTCATTTGCCTTTCAGATGGTTACCGACTCGCTCAGGCTCCATTACCAGTTTATGAGGATTCCTTCCCAGTTTTAACATGGAGCAGTTGTCATTCTCCATGGTTCTTTCTTCCCCATTTACAAGAAAAAAAAAAGTTGTTAGGGTGTCCAGCTGACTCCATCACTTCCCTAGCCGTCGGTTGGTGACTTTGCTGTAGCTAGAACTGTTTCCTTGGACCACTTATCTTTTGCTGCTGATCCCTCTGGTGTAGCTCCTCTGGAGGCCAGTAAGGACTGGAAGATTGGTATGTCCCCTGTAGTTGTCTGATTGTCCACATAGGTCAAGGCAGAACTACTGTTGTTGAGTTTGAGGGAAGGAGTGGTTGAAGCTGTACTGCTTAGTGAAATAAGGTGCCTCATTTCCAGGCTAGTACTTCTGTCACACATCTGCCCTTTTGCTGGGAGGTTTCCAGAAAGAAAAAGCAGAAACTTAAAAATATTTTTTCTCCTTTATCATTAACTGTGGATAGGAAAATGTTGGTGGGAGGGATTACCCTCGGCTTTTAATTTGTTAGACATCATTTCTAATAGAACAAGAAAAAGATTTTCAAAGTCTGAAAGGGATTCCTAGTCAAATGAACTGGGAGGGGAAGGAGAATGTGATTCTTCAGTTACTTCTCCTCAAGCTGACAATTCTGATTTTGAGGAAAGTGTTTCTTCAGATTTCCCTGTAGAAGAATTTTTCTGTTTCTGGCATGTCTAACAAAATGAGAGCTTTTAGTTCAGTAGGAACATGATTAAATCCCTGTGTGTCCCAGAAAAATAGTATTATGATTTGTTGCATGTGTATTTTCTTCAACCTGCAGCTGTTCATTCAGTGTTACCCGCTTTTGAAGATTTTTTCTTAACAGTTTGCAGTGTACCTGACCGTCACCCCCCCCCCCCCACATGCACACTTAGACAAAAGAGTCTGATAAGTTATGGTAAAGTACTTAAGACACATAAATTCTAGTTAAAAAACACCAAAAACAAGAGAAAATTGAAAAACACAATTTCACCAGCACTCAACCAGCATTTCTTTATTCAAAAACCAGCGATCTGGTACCTCAGCAATTCGCCTTCGTGGATCACAGTACATTCTAATTTCAAACAGATATATATACATCTATCACATCATACAGCTGTCAATAATTCAATCAACTAATTAATTATATATTAAACATTTAAAGTAACAGCATTAATATAGCTGAATAACAATAACAAATGAATATTAAACATAATAAATACACTAATAAATACAATACTGAATACAAACGTAAATACTAAATATGAAATGTTGAATGATGGAATATTAAATACCCAATTCCTGATTCAAACCAAGCCATATAGAAAACCAACTTCGGTTAATATGTTTCTACATGCCACTAGCATGCATCCTGGACATTTGTTGAATTCTTTACCATATGGTGAATTTAAAAGGATTTATGATCATACTAGTGACATAAATGAAAGAACTAATGAACTGGATAAAGTTTTGTTAAGATTGAGAGAAAGAGGTTATGATGAGGCTCATTTATTGGGATGTAAACAAAACATACTTGGGAATATTAATGATAGATCATATACATTAGCTATGAATAATAAGTCTGAGGGTAGGATGCATGACACAAAGGTTGTTGATGATGATAAGAAGCTTTTTTATATTACAAGATTTTCTCCATTTTCTAGTGAGTTGATTCAGATAGTGAGAAAATATTGGCATATTGTTAGTGTGGATGAAACTATAGGTCATTTGTTTCCTGAACATATTACTTTTTCCTCCAAGAGGGGGAAAAATTTTAAAGAGTTGTTAAATCATAATTTTGTTAAGGGGAACAATAACCTTTTGCCTTTTGGCACTTTTCCATGTGGTCATTGCAGCATCTGTGATAGAGCTATGAATTTAAACATTATTAATGGTAAGACATTTGTTCCTTGGTTCTATTTCAACTGCAGATCGACAGGGGTGGTATATATCCTGGGCTGTTCTTGTATTGATGATTGGTACATAGGACAAACTAAGAGTATGGTTAGGATTCGGGTTCTAGAACATCTTAAAGATATAAGGAATAATAATGAAGTGAGCCCTGTTGCAAAACATTTCCATGATAAACATGGTAAATCCCCTAGTAGTTTGAAATTTTGTGTGCTTGGTAGGCCTTTTTTGTCTAGAGGGGGTGATTTTTTGTGGGCAAACTGCTAGAGTTAGAAACTAGGATGATTTTGAAGTTTAAGACTTTAAGGCCCTTTGGTTTGAATCAGGAATTGGGTATTTAATATTTCATCATTCAACATTTCATATTTAGTATTTATGTTTGTATTCAGTATTGTATTTATTAGTGTATTTATTTATTATGTTTAATATTTATTTGTTATTGTTATTTAGCTATATTAATGCTGTTACTTTAAATGTTTAATATATAATTAGTTGATTGAATTATTGACAGCTGTATGATGTGATAGATGTATATATATCTGTTTGAAATTAGAATATACTGTGATCCATGAAGGCGAATTGCCGAGGTACTAGATCGCTGGTTTTTGAATAAAATGCTGGTAGAGTGCTGGTGAAATTGTGTTTTTCAACATAAATTCTAGTTCTCTAATACCAAATCAGATCCTGCAGCAATATCTTTATCTAGGTATTCTACTACTAAACAGATTGTAGATGGTAACCCCATTCTCTTTGACAAGGCGGGAACAATTTTGACAGACTTGAAAAGAAAGTTCATTCTTGCTACCTTATTTTTTTAGAATTGTGAATTGACAGGTTCACATGCTAAACAAATACTGGCTTCTTTTGGGAACATATGTAAGTTGACTATTAACCTATCTACTTTTGAGGTTAAAACTTCATTAAATTCCATAATTGTGTCTGATTTCTCAAGTAAAAAATATATTTCAAGTGCTGTTATTATCCTGCTACTGCTGTTTCAGAACTGCTGCTTCTGGTTCAGTTTTAAGAAGATTTGCTTAGTGGCATTCTCAAAATCTTTGAGACGATGTTAAGGCTGAGATTTTGAATTTTCTACTGAGGTCCTTAAACAATTTGATGAGAGAGGCGAAACTGATTCAAGGAGTTATCAGATTTTTCAACCCTCTTTTGACAAGTTCAGAAAAACTTTAATTACTTTTTAAGATCCTTTTCCAGGAAGCAGAGTAAGTAGTCTCAGCAAAATTGTATGTAACCAAATTAAAAAACAGTGGTGAGAAGGCATAAAGACAAAATGGGAGCCTTTAAGAACAAAGGACAATCCAAAATTTTTGAATGACCATTTGCCTCTTTGTCCCTCTCTCCTTCCGACCCTGTTAATAATTTAAATCTCTCTGTCACTCTTGAACTCCATCTTCTGCAGTAGCATCAGATTGTCTTGGCCAAATGAGTTTTGAGATTTATCCAGCACTGGGGTGTAGATGCCATTAAGAATTCCTTCCCTTGTTTCAATGGATCGCTTCCCATCCTGCAAATCAGGCATCCCTGTTTTATTGTATTTTAGAACAAATGTTGGCTCGGGCAGTAATATAACTGGTGGCTTCATCTCAGATTGGCATAGGTATCTGCTGTAGGAGTTTTCTGAGGCCAAAGAAAGAGGAAACCTGGAGCTCAGTCCTAGACTTCTCCCTCCTTAATCCTTTTGGCAAGATTCCAAATTTCAAGACTTTCAAGATGACTACACACTGATCAACAGCTTGATTTCAACTCACTAATTGTGAAAAAAGTAGAGAATTAAGAGCCAGTGATAGTGCCAGCTTGAGTAAATTAGCAATTACACTGATTGGATAGCAGGAAAGAAGAAATTTAGAGAACCTGAAAAAAAATGAAGATAAAACACTGCCTGGGAAGAACCATGCACCTGTTCAACAAAAAGCAGCTTATGCTTCAGCTTTGATATAAGACATGTCTTCTAGTAATGTAGTGTAAAAATTAAATCAGATGTACTCAGAGGGGATTAAAACAAATGAAACATCGAAGGAGTTTACCAACTCAAATAACAAAAGGCTTTCAAAAATAGAAGTGCTAAGCATCTATTTAGATGAACAGATAGAACTGCCAATATCAGAGGCTGAAAAGAAGAAAAGGCTAGTCAAATGTGAGACCTCTGAAGAAGAGCGGTTTCAAAAAATAGTACGGTTGGAAGACAGAAATTTTCTGTTGTGCCAGAGAAACTGGAAGGGATAGACTATTAATTTTATGAAAGCACAAATAAGCAACTGGACTGGTATTCCATACCAGGATTTGTTAATTGAAAGAGCATAGCTAGTATATGCTACAAACCTGGCCATGAGAAAACAACCAAGATCTGTATATAAAATTGTAGTCATACTAGCAGAAAAAGGTGATCCTGATAAAACTGTGGCAGAAGAGAAAAGTGTTAAAAAGTGGAGACAGCAGAGGGTGGAAAATGCTTCTCTTCTGCCTAGTGTACAGTGAACACATTTTTTACCAGTAATCAAGGAATGCCAAGAGGCAGGTGTGAGATTTAAGCTGCTGTAGTCAGTTATCTTCAGAATATTTTTTTCTGGAGTATCAAAGACATTTTGGATGCGGAACAGGCTAAGGAGGAAGTAAAGTTTATCGAACAAAAAATATGTCAGCAAACAGAGGGGACTCTGCTTCTCATTCTTCTAACAATAAAGCTAATAGAGACTTTGCCAGTGAAACCTTTCCAGTATTACAAAGTAAAATGCTTGAGAGAGAGAAAAAAAAGCACAAGAGTTGACTAGAATAATCAAGAGTACTTTGGACTTAAAGCCAGAGTCTGGTGCTGGGATATAGAGATAGACAGGAAGAAGGCCAGCAACGATGAAGTTAGTGAAAAAAAATTGTAGACTATAAAGCATCATTCACATTTGTGAAATATGACTTTGTAAGAACAAAAGTGCCTAAAAAAGACTACTCACTCAATGCCATTATTGTTTAGAAGGGCAGTAAACAGGAAAAGTAACCAAGTAAAAGAATGTGGTTCTTATTAGTATTTGTGTAAACATTCCATGATATAAACTGCACTCTGTACATAGTAAAGCAGTTTTGTGTAATGTGTAGTCAGGGATATTTTAAATGTGGCAGGGGAGTCTTTTCAGTGACTGTTGTGTGTGTTCAAGATGTTAAAATAATTGAGTACTTTTTAGTTGTAGGAAATACAGGCTTTAATGCAGTATAAAAAGAACAAAAGGGCTGGACCAAAGCAAGTTCATTGTTAATTTGCTGTAAGCTTGGGCTATTAGGGTAGGGTGTAATATACACTGATTATATTGTATGTGGAATTAATATATTTTCTCTAATTTTGCAAGGATGACTGTCTAGATTTATGCCCTTGGCTTAAGCTATAAACAAGTGTTTTTGTAAGCAAGTAAGCTTGAAAAGTACGGCAAAATGATAAAAGCCATAAAATGTGCTAAGTTTATTACATCTGTAAAGAAACTGGCTGTTTTTAAGCAAATGTTCAATGGGAGTCAAGAAGCCTGTAGCTGAATGTAGTTATACATTCTTACATTCTGTTCTGAGTGCAATTTACAAAGATTCATTGTTGAGTAATTTTCCCTTGGAGAGGAGATGTCTGCATGTGCAAACAATTAATCTTGGCATTCTGAGCATTCTTTGCTGAGGGGAATTTAAAGGTACAATAGAAAGCAGTTCAATGAAAAGTTTGAAGTATTGAAAGTGAATAAGAGATAACAGCCTACCTAGCAGCCTTAATGCTTTAATGCATTTAACAGAACAGTGTACAGTTTAGTTTTATTTAAAGATAGCCATTGCACTTTTTCTAAGGGCTAGACATTTCTGAAAGCTTGCAAGCTGTTTTTCAAATCTGAAAGGGGAGTAGAGATGAGAAAAAAAACGCAATCAGTGTAGATGGGAACACAGTCTCTAATTTTAGATTAGCAATGCAGGTGCAGCTGTCAGTTTGGGGGTTGTTCCTCTCTGGTGGGTTAAAATTATTATGTACATAGTTTTCTGTGCTTGTTAATAGGGGGTGGGAGTGTTCTGAAAATGTATTTAGTTTTATGTTTGAGGGTTTTCATTAAAACAAAAGCCTTGAAAATGTGATATGGGTTCAAATGGAGATTAGAAGAAACAACTGTGTAAAAACTCAGCCTACCAAACATTAGTGTGTGCATGGTATACAAAAGCTGGAAACACACATTAAAAATATGTATAATAGGTGGGAACAATAATAGCTTTTTGTTATAATCTATGCTGTCCATATTGTCTTGGAACACAAATGGCCTTACATATATGGATAAAAAAGAAAGAGTATTGAATTGTATTAAAAAAAATGCAGAGTGATAGTAGCAGTGCTCCAGGAGACATTTTTGAAAGAAATAAGCATGTAGATTTGACGAAGAAAGAATTTCAGGATGAATATTCAGGAGACTGTAAGAGACAAAGGAAAAGGGGTGTCCTCTTTCCCATTTATTTGTTTTTATATTTAGAGTCATTGTCAAAGAAAACAAGGGACCCAGAAATGCAAGGGTATAATTGGCATGGTAATCAAGAAAAGTTGGCTGTATTTGCATATTATATTATTTTGTACTGATGAATCCAGAAAGGAACATAGCGTTGTAGAACATTTGGAAACAGTTTCAAGTCCTTTTGGGATCTAAAATTAATAAAGATAAAACAAACCTGATATCCATAAATTATGTACTTATGCATAAATTGGTTCAGCAATACCGATACTGGTGAGGACATGAAATATGTTAAAGTTTTTAGGGGTATGGATTAAAAAGACCTCTTTTATGGCAGCTAAAGATATGTGGGAAATGATTAAACAAAGGGTAATAGAAAAACTGAAAAAACTGGAAGCTCTTATTTATGGATATAGATAGTGAAAATGTTTTAGTCTCATTAGTTTTATGTGTGGGTCAAGCATATCTTTATCAAACAGAGGAGTAGATGTAGACAATAATTGATAAGGAGTTGACAGGATTTATCTGTGAGTAGAAAAGACCAAGAGTTACTTGGAATAAATTAATCCTTCCAATAGAACAAGGGGATTTAGGATTACCTGATTTGAAGGGATATTTTAGAGCTACACAACTAAAGCTTATCTGCACGACACAAGCCCAAAGGCTGTAGTTAAATGGAAAGGGATGAGGAAGCAGGGGGGATGTCCAAGAAATACCGAGTGGGATTTTTGGGTGTGGATTCTTAAGGAGAATAACAACAACCATACAGAATGTTCTATTCATAAAGTAGCAGAAGGTATTCTAAGAAGTGCGTCAAAAGGAGAATGGAAAAATATTTTTTTCCAATAGATATGACTGTAAGTAGTAGTACCGAAAATAGGTGAGAGGGGGTTGAAATTTACTGGAAAACTGACAAAGAACCAAGGTATTGGGAACAAATAACTAGAATGAGAGAAAGGTAATAGAGTGGGATGAGACTAAGAAGACATTTGGACTGTAGTGTAGGCTAGAGACTGCCTTCCCTACCAGGGATTGATATCTGAATACAGACAAAGAGATGGAGATAGGGGAATCTTCAGCGAAACACCTGATCTGGTGGAGTTTTTAGTTCAATCTAGAACTGAAACTGCTGTTAGAAAAGGGATAATTAGTAGGGTATATAAAATATTGCATGGCAAGTGTAAGAATAAATAAGAGGACGGTAGAAAGGATTGGGAATAGATGCTGAAAAAAACAGTATGGCTTCCAAATATACAACAAAGTCCAGAAAGTTTAGGATCTTTGCTTGAAAGTGTTTGTATTAGGTATTTGCATACCCTAAGTAGACTTCAAAGAATTTTTCCTTGGGTAGATAGCAAATGTTGTAGGTGTGATGTGGAAGAAAAAGATAACTAGGAACACATATTTTGGGAATGTAATGAGATAGCCGATTTTTAAAAAAATCCCTACTACGTTTTCCATCAGAAATATTGAGTGAGCAAGTGGCTGTAACTAAGGAAATTATTTTTTTGTACTGGGGCACAGGATCTGAATTTTATAAGTTGAATTATGTTGGCTGCAACTGTATTTGAAGTATTGAATATTTTAAAAGAGGATAAAAAGACTGAAAGAGGGATGTTTAGAAAACGAAAGGAGAAAATTGCATAGAAATAAATGGAAACTGTGGAATAATACATGCAGAATAATGTTCAAGAGGAGGAAGAGTGAAGTTTAAGGAAATGCAGGAATTGAGCAATTTATCTAATGTTAGACTGACAGTAGTCACAATGAATGAAAGAATGAAAAGATAAGTAATGTGCTTCTTTTTATATGCATTATATATCAATGTAGTTTGTTTTCTTTTCTGTTAATTGTTTGTCTATATCTTTAAGTAACAGTTTAATAAAGATGTTTAAAAAAAAAGATTCCAAATTTCAAAATGTTATCCCTTCAAACCCTGTTACCACTGACATCCTCTGACACTGTATGGTAACATTGGACCTAAAAACGTGTTTATCACCACATTCCAATTTGCAAGGAATTCATGTGTTTTTAATTTTCTGTGTCGGCTCACATTGTCAGTTCTTAGTCTTACCCTTTGAGCTGTCTGCTGTCTTGAGGTATTTACAAAATTCCTGACTCCAGTGGTTGCTTAGTGTATGATTCAAGGCAGTCACGTCTTTCTGTATTTGGATGATTGTCTTATATTTGCAGACACTTTTTCTGATTGTCAGGATTGATTGACATGTCATAAAACTCCTGCCCAGCCTGTAGTTTTAACTGAACTTGCAGAAATCATCCCTGATCCCTTCCCGCTCACTAGTTTTTCTGCAGTGTCTTCTATAAATCCCTAGGAAGAGATTTTCTTCCGTTGGACAAAGTAGAACAATACAAGGAAATTTTTCTGAACTTCTCCAGCCACATTCAGGCTATGGGGAGAGGATTTCTCAGGATTCCAGGGTTTGTCTCTTCAATTTTCTCATGACTCCCTTAGCCAGACTTCATGTGAGAAGAATCTAATGGTACGTAAGATCAGTCTGGACTCTACATCAATATTCCTTATCTTTTCAAATTCTAGTTCTGGTGTTTGTCAGAAGGGAATTACTTTGGTGGGTAGACCAGTTACCTGTCAAGGCTGGTCTCTCTTACTCCCTTCAGCCCCCCTCTTAATCTGTCACAGTAGATGTTTCATACTTAGCTTGGGGAGTAGTTTCAAAAGGTGTAAAAGAACTCTGTGGACAGACAAAAGCACATAAATGTCAAAGAGCTGTTGGCAATAATCATAGCTTAAAGAACTTAAATCATGTTTAGTCTCCAGGACTGCTACAATTTGTCAGAGACAATGCCACAGTGATTGATACATAAACAATGTCTTATGCCCTTTTTGCAGACTTGCTATGGTTACTTGGGAGGTAGCAACTCAGCTCAGTCTGACTCTTCAGGATTCATACATTCCAGTAGAACAGAATGTTGTAGCAGAGAAGCTAAGCAGGTGCAGAACAGACCCTTGTGAATGGAAAATGCACCCAGGGGGTCTTCAAGGAGCTGATCCAACTCTTGGGAACACGTCAAGTAGTTCTATTTGCCTCCTGTCAAAATTGTTAAAGAAATTCTGCTCCAGAGTTCCTTGCAAACAGACCAGTAAGAATGAAGCCTTCATTCCCATGGACAGGAGTGCTCCTGTAGCCCTTCCTGCTGACACCAAGGTTCTTTTAAAGATCCAGAAGAACTCTCCAAATGTAGGGGTGGTGACTCTTTTGGCCCAGGCAACAGTGTTACTCCCTTCTTTTGAAATTGGCCAAGGGCAGTTACCACAAGCTTTCCCCATAGACTGCATTTATTCACACAAAACAGTGGTTGTTTGATAAACCCCATCTTGAAAACACTTCATCTGACTCCCTGGATGATAGAGATTTTATACCTTTGTTTATTTTATACCTTTTAGGCACCTTTTTATTTTCCTGATGGTGTGCAGCAAGTGTTAAAAGAGGTGAAAAAAACTTCTACTGGAAAATCATGTATGTGGAATTGGAAAAGATTTTCTTGTTGGTGCCATTCTAAAAGCCAGGATCCTGTCAAGGCCCAGTTGCCTCTGGCTGTAGATTATTTGGGTGAGTTACTATCCTCTGACCTTTCTTTTTCTTCTATCAAGATTCATGTATTGGCCATTTGTGTTGGTCAGCCCTTATCCCTTTTCTACCTTTCTTCATGCAGCTTTTGTAAGGGGTTTAGCATATCCTTCCAGCTAGGAAACAGGTGGCACTTCCTTGGGATCTTAATGTTCTGCTTGATTGACACCTCTTTCATTTGAACCAACTCTTCTAGCTGATTTAAGGTTGTTAACATAGAAAACTGTGTAACACATTGCGCTGACTTTTTCAAGAAGAGTATTTGAGCTACAAATGCCCATGGTGAGCCAACCCTACCTCATGTTTCGTAAGTACGGGGTCTCTGGGAACTAAGCCTTTATTTACGCCTAAAGTAGTTTCAGAGTTTACCTTAAGCCAGACTGTTAATCTCCTCTGTATTCTTTCTAGATCCCTAAAAACAAAGGAGAAATAATATTACACACACACTGGATGTCACAGGTAGCTCAGATGCTGCATGAGCAGGCCTAAACCCTGCAGGAAAGCCAGTCAGCTCATTGTCTCTTATGAAGGTAAGAAAAGAACAACCAGTGTCAAAGCAGACAGTTTCAAGATGGTTGTGTCATGCTCTTTCTTGCTGCTCTGTTCATTATTGTAACCCACTTCCAGGTGGGGTTAAGGCCCATTGTACAAGAGTTTTTGCTTCATCTGTTGCTTTTTGGAAAAGGGGTAAACTCGAAGTATTCTAGAGGCAACAACTTGGTGCTCTGAGCATATGTTCACACAGTATTGCAAACTGGATTAATTTTCCAGGTACAGAACAGACGTTGCTAGTCCATTCTCCAGGGTCTCCCAGATTCCTAAATTCCTCTTTACTCCCTATATGTTTCTAAGCTATGGTAATCTACCCAGATAGCGTAGGCTACTGCAGCAATGATCTGAATGTTGAACATAGTACAGCTGTGTAAGTAAAGTTATAACAGTAGATGTTCTGATAAATCAGTGTTGCAATAGCTGTCCCCTCCCTCCCATCCCCCTGTCTTACTTGTTGGCTATATTGCCAGGGTATGGATGTATATATCATTGTGTATATAGTTAAACATTTTTTGTTTGGTTACATTTTTCCTTTCTGGGCTATAGCCTCCCATTTTGGGACAAAAAAGCTTTGAAACTTTTGGTGCCCATGCTGCCTTTTTCTGTGACACTGCTTGAGCAGTTGGCAGTTTGGGGATGTGGAAATCGCACCAAAGCTTTGACAGCTGCCCAGTGGTCATGTCTTTGGCAGGGGTGTAACACAAATAGCTTAGGCTACTTTAGCAGTGATCTGTTAGGAAATCTACTGTTACGATAAGTTTACTTAACTGTACTTTGTTATAAATAGTATGGGTAAGTGTGAAAATAAACAATTTCTGTAAAGAAAGTTCTGTAACTAAAACTGTTAGTTTAAGACAGTCAGATATATGATGTAGTAGGCAGAGAAGGTTCCTGCAGGATTTTGTTAATGAAGCCAGCTACCATTGAGGAAATAAATGATTTAGGGCTTTAACCCTTCCAGATTAGAGAAATTGTCATCTCTTGAAGGGTGATCTTGAGCCTGGAATAATAATTCTTGGTGAAATCCTGTAAGAAATAAGAGACCCTGTGGGTTATGACTGAAGGAACCTGGATATTTTTCCCTGCCAGGTAAATCAAGAAAGAGGGGTGCACTTATGAACTTGATATGATAAACTGTCCCTTTTGTTTAGGACTATAATTTTAAATGTGTACATTTTCTTGTTTCACCTGCTTATTTGAGAAGAGGCTACATACATCACTGTTCATGTCCTGGTAGAACATTAGTGTTTTTTATTTGCAGGCCCTAAGATTATTCCACTGTGCGTGTTTAGTGACATGTCAACATTTTTTCCAGACCTTTTGTAGTTGATTTTAGAAACATTGACTTTGGGTGTACTTCAGAAGACTGAAAAACCAAAAGACTGAATCCCAAAAGACCGAAAATTCAAAATACTGAACACATTTTAATGGAGGAGGGCAAGCCCCCTGCTAGCTCGCACAACAGTGGAGAAGGGGCAAATTCCATCATTCAGTATTTTGAATTTTCAGTCTTTGGGGGTTCAGTCTTTTGGTTTTTCAGTCTTCTGAAGTAGAGCCATATACATACACACACACGCATACACACACACACACACACATATATATATATATATATATATATATATATATATATATATATATATAAAATGTATATATTGAGTTATTTATGGCTCCCTATTGAAATGTTGGTGCTCACAATGCCAAGTCTTGAAATGCCAAAAAAAAGACCAAAAATGCAGGGAAAGAGTGAATATCGAACCTCACTTTTTTCTTTTAAACTTATTTTTTGTATTGGGCAAGCCCCCTGCATCCAGCCATGTGGTGGGCCAGCTCTCCACATCCCCAAACATATATATTAAAGTTAAAATTAATGTATACCATTTCCAAGATTGACACTTTGGAGAAAAGGGAATATTCTGAGAAATAACCGTCTCAAACTTAGTGTATGTAACTCTGGATTTTCAGTCGATCCCACTCCACATTCTGGGACTCTGTATTGTGAGTCTCTGCAATTCAAATGGTTGTCTGTATATACACATGTATACAAGTGTTATATTCCCACACATTTGTGTGTGTGTGGGGGGGTATGTGTGTGGGTATGTAGACCGATAGATATAGAACTTTGTCAAATTTAGAAATGTGCAGTATCTAAAGAAACTCCTTACTTGAAGTTGGGTGCCTCTGCATAGCCACAAAAAGGACTCAGAAGTCTGTTTAACATTTACTTTGTGTCACTGCATTTTTTTAAGTTTGATAAGTATTGCGAGCTTTGATTTTCTTTGCTTATAAAAATATAAAAACAGATTCTTCTGAAATAAATACTGCAAATTGCACTTTCTTTGTATATTTTGATAGTGTTGATTACATAGAAACAGACGTAAAAGTATCGGAATCATTTCAGTGTGTCATCATTTGACTGCAATGGAAAATGTGACAATAGAAGATTAAAGTAAAAAAAAGTCATATATGAGTGGTAAGGCAAATTTTGATGTTGCTATCTACATTGTAGTGTCACAAAATTGTAAATATTTTTTTACTTTAGGCTCAGGAAGATGCAGAGAAATTGCGTTCAGTCGTTATGCCTATGGAGAAGGAAATTGGAGCATTAAAGGAAAAGTTAGCTTTGGCAGAAGAGAAAATCAAAGAGTTAGAAGCTTCCAAGGTAGAGAAATCTTTAAGTAGTTTTTTTTCTGTTTAATTTAAACATGTGAAAGAGTGCTGACTTTCAGTTGGGAAAAGAAGTATTGCTGTTGTAGAATATCAGTTTTTTAACTAACATCTCTGAAAATTTTACTGATGTTGATCGAGTGGCATGAAGAGAAATATGCAGATAGAAAATGTTATTCCATGCATTACTTCAATAATCATTAGTGAATTTTATTTGCTGGCTACTTTGTTAATGTGGCTTTTTAGATTACCCGAGGTTTAACCTGAGTGAAGGCCTGACGTCCTTGTTCTGGGAAATTGACATGCTGAAATCCGATTTAAAAGCTGCATTATGGCCCATCTCCTAAGTGCCTGAATTAATGTAACACCAGCAGATAAGTACAGATCTTGGATCAGATTTTGAAGGCATTTCTATAAGCTTTTCCAAAATACGCTGGTATAAACCTGCCATGTTGATAGGAATTACAGTGAAGTAGTTTGGAGCAGCCTATAAGCCTTTAGTAGTCTTACCCATTGCTGTTAGACAGGTTTGAAAGGACAGCAATATGTTTTACGATCATGTAGCGCTATGTTGGCAAAAAACCTTAATGAGTTTAGGCAACAGCTTGCAAAATGAATTGTACTTATTTTGAACTGAGATTCATTATGCAGTTACCACTTGCTCAGAGCTGTATAACATTCAAGTCAATTGAGTCCAGTGAGTCAAGGTTTAAAAAAATATATATTTATCTGTATTTGTAGCAATATCCATTTGTGTCTATATACAGAATAGTGGAAAACTGAAAAGCAATGCAGCTTACAGAAATCAGTACTTATTCTCATAAAAGTCAAGCACAACCAGAGTAATGAATGGTTGGCAATTGACAGTCCAGTATAAAAAGCCTCAGTTACATCATTTTCATCCTGCTGTTACTCTGTGATGAGTTAAAAAATAGGCCAGCTTGGTGTAGGCTTTGGAAGTGCATGTGCTGTAATTGGAGAGACAAACAATTTGATCTGATGTGCTGCGGGTTAGTGGTGTAAACTATTTCCTGATTGTTTCCACAGTAGTGAGGTTAATAGGCAAATCATTTCATGAATGTACTTCCCTTGAAACTGAACTTGATTGGCTCAGTACAGTGAAGTCTCTGGATATCACTCGTATAATGAAAAGTAGACATACAAAGTAGTTTGTGAGTAAATAACTGACTGAAAGACTGCCAGTACTTAAAAAGATGTAGGCACAAGAAAAAACTTTCCAATAAAGTTTGCATTTACATCATTTTATAAAACCAACCATGTTGCAGGACACTTTATCATTTATTTTAGAATATCAAACCATAATTACTAATCTTGGAATAAATGTATATCATTGACAATAGTAACACAAAACCAAAACAGGAAGGATATGTTTTTATATACATAAACTTGTGGCAAGCAATTGAGACAGTACAGAGAGTAGAGCTAAATGGTGCAAAAGTATTTAGTAGATGAAGTTTGAAGTCTGGATACCTCCAACTTGAGTTAAATCCAAAAGTGAACGCATAACAGCATTCCTCACATATGTAAGGCTAAGAAGACACAAGACACTGGCTTTTGTAAAGTCTCATTATTGAAATTTTCAGGAATATGGTACACACAATAACATTAGGGATAATATCCTGATATATGGCATAACAAAAGAAAAGCATGAAAAACACTAAAATGAGTCTCAGAAAAATTATGATTTGCTGGCTTAACATTAAACAAGGACAAATTCAAATTTGCTAAAGGAGTTTTACACTTTCAGTTTTTTGTAGGAGAAGGGCTCACCCTGACCTAAACTAAGTTAAGGTACCACATAATGTTTTGCTTTCCTATAAATGCAAAGTAAAAAGTTTGTTAGAAATAGCAAACTATCCTTCACACTTCATTAGGGACAGCACAGTAATATTACCGGTGAGAGAACTACCGAAAAATATTGTTTTGTTTGAGTAGATGAATACAAAGCATTCCGCACTTGAAAATTAAACAAGACTGAGCTTTAATAGTGCAGTTAATCACTTTGACTCAAAATCTGAGACTATTTTAGACATCGATGCTGATCCAGTAGGCGTTGGGCCTACAGTAGATAAAAAAGAGATTACATCATAACTGAAACAAGAGCATCTTTAATGAACACATGAGAGAGACCCCACCTAAAAAAAGGGGCAAAAAACTGACACTTTCTGTTTGCTTGGCCTTACAAGCATTTTTTCACATTTATCTTTATCAATCTTTTACATTACTGCCTGATTGAAAGCCAATGGAAAGCATTTTTAATAATACCAAGTAAATAAAAGCCATGTTTGTTTTTTTTTTTTTTTTTTTTTTTTTAGAAACATGGGCAGTAAAGTTGTCACCATACAGTTTGATGTTTATTTATTTATTTAATCACTGGGATGGTCTGTCTGGGTAAAAGAGAACCTGTTTTCAGCAGAGGCCCGGGGAGAAAAGTTCCAAGTTACAACAAGCAAAAAAAAAAAACAGTGAATACAACAATATACAAGAAAGATTGTTACAAGCTCCAAGTTATATACCTTAATTTACAAGCAAATAACAGTGAATATAGCAATATACAAGAGACACTGTTACAGATGCAATACGCAAGAGAAATTGTTACAGACTGACAAGACAGTATTATAGAATTTCTAGAGGAAAACACAACATTGTTGTTGTTGTGTCTTTCGGCTTATCCCGGTTAGGGGTCGCCACAGCGGAACTCCGGCCCGCTAATGTTTGGTAGTGGATTTTTACGTGCCGAGTTACCAGCCCTGACGCACAACCTTCAATGAAGGCATGCTCATTCACGCATGCCTCCACACAGAAGACGCTCTAGCTGAGAATCAAACGGGACAACGTCTTGCTGTGAGGCGACAACGCTACCGCAGCACCACTACCGCAGGAGGAAAACACAACATATGAACATATAATACATACTATACAATATGGCCTTAGTATATTAGCACACTACATGTTAAGATTTTTCTGCTATAGTCAGTGGTTAAAAATGTCAGTTCATTTTTAGTGTGTAGTTGTGATGTTAATTAATTAGATGTGATACAGAGGAGGCATGGATTGTAAAAGTGGGTTATTAGATGGGAAGTATATTAGAGGACTGTTAGCCAAATTTTAAGTAGTGTTAGTTTGATAAAAAGAAGAGCATGAGAGAGAGAGGCAGTGTGTGTAGACAGAGGGAGGGAGGGAGAAAGAGTTGCAGATTATCTTTCCAGACATTCATAATTATGCAAAGAAGGAGGTGGAATATGCCCTAAAGTAGCAGATGATTACTGCAAAGTGCTGACAATTTTAAGTTACTGGATTGTTGATAGTAGGAGAGAATGAAATTGGGCAGCAGGGTATTGCAGAAAAGTTAGTTTTGCATTTCAGATAACTGTCCTAAACAGAAGTAAATGATAAGTTTTACCATTTGTGAAATATGAAAACTGCAACAATAACATCACAGTACTAGCAAATTGTAATTGTTTAAAGGCAGTTAACAGATAATGCCAGCTACTTTGCAAAGGCAGAAAGTCTTTATAGCCTAAAGATCAGCACAAAATTTCATTTCAGGAGAAAATCAATTAACCAAATCTTTATTGACAGTATATTAAACCACATTGTATATTCACAAATGTAGCTGGTTTTCATGCATATATCAAAGTCTTTAAAAAAATAGTCCAGTTAGGAGGTAAGTACTGATTTTCGATAATCTATGAACTGTAACAGATTATCCGTTTTTTTTTAATTGATGAGTATTTTTGATTTTCAGTGGTAAGTTGTACAGCTGCAAAGGTGGTGGTTCTGAAGTTGAACTAAGACTTTTTTTTTACATTTAGAATCCCTCATACTGTAAAAAGTGATAGTAGCCATCTGTTCACTAGCTTCTTGTTCGACCAGTTTTATGGAGATTTAGGGCTACATTGACAGAAGGATAGTTCCCATGCGGTTACAAGTGAAGAGAATGATGTAGAGTTTCATATCTAACAATGGTATAGCTGTGATGACAGCATCCATTAAATGGGTACCATGAAACTAAGCTTTTCTTATGCTGAGAGGCTGTTAGCACGGCCGGCCTTAGGCATAGGCGAACTAGGCGACCGCCTAGGGCGCCATACAGGCCAGCCTTGCAAAGGGCGCATTGTATGTATTTATTTTAATTCTAAAGTTTGCGCTCTTCTTGGCGCTTGAACCAGAGGGCGGAGGGTGGGGGAGGGGGGGCGCGGCAAGCAACCTCCCACTTAAAGCTGCAGGTTAGCCAGAAGGCTTTTAAAAAAAAAAAAATCTGTAGTTTGTTGTGTGAGTCTTCCTTAAGGAGAAATGTGTATGCGTCACAACGCCAACGTCATCAAAATGCATTCTGCAGTTCCGCGCGGAGTTTAAGTCAGGCCAGCCGTTCAAGAGAAGAGTTATGTCTCTGCGTGTTTTCATTTGGATTATAAAATTAAAGATGGTAAGTGTATGTTTCTATGTGTAATTTAAACTGTTCATTTCTGTATGAGAGAGAATGTGCGTGGGTATGTGTATGGAATTTAAACTCGCTGTTTTGTTTGTGTTAGATATGAAATGTATGTGTTACTGTGTGAAAGTAGGTGTGTGTGTATGCATGTATGTATGTATGTATGGAATTTAATCTAGCTGTTCGTTCTTTTGGAAGAAAGTCTTTGTTGCTGTGCAAGAGAGTAGGTGTGTGTAGCTTTATGAGAGAGTCATATGCATGTGCTGCTGTGATGTGTGTGTAATACGAGTCGTAGCGATCTTGTGAAACTAAAGAATTCATTTTTGAAGCACTTTGCTTGCCAAAAGAAGAAGGCTTTGGATTCTTCCCTAACAAACAGACAGGGTGTGAACACTTCTGAAACTGCATCAATGGAAGCACTTGCTTAAGAACATGTTTCCGGCTCCTACGGAAAAAATGACAAATTGCCTCATTTATATTTGTAAACAGTGAAATGTTAACTCCAAAGGGATATTTGCACCATTTATCACATCTGTGGCAATAACGGCAAACATCAATTAATTTGAACAGTGTTTCCAGGCATCTACAAGTATGCATTGGAATATTAATTTTCTATATAACACCAGTGATAAATTAATCATTATCAAATATTTCTGTTTTATAGTAAGAAAATAATACACATTATTTGGGTAAAGGGGATACACAACTATTCAAACTGTCTTGTCTTTATTTTCATTTTGTCATGTACTTGTTTATAATTCACTTTGCCGCTCAAAATGCACATTTAAGTTTGTACTGTCAATAGCTCAGGGAACAGCTCTTAACCCAAACAAAATGAGGTCACATGAACCCTGCTGTTCTCTCACACCACACCACTTTATTCCTATTTCATCTTTTCTTATCTCATGGTAGAACTGGTCCCTGGCAATAAACCATATTGTTGCCAGGGTAAGAACTACCTGTAGGGTAGAAAGAAGGCTGACATGGATAAATCTGCTCAGGAGTATCATTCTTTTCCCCGTATGGTGGGTATAGGCTCCAGTATGAAGGGGGAGGTCTGTCTTCAGCCATTCCTGGTTCTATACTGTTAGAAAGCTGTTGAGGTTCTGTAGGGTTCATGTTTCCCTCAGAAGGACTGAACTTTCAGTCTTCAGTGTCTGGGAGCATTCTAAACAACCTTTGGTCTTCAGTAATGCAGGGCTAATAAACTCTGTACATTGAATGCAAAGCTGGTTATTCTAATGAGACAGTGACCAATTTGATATATACTTCCTTATTGCTGCTACAGTCACTGCAGAAGATAGCTAAGACAACCAGTTACATTAACATAAAGAAACATACAGTTATCAAACACTGCTCTGGACTTCTGACCTTAAACTAGTATGTGTGCATATAACTTAAACTAGTGTGTGTGTGTGTGTGTGTGTGTGTGTGTGTGTGTGTGTGTGTGTGTGTGTCTGTGTGTCTGTGTGTGTGCATATAACAAACTAATGTGTGTGTGTGTGTGTGTGTGTGTGTATATAACTTAAACTAGTGTGTGTGGGTGTGCGTGTGTGCATATAACTTAAACTAGTGTGTGTGCATATAACTTAAACGTGTGTGTGTGTGTGTGTGTGTGTGTGTGTGTGTGTGTGTGTGTGTGCATATAACAAACTAGTGTGTGTGTGCATATAACAAACTAGTGTGTGTGCGCATATAACAAACTAGTGTGTGTGCGTGCATGTAACTTAAACTAGTGTGTGCGTGCATATAACTTAAACTAGTGTGTGTGTGCATTTAACTTAAACTAGTGTGTGTGTGTGTGTGTGTGTGTGCATATAACTTAAACTAGTGTGTGTGTGCATATAACTTAAACTAGTGTGTGTGTGCATATAACTTAAACTAGTGTGTGTGTGCATATAAACTTAAACTAGTGTGTGTGTGTGTGTGTGTGTGTGTGTGTGTGTGTGTGTGTGTGTGTGTGTGTGTGTCATACCCTAAATAAGTGGGATAAAGGCCCTAAAATAGGGACACTTTTTAAATATTGCTCTTACAAACAAAGTTGATATAAAGCTGATTGATTTTGCATTGGTGCTGAATTTTCTGAAGGGTATGAAGTCAAACTCAAATCTGTCATTACTTCTAACTTCAGTCTTGAAAGATTTACCAGTAATTTTCCAGAAAACCATAACTATGGAAAATGGACCAAAAATATGAGGTCCCTCTCAAGTGTCCAGATTTAGCATTATATTTTTTGTCTTTCTCATAATTTGTGGTTTTCTGGCAAATCAGGGAGGACTGAAGTCACTAAACAGCAATGCAAACCATGAAGGCATGTGTTGTGTTAATTTCAGCTCCATAAGTGTATCAATATCTAGTCAGTGTACAGCTCACAATGTCTTATTGTGCCTATAAAATTTGCCACGTGTTGTGCTTTTAATGGGCAGTGAAGAGTTTACAACACAATATTTTTTTTAATAAGTGTTCTAGCAATACTTAAACTGCCCCTATTTTGTGGCCATTGCATCCACATTTATTTTAGGCTTTGTCCATATTTTTTGCTCTAAGAGATTAAGAGGTATGCATACCTCTCAGCTGTCCAGATTTTTGCCTCCTAGATTTGGCCTATTCCTCACAGAATTTATGGTTTTCTGGCAAATCACTGAGGATTGAAATAGCTAAATGTCAAACACTTGAGTTTCGGTCTTCATTTCCTTCAGAAAATGTATGCAAAGACAAATGCTTCTAAGTCTGTAAGAGCAATATTTTAATCTGTCCCTCTTTTGGGGGCCTTTGTCCCATCCCCACCTCCCCACTATTTTAGGCATTGTCCAGCTTTCTTGTGCCAAGAGGTTGAGAGGTATGGAGGTATGGTATGTAATGCCTTAGTTGCCGATTATTTGTTGCATTTTAAGGGGGGATAGGGGTTCTGCATGCCTGAGTGTCCTCTTTTGTATAGGATACCTAGTTGTCAGTTTCTCAATCATTCCCTATTGCAGTATTACCAGCTTACCAGTTTTTTTTTTAATGTAAAGTAGGCAATTACTTTGTCATGGGCAGCAGGCACTGAATTTGTAGATGAAGCACTGAAATGTAAAGTTGTTTGCCAGTAACAGCCTTTTCATTATTTACAAATCTCTTTAATTTAGAAGTATTCGGGTGAATTTTACTTCTGCAGAGGTTGTGCTTATTGACTGATACTCCCTCTCGGCTTTTCCCGGTTAGGGGTCACCACAGTGAGTCACCTGTCCGCTCATAATTGGCAGTGAAGTTTTATGGTGTTGAGTTGCCAGCCCAGCGCCCAACCTTCCACGGAAGGCACGCACACACTCGTGCCTAGGGCCAGTATAGCATGTCCAATCCACTTACAGCATGTCTTTGGGATGTGGGAGGAAGCCGGAGCACCCGGAGGAAATCCACACGACCACAGGGAGGACATGCAGACTCTGCACAGAAGGCACCCCAGCCGAGCATCAAACCAGAGAACCTCTTGCTGTGAGGTGACAACGCTAACCGCTGCACCACCGTGGTCGTCCCTGCATACTGATTGATACTGGTGGATTGTAATGACAAGTTTGAGTGGCCTTTTATGGTTAAAATGTACTGAAATGGGCAGTTTTGTCATTATTGGGTCATGCATTTTTTCATTTTTGCTGGAAAAATGTTAAAAATTACAAATTTAAAACATACTAACAACTGGTACTTTATTATACAAGGAATATAATTTATTACAATCAGGAAGGTGAATCAAAGAACACATACATGAATGCATGGCCATAAAAATGTGTTCAAGGGGCCTATAATTTGAAAATAGCTCAAAGGTAAACTTAATTCTCCCATTTTCCAGATGCATTTCATTTGAATGTAGGTTTTAATGCTGTTTCAATGGCAGAAAATACCTAATTGAATACACACTGAGGTTTGAACATTGTTCATTGTAACTGGGGAGAAATAGCCAAGTAACAAAACACTGGTATGGCTGGGGAGGGGGCTGCTGCAAGAGGGGCTGCTCGGGAGGCCTCAATCTATTACCCTGCCTAGGGTCCAATTTGACCACGATTTTCTCTGCTAATAAAGTATGAGAGTAGTTTACATGGCCTCTTTAAATCCCAGAAAAATACTCTATGGTGCCAGCGTCCTCTCTTTTACGGAGGGTCAGGAGTGCTACACATACTGATGTGAGTAATGGGTCATGAAAATTACCATTTTCAACAGTGGGTCTTGGTCCATAAAGGTTTGGGAACCACTACTTTACACCACCTACCAGACTGCTGACAGAAAGGAGTTTGTGTTTCAGTTCATTTAAGGGAATGGAGATTTCAGTGCATTTTTAAGGAAATGGAGTTTTCAGTGCATTTTCAAGGGATTGAGTTTCAGTGTATTTTCAAGGGATTACGTTTCAAAGGAAAGTTTACTGCTGCTCATGCTAAGTCCGTTTTCAATGTGCAACTGTTTTTCAAATGGCATATTGTAGAATTTGAAAGCAATGTTAGTAGCATAATTGCCTTTGGTGCATAAGGCTGTGGATTCTACTCCCACACCATGTAGATGAAGTGCTGATATCGCAGTACCCATATGATTGCAGATTATTTGGTGTATTACAAGGAGGAATATGGGTTTCTACACTCTTGAGTTTCCTCCTTTTGTATGAGATGCCTAGTAACTATGAACTTGTTGGTTTTGGTCATTTCCTATTGCAACACTCCCAGTTTACCAAATTTTTTTTATGTAATATAGATTAATGCAAGGGCAACAGTCACTGAATTTGTAGATGAAACATTGAGGTGTAAAGTTGTTTGCCAGTAGCAACCTCTTCATTAGTTACAGATTTCTGTTAATGTGGAATTATTCCAATGATTTTACTTCTGTAGAGATTGTGTATCGAGTGATATTGGTAGATTGTCATGACAGAAGTCTGGGTTGCCTTTTATGGTTGAAATTTTCTGAAATGGGTAATTTTGTCATTGGTTTATACTTTGTTTCATTGCTTATTAAAATGTTTTACACTACAATTTTTAAAAACATTCTAACAAGTGGGGATGTATTATACAAGGGGCTGTATTATACAAGGAATATAATTTAATACAATCAGGAAGGTGAATAAAAGAACAAATTCATGTATGCATTGCCCTAAAATGTGTGCAAGGAGTCTATTTTGAAAGCAACCCAAAAGTAAACCTAATCCGCCACTGGCCAGATGCATTTCCTATGAATGCTGGTTTTCATGCCGTTTCATGGGCAGAGACGTTTACTGCTTATGCTAAGTCTGTCTGTGTTTATGCTGTTCTAGTTTAAGCTACTGTACACAGGGAGGAGAGAGGTTGCTATTCTACTTTCATTGAGCTGTAAGGATGTTCTTCATCTCACATTGCTGCAGTCCTTACTTATGGGTAGTCCGCTGTCCTCGGTCGGCCCGAATACCAAAGTATTAGGCTGACGTCGGTCATGGGCGCCTAGTTCTGACATCAGAGCGTCAGGGTATAAAGGCGCATGACCGACGTCATATCCTCAGTCTTTTTTGCCGCATGGTCCGATGCAGAAGCAGCGTTGCAAGTGCCGTTCGGCGTTCTGAAATTTTTCGTTTTGAGTTTCAGACCGATACCAAGTTGGCTAAGTACCCGTTAGAATATTTTTGTTTTTCTTGCCTCAGTTACTTACCGGATGTCAGAAAAGTGAATAATTGTATTTCTTGTGGGAAACAGATACCGCATAGGGATTACCACTGCTTTGTATTCCTTGTTTGGGACCGGAGCACGGCGTCGGGTGTCGGTTTTGTGCTAGGTGTAATAAGCGCACTATAAAACGGAGGTTAGATTGCGCTAGGTTAGTCTTTGGCAAGAGGTGTAATTATAATATGCCGTCGGATGTTCCGACGCCTGCTTCTACTAAGAAGCGCAAAGACAAATCTTTAAAGCCTAGGCAGGATGATTCGTCCGTTTCGGACGCCGGACCTTTAGAAGCTACAGCTGAACAGGTGGATCCGGCTGAAGTTTCTGTTGAGTCCCAGGGGGAAACTTTGATTTTACAGGATGTGGCCTCTCAGGAGGCAGGTCAGGCTGAAGGGGCCTCTCAGGTTACTATTCTCCCTTCTATGCCTAAGGTGGTTAGGCCTTCTGCTACTGTTTCTAAGGCTCCTTCTAAGGGCAGGTCTGTCTTGCCTTCCTCTGGTGTCAGTCCTGGTTCTTCAGGGTCTGTGCCTAAAAGCACATGCTTAAAATGGCAGAGGATTTGATTACTTTAATTAGAGGTTCTATTCCCCCTCCTGATAAAAGGCCCAGGATGGAGCCAGAGTTGGAAAGTTTGGGGCAGGCCTCAGATGATTCAGAGTCTTCTGCTGAAGACATTCAAGATTTCCTCCTTATTCTGATTCTGATGCTGAGGATTCCACTCCTTCTGCTTCTCCTCCAGAGGATTTTTCATTTTCAGAAACTCTGCATTCCATGAGGGAGCATTTTCAGTGGGAGGGACAGGATTACTCTGATTCACGGAAGAGACTTAGGGAGTTCTTGTTTTTACCACAGCATATACCCTTAGCTATACCTCCGGTTTTGGATGTTGTTTCGATGTTTTTCGAAGCTTGCCTTAATCCAGATTCTGTGCCTCCTGCCCCAGTTAAACCGGACAGGTATTACAGGGTGCCTGAGGCTCATAAATATCTGTATAAGAGTCCCAGGGCGGACCCAGAAACTATTAGTCAGGGGCCTAAGGGTTTTAGAGCCTCTGTTGTTAAGAATCCGGTTCCTCTGGATAAGGAAGCTAGAGCTTTGGATAGATGGGGTAAGAAGGTGTATACCTCTTCTACTTTAGCAATGAGAGCTTTGAACTGCCAGTTTCATATGTTGAAGTATCAGAATTTCCTCCTTTCTCAGTTAAGGTCTAAAGTAGATGCTTTGGCAGAGGGCATAGAGTGTAAAGAATTGCAGGATTTAGTGCATGTTTCTGAACAGGTGGGTAAGCACTCTTTGCAATGTGGTTTTGATGCTTTACAGGCTTCTTCCAGGGTGGCTGCCACTGGTTCAGTTATTCGTAGGCACGCCTGGCTTAAGGATCAGAATTTGTCTGAGCATGTTAAGTCTAGAATTCTGGATGCCCCTTTACAGTCTGAAGTTTTGTTTGGTCCTCCTGTGGAGTCAGTCTTAAAGAAAATGGAAGACAAGGCTAAGTCTATGCAGACTGTTAAAGATTTTTTGCAGGTACAACCTGCAAAGTTTAGTAGAAATTGGCCTACTAAGGGGTGGACGTTCCTTCTTCTGATTCTCAGTCTAGGGGTAGATCTAGACGTGGTAGGGGCAGAGCTCAGAGTACTTTCAGGCCGAGACAATGGAGTTCGCCTGCTCAATCTGCTGGTGAGGGCAGGGGCCAGTCCTTTCATAAACAGGCCCAATGACCTACATTTTCAGCTGCCAGATTCTTCTTGCCTGGCAGCTCCTTTAGGAGGAAAGTTGGCTCTTTTCAAGCAAAACTGGCATTTAGTCACCCAGGACAAATGGGTATTGGACATTATAAACCGAGGTTACAAGTTCTATTTCCATACCATGCCTTCTTTCAAAGGCATGCCAGGCGTCCTCCTCGCAAAGGATAGAGGCTCACAGACAAATTTCTTTACTTCTTCAACTAGGAGCTATACAGCCATTTCCTCTGTCAGAAGTGGGCCTAGGATTTTATTCTCGCCTGTTTCTAGTTCCAAAGAAAGGGAACACGTGGAGACCAATTTTGGATTTATCTCTCCTCAACACTTACCTGGACATTCCAAGGTTCAAGATGCTGACTTTACAACAACTTTTACCTCTGTTGGGAAAAGATCACTGGATGGTTACTCTGGACCTCAAAGAGGCTTACCTTCATGTTCCTATCAGGCCCAGTTGCAGGAGGTACCTGCGTTTTCGGGCTGGAAATTTACATTATCAGTTCTCTGCATTGCCCTTTGGCTTATCTACTGCGCCCAGAGTGTTCACAAAGGTTCTGGCTCCAGTGATAGCATTTTTCAGACTAAGAGGAATACAGATTTATCCTTATTTGGACAATTGCCTGATTATTGCACAAGAAAGGACGAACTTCTTCATCATCTACAGTATGTGATGGCAGTGTTAAGATGCCTAGGGTATTCTGTGAACGAAACAAAGTCCAGTCTAGTACCCTCTCAGGACATGTGCTTTCTGGGTGTGAGACTGAATACAGCTTCCCAGATGGCCTTTTTGACCCCGGACAAACAAAGAAGCCTTTCTCTTTATTTCCATCAAATGTCTCTATGGTCCAGGCTGACTGCAAGGACAGTCCTTCAAGCCTTGGGGTTCATGGCATCTTGTATTCTGGTGCTTCCCAATGCCAAATTGCATATGAGGAAGCTTCAATGGTATCTCAAAATGTATGGACACAGCACTGCCAAGATCTAGACACTGTCATTCAGATAATACCTTGCATTCGGAAGGAGTTTTTGTGGTGGGCTCAGGAATGTCACCTAAACAAGGGACTCTCTGTGACCCGGCCAGAGGCGAGTCAAATTCTAACGACAGATGCCTCGGACAAGGCTTGGGGAGCACACCTCAATGGAAAATGGGTGCAAAACACGTGGCCTGTCAAACTCCAACATTTGCATATCAACTTGAAGGAAATGTTAGCAGTCCAGTTTGCATTGATGGCTTTCAAAGATTTACTTCACCCAGGGCAGGTGTTGATTCAAACAGACAACACTACTGTCATGTGGTACATCAACAAGCAGGGGAACCCATTCTTACCCTCTTTGCAGGCAAGCGATGATTCTGTGGGAAACTGCTCTCAATCTACACCTCAATCTTCAGGCAAGGTTTCTACCAGGAGCACAGAACTCCTTAGCAGATGTATTGAGCAGACAAATAGTGGATCCTCACGAATGGAAATTGGATCCTCATGTATTTCAACAGTTGACAGTGTTATGGGGAACTCCAGACATAGATCTGTTAGCTTCTCCACTAAATTACCAGTTGCCAAAGTTTTGCACAAAAATGTTTCATCACACAGCTTGGAAGGTGGACGCTCTATCATTCAGTTGGAACAATCTGCATGTATATGCCTTTCCACCTCTGCCTCTTCTTCCCAAGGTACTCTTGAAGGCCAGACAAGACAAGCCAACCATGATTTTGATAGCACCGGATTGGCCTCGACAACACTGGTACCCACTACTGAGGAGCTTAGTACGAGAACCTCCATGGCCTCTGCCTTTGATTCCGCACCTTTTGTCACAAGAGGACAGTCACTTCCTCAATGTCAAGATTCAGTCTCTACATCTAACAGCCTGGCATATTCTGTTTTAGACTCTGGAGGGTCTCAGCTTCCACAACAAGTTTTGAATGTTATTTTGGAGGCCAGGAGGCCTAGTACCAGGAAAGTTTACGCTGATAAATGGAGGAGATTTTTTATTTGGAGCAAAGGAAAGGACTTTGATGTCTCCAAACCTGATTTAAGTGTTGCTCTTCAATATCTTACTGAGTTGTTGGACAAGGGTTTGTCTTTCTCCTCAATAAAGGTCCATGCTGCAGCCATTTCTGCTCACTATGATTGTGACCCTCCTTTGTTCTCTCATCCTTGGTTTAAGCAATTTCTTAGAGGGGCAAAGAATATAAGACCCTCACGTAGAGCTCCTACTCCTGCTTGGGATCTCAATTTTGTGTTGGAAAAACTTACTCTACAACCTTTTGAGCCTGCAGCTACTGCCGAGTTAAAGTATTTGTCATGGAAAACTGCTTTTTTGTTGGCCATTACCTCTGCAAGAAGGGTTTCTGAATTACAGGCCCTCATGGCAGTGGAGCCTTTCCTGATTTTTCATAAGGATAGGGTATCTTTAGTACTAATCCTTCCTTTATGCCTAAGGTGTTTTCTAGTGTGGCCTTAAATCAAACTATTCATTTGCCTACTTTTTATGCAAACCCCAAAATAAAGGGGAGAAAATTTTGCATACTTTGGATATTCACAGGCAGTTGCGTTATTATTTAAGTAGAACCTAATTGAATACACACTGAGGTTTGAACATTGTTCATAGTAACTGGGGAGAAATAGCCAAGTAACAAAACACTGGTATGGCTGGGGAGGGGGCTGCTGCAAGAGGGGCTGCTCGGGAGGCCTCAATCTATTACCCTGCCTAGGGTCCAATTTGACCACGATTTTCTCTGCTAATAAAGTATGAGAGTAGTTTACATGGCCTCTTTAAATCCCAGAAAAATACTCTATGGTGCCAGCGTCCTCTCTTTTACGGAGGGTCAGGAGTGCTACACATACTGATGTGAGTAATGGGTCATGAAAATTACCATTTTCAACAGTGGGTCTTGGTCCATAAACGTTTGGGAACCACTACTTTACACCACCTACCAGACTGCTGACAGAAAGGAGTTTGTGTTTCAGTTCATTTAAGGGAATGGAGATTTCAGTGCATTTTTAAGGAAATGGAGTTTTCAGTGCATTTTCAAGGGATTGAGTTTGTGTATTTTCAAGGGATTACGTTTCAAAGGAAAGTTTACTGCTGCTCATGCTAAGTCCGTTTTCAATGTGCAACTGTTTTTCAAATGGCATATTGTAGAATTTGAAAGCAATGTTAGTAGCATAATTGCCTTTGGTGCATAAGGCTGTGGATTCTACTCCCACACCATGTAGATGAAGTGCTGATATTGCAGTACCCATATGATTGCAGATTATTTGGTGTATTACAAGGAGGAATATGGGTTTCTACACTCCTGAGTTTCCTCCTTTTGTATGAGATGCCTAGTAACTATGAACTTGTTGGTTTTAGTCATTTCCTATTGCAACACTCCCAGTTTACCAAATTTTTTTATGTAATATAGATTAATGCAAGGGCAACAGTCACTGAATTTGTAGATGAAACATTGAGGTGTAAAGTTGTTTGCCAGTAGCAGCCTCTTCATTAGTTACAGATTTCTGTTAATGTGGAATTATTCCAATGATTTTACTTCTGTAGAGATTGTGTATCGAGTGATATTGGTAGATTGTCATGACAGAAGTCTGGGTTGCCTTTTATGGTTGAAATTTTCTGAAATGGGTAATTTTGTCATTGGTTTATACTTTGTTTCATTGCTTATTAAAATGTTTTACACTACAATTTTTAAAAACATTCTAACAAGTGGGGATGTATTATACAAGGGGCTGTATTATACAAGGAATATAATTTAATACAATCAGGAAGGTGAATAAAAGAACAAATTCATGTATGCATTGCCCTAAAATGTGTGCAAGGAGTCTATTTTGAAAGCAACCCAAAAGTAAACCTAATCCGCCACTGGCCAGATGCATTTCCTATGAATGCTGGTTTTCATGCCGTTTCAAGGGCAGAGAAGTTTACTGCTTATGCTAAGTCTATCTGTGTTTATGCTGTTCTAGTTTAAGCTACTGTACACAGGGAGGAGAGAGGTTGCTATTCTACTTTCATTGAGCTGTAAGGTTTGCTCGCCTACCCATAAACTTGAGCATCCTTTTGAAAGAAGGCACATGGGCTAGTATTTTCTGAGGACATGACTTTTACAGTAAAATGTCTGAAGGAGCAACAGATAAAGCAGGCTTATTTAAAAAAATCCACTTTCCTTCACTTGCAGTTTAACTATATTACAAGGTATCTTCTTCATGTACATTTAAGTATTTGAAGGAAATGACTGGAGTGGCTTTCTTGGGGAGTGAACTTCATGTGGGTGTGGCTTATAGGGGTGTTTCAGGACTATGGTGTGGGTGGAGCTTAAGGGGCACTGAAGTACTACTTTGCCTAGGGTGCCATTTCAGCTAAGGCCGGCCCTGGCTGTTAGAGTTTACTGCACCCAAACAGAAGGCTGTCATGCTAGCAAGGTGCTGGACTAAAACTTCAACTGTAGCAGGAAGACTTTTTTTTTTTAAATTTAAAAAGTTTAATTATCTTTTGCAACCTAGCACAGCAACCCAGCCTTTTAACTTACAGCTTATGTTGGCTGCTTTGAGTTCCTAAATATGCCATTTGTAAGATTATGTGGAAAATGGAATGAAGAAGTAATTCCTGACTGTTGGGGATATTTTTTTTTAATTACAAAGAGAGCAGGCAGCTCAAATGGATAGCTCCTGAGCCAAGTAGAAGAGCATACATAAGCATTTGCATCATTTGCTTATTAAGTATCATAAGAATTAAGAGAACCAAAATTAAATTTTATATTAGAACAGAATTAAAACATGACTGTAATCATCCAATCACATTCAACTATGGGTTTTAAAATGAATTGGTTAAACTAGTTGAGTGTCCATTCTATAGTATGGTATTGTGTGTGCTAAGCGTTTGTTTTCAAATTCTCCCCTCACATATGTTTGTGTAATGCATTAATTTCAATTTTGTCGTATTTCAGAATAATATGCAGTATGTTTTAATTGTGCATGTTCCATACACATCTCTGATAAGCACTTATTTTTCACCCCATAACTAAGAAGACATTTTGTTTAAATATATCAGCCACATGTCCTACACAAGTATTTCATGTTTGCATGATGTATGGAATGCCAATCTTAAGGAAGAACAACAGGAAGCAGAGGTAGTGAGCATTGCTCTGAAATAAGACATAAAAGTGAAATTAATGCACTATGCAAGCATATGCAAGGGGAGCATGAGAATCATATATATTTTTTAATTTAATGTTTTGGAAGTTATAAAGTAAAACTAAAGGGGGGGGTAACTTTGTAGTACATAGAGAAGTAAGGGAATGTGTGTGTAATTCCAAGCCAAGGACTGACCACTCTCCTGGTCTTACTGTTTCTTTGCAATATAAAACCTGTACTTAAATCAAGAATGTTAAGAATATAATTCACCTTTCATACCAAGGATTTTACATTCTGGCTAAAGCCTTTGCTGTTTCCATACTGCCTTTTTATCCAACTGAGTAAATTCTAATTTGGTACACATTAATGAGGCTGTACTCAATGCCAGGAGTCTTAACAAAAAAAGCCTGAATTTAATGCTCTCCTGTAACTTGAAAACATCCATATATGTGTAGTTGCAGAAACATTGTTTCAAAGCAATGAAAACACTCCCTCAATTCCTGGGTATAATGGCTGTCACATCTTCAGACCCACTGGTAATTGTGGGGAAGTATCAGTATTTAAGTATATCATCACCTCACAATAAATTCCTTGGGACACCACATGTGAACTCCAAATCACCTTAAATAAGATAAATTACCACTTCTTAACTAACTGTAGAACACCCCTTGTATCCTCTTCTGAGCATGATAGCTATCTTAACACATTAGCTGAAATTACCGTTAAGCCTAAGATCTTTATACTGGGGACCTCAGGTATCCATCAGTAAAATGGCTGACCTACACTACCAGTGGTCGAGATGCCCAGTGCTTCCTTGACATTGTAAATGTTAACTCTGTTTTGCAAGTAGTTAACCATTCAACTAGGGGTTCCAATATCCAGAATCAAGTCCTCACAAGTACAGGTATGTCCACTTCTTGCACAGCTCCATATATATCATTATGTCTTTTAAATCAGACCATAATTTATTGACCTTTTCCTTTGAAACTGTTGTACTTCCCATGTAAATAGCTGTGCATTTATGGACTTCTCAAAAGCAAACGTTCTTCAGTTACTTGACGACTTAAATTCTGCTGTAATCCTCCTCTGAAGCATCCTGTTGCTAAAGCTGCTACCTTTGCCTCTGAGTTTTACTGCCAGTTCAATAGCTAAGCTTAATTGATAAAGGCAGTTCTAATCTGCAGCAAATATAATGAGATGTTTAAAAACAAACCCCTGTGATAGAATACCTATACAAGTATGTTATATAACAAGAGAAAGAAACTGCTTAATGCTTATGAGAGATCTCATTCTACCTACCTTAAGAGCACACATTAGCAAACTAACAAAGAGCTTAAGGGGACCATTAAGAAGCTCAAAGCTGAATATAAAATTAAAATAGCCACTAGAACCAAAAATAATTACAAATCTTTCTTTAACTATGTCAGGAAGGTAAGATCTAACACCCAATAGCACTCAGAGCTAGTCCGCAACAATACTACACTCTCTGACCCAAATGAAATAGCTAATATCCTAGCTTAAAAAATTACAGTAGACTCCCTGTTATTTGGTCTTGCTGGGACCGGACCTTAGGCTGGATAAAGGAATGGCTGGTTAATCAAAAAAAGCATACAAAATAATATTTATAGGTAATAAATCAGCTAGAATAACAGGATGTGTGTTAGTTTGCATTTTTCTAATGAATATGAAGTCTAAAACTCAAATGTCTGTCATTATTTAGCCCAGAGGATGCAGAAGTGTTGTTGTTCTCTGTCTTTTGCTAGGACTACGGCAGAAATCTGATGGCTGGTTAAAGAGAAGCTGGATAAAATGGAGTCTACATGCAGTTTTTATTCCACCAACAGTGGAGCAAGTTCTGTCAGCACTTTCAAAAACTAAGAATACTTCATCCATGGGCCCTGACACCATACCAGTTTGTGTGCTTATCAGTGCCAAATATGGTGTTTCTGAAACCCTTCTTAAACTCTTTAATCTAAGCCTCTCTGCTAGTTAAATTCTTGAAGCCTGGAAAACAGCTATTGTAATGCCATTACACAAGGGTGGCCCAACCGCAGACCCTGGTATTTATAATCCCATTAGTCTCTCTCGCCTCGTATGTAAAGCTATAGACACATTATCTGGTCATTGAACATCTCTTAACCCTGGACCCTCATCAATTTGACTTTATCAAAGGAAGGTGTCGGCTCTTTAACCTCCTTAATTTCTTTGAAAAAGTAACTGAAGCAGTGGGTAGTGGTTATGCAGTTCATGCGGCATATCTAGACCTAACCAAGACCTTTGACACTATTCCCCGTGCAGATATTATTGGTAGACCTGAAAATCTGAATGTAAAACCTTATATTGTGGAATTGATAGATAACTGGTTGACGGAACCTGTGTGGTTAGAGTAGGAGGTGCCACTTCTGAAAGCAAAACTGTTGCTAGTGGTATACCATAGGGCTCAGTTTTGGGCCCTATCCTGTTTGACATGTATTTCTCAGACCTTGAAAACACCATTTTTGGCCTATGGTTAACTAAGCTTGTAGATGACTGTAAATTGGAACTTGTTATTCGATCGTTATCTGGCTCACAATTGCTCCAGTATGACTTAGACCATGTTAACAACTTATGCAAGGACAATAGTCTCAAACTAAATGTAAAAAAAATGTAGCATGTTAAGTTTGGTAAGCAAAACAGTTTCACTTACCATATGAGAGATGCAACCCTCCAGTCAGACACTGTTGTATGAGTTTTGGGTACTGTTGTTAATTCCGTATCATTTGACCATTTCTCCACAGTAGTTCAGCAAGCCTTTTATCTGGCCCATCTTGATTTCCAAAGGCATCTCCACTAGATCCCCATTTACTCGTATCTTATCAGACCCATTATTGAATATAATGCACCTTTTGGCATGCATTTATCTGTAAACGTCACACAACTTAGACCTTAGAGATTCATAACTAAAAAGTTCAGTGGCCTCAAAAATCTTAGTTATCAGTAGAGACTGGCAGCCCTTTCTCTGTATTCAGTCTCCTATAGACTCCTCCGTGGAGACCTATATCCAGCCTTTAGTGCCTCGAAAGATCCAACTCTATTTGATCTCCTTTTACTTCACAGAAGTAATGATACATCAAGTACTGTGTTAAAGAAACTAAACCTTCATTAGTTAAATAAGACTTGTCATGATAGATTCATATCCCAATGTATACCTCACCCCTGGAACAAACTTCTACTACATGTCAAACAGAGTAGCACCCTTGCCACCTTCAAGATAAACCTGGATAATTGGATTGTCAACCTCAAATTCTCTCCTGGTCTGTCTTGTCTTGCCCTACTTGATGCTAGAGGGAAATCTTGAATAAAGTTTTGTTTTGTTTTTTTTTTAAGTAGGCTTGAAATGGTCTGCAGATCAATTGCCTAGGACTAACCTATGAACTTATAACTCTGTCTCACACTATATAAAGATTTTTTTTTAATTTTTATAAGGAATTGCTATGTTATGAAGTTATGAACTGTTGGGCAATGACGGAATAAAATTGGTTTAATTAATTTAAATTGATTGTTGAATGTGATTGGATGATTGCAGTCATATGTTTTAATTCTGTTTTGATATAAACTTTAGTTTTTTTCTCTGATTGTATAACACTTAATAATGCACAAGAGGTGCACACATTTGTGTGCATTTTACTAATAAAATATATTCTTTTGTTATGGTGCCTTTTTAGACAGTACTTATTTTATTTTTTAACTTGCCCAGTACATATAGTGATTTGTCATTTGATGTGGATGTGCTGCTTGTTGTCACCCATCTCATTGCATCTGCTTCTTATCTTAAAGTGCACTTCTGTTTTTGCTATTTGGGCTGTGAGATGCAGCAATCTGGAAAACAATGATGTTGCCTGGCTAGCAGTGTTGGTCACAAGTCAGAGTTATGCCCTTCGTGGTTGGGATTTATTATCTGGGATCTAGTATAGATGACTGAAAGACTAGTTGAAAGCTTGATTTTCTTTTATTTATTTATTTATTGCATCAGATATTAAACAGACGTGGTATGTTGTATAAAAATTGTTGCTGCTTTTTTTTTTTTGTTTGTTTTTTGTTTTTTTATGCCATTCTTTGCATAATCCTGTAGTTCTTGTTTGCACTGACTCTGTCAAGTCAGTAATAACTTTGTCCTCTTGATCTGGAGGTCATTTGCACAGGCTCAGTGATTTGCTTACAGTCAGATGATTATAGAAAATTACATCTAGGTTTTTACTTTGTGCATGATCTCAGCTGCTGAGTGGTAAATTAAAAGGCTTTGGTAGCACTCACATTTGTTTGTAATAATTCACCTGATTCCAAGAGTGCAGCAGCTTAAGCAAGTAATATACCTGTGCCTTATGTATTTATAAACGCTGGCTCGTTGGTTGCATAACCTGCTACAAGAAATGTAAATATTTAAAAATTAGTAGTTTTCACATATCTGCTTTTATTTCAGAGTTGCCTTTGCAAATTTATTTGAAGTGCATAAGTTCAAAGCTATTTGCCTGTAATGATTTTCTTTAGCATACAAACAAAATAATAATAATAAAAAGATTGGTAATAAAGTGATTTAAGTCAACTGAAAACACTTTATTACCAAGGGTATTCCTGGAAATAATATTCTCAGATAATTTCCAGTCTTTTTTGTTTCATTTTTAAATACTTATCCATGCATAGCTTTTATTATTTTTGTAATACTTAATCCATGCATGACTTTGTTGAAGGTCTGCTCTGTGGTAAACAGAGTTGGTTATAGTAAAACCTTTGTGCAGCCCTGACATGATATTTAAAAACAGAATATTTGTGAATGTATTTTTAGAGCTTCTTGTTTACCTTCTGTTAATTAACTTGGTGATATTATTTTATGTAGTCTACTTTATGTGCTTATTGTTTGTGATGTCAGGAAAAGAGAAGAGAATTTTGGGAGCCCATAACAATAATTTGAAGTGGGGTCCATGATAATGAAATTCAGACATTGGCTTCTACCAACTACCTGTCTGTGCTTGGTTTTTAAGTAAGTCTGGAATATGAAGTTGTTAATCTTCTTCCTATTCATCACTGATTGGTTCGGTTCTGAGCCCTCAGAGCCAAGTCGGCCTTATACCAAGCTTGCGTGCACCAAAAACTCTCAAGCTAAGCTGCTACCCACAATGCCCTTTGCTCAGTTACCTCAGATCTTGTTTGCCGCACAGCCATATAGCAGTGTTTCACCGAGCTCTCCGGCTAAGTGCTCTTTTCAGATATATTTACTAGTTTGAAAAAGTTTTTTTTTCTCCTTTTATAACTTGTTCTTGTTGTTCTGTATTGCTTCAGCTCTACCCACAGGTATATCTCTCTTACCATTGTTGGTAATTTTGTGGTATTTCTAACTTTCTACCTTTACGGTATCTTGTTACCATTGTTGGTATTTGCTTCTCTCTCCTTCATTTTCCCTCTTTCCTCTCTCTTTCCCTTGTGTGCGAGAGTGTGTTCTGGGATGTCTGAAAAGAAGGGAACTGCGGGGTTTAAACACTGCTCTTCTTGCAGTGGTAAGCTGCCGATTAGTGACCTCCATGAAAAATGTGTATACAGTTTGGGGGTTCTGCATTTCTCGGCAAAACCCCAGTGTGATATCTGAGCTAGTTTCAGTCAGCGGACGCTGAATGAACATCGTAACAAACTTATTTTAAAGGGCTTACTTGCTTCGCATTTTTTGGAGGCCATTTCTGCGACAGAGGTCTCACCCCCTCCTTCTTCGGACAAGAAACATCCTCGATCTGACCCCTCTTCACCGGCCGGTGACAGAGGTAAGGGTCACAAGCACAAAGCCCATAAGTCCTCTTCTGAACACTGTTCTGTCTCCTCGGTGCCGACTACCATATCGGCTCCGAGCTTGGCTCCTATGAAGTTTACCGAGGTAGCCTCGTCGATGCCCACCACAGCACCAATTATGACACTGCCTACGGCCTTGGTACCGACCAGTGTATCGACTTCTTTATCGGTACCGACTTCACCTGTTTCGACTCCGATATCTGTTCCGACAACTACCTCAGAAACATTCCTGTCATCCACCCCTATAGTGACTTCTGCGTCGAGCCCATTCAATGCTCTGACCATACCTTTATTACCCGTTGCAAAATTGGAATCGGTGCCAATTCTGCGACACACCATGGACCCGATTCACATCCAGTGTGGACCCGTTTGCTGAACAAACCTGCAGCCCCTTTTTGGACCGACCTGACTCCCCCTCAAGTGCATCTGTGAGATCCACCAGGAGCCTTTCCGAATTGGATGTGATGCGCCTTTTTGATCAGCTGCTGACTGCTAGGGGAATCTCAAATCCACCTAGATCCTATCCCACTCCAGGCTTTGGGTCTATTTCTCCAGCAACCCCTACTTACTCTCCTCCCTTGGACCCCTCGGTTCCAAGGCTCAACTATCCAACTTTTACTAGAGGAATTCCTTCCTCGGCACCATCAGCAACTCTGTCTGAGGCTCCGAGATCCTTTTGGGTGCCGGTTCCGTTGGAACCCACCCTTCCTCAATCTCATGCTTGGGGGGTGGAGCCCCTGGTTCTGGTGTCGGTTCCGACGGTTGTGTCGGCCCCAACTTTGGATCAGAGGGTGACTACCGCTCCGAGCTTGATTGAGGCTCCTTCCTCGGGGGCGGACCGTCTGGTGCGGGGTGTGACCCCGGTTCTGATTTTGTCTTCTTCGATTCGGGGCTCCCATTCCTCTTCGGGCGTGCCCACTTTCCAGGTGACGGAGAGGGCACTTGACACCAGCAGTCCTCCACAGTTGGTTATTCCCCCAGTTCCCTCTGAGCCACAGCTGTCAGAGGACACCCCCCCCCAGGCCTCCGAGAGCGCAAGGCCCTGGAGACCCCTGTCCAGGGCATTTCACTTTCAGAGTCTTCTTCGGATGTTCCCACTGAAGAACCCTCTCAAAAACGGGAGTGTAAGAGGAAACACAGGGACTCCCCGGAGGAGTCCCACACAGAGGATACGGACTATGATGATGGGGAAGGGTCCACACCATCACCCCCTGACTGTGTCTCCTTCGGGGACATCATGGAAATCTTGAAACAGAGGGGTGACTGGAAGTCCATAACCCCTTCCTCAGAGGAATCCGTATTCCTGCAGGCCTTTCGCTCTCAGCCCTCTACTTCTTGGGTGACCCCCACCAATGAGTTGGTTAAACTCATCGTGCAACTGATTTGGAAGAACCCCAACTCCATTGAGGCCATCCCCAGGAGATCAGACAAAGTACTCTCCCCTCCAGGGGATCAACCCCATTGGTCCAGTGGCTTGCCAGTGGACGCTATGGTGGTGGTGGTGGCTGCCATGAAAAAGGACCTTGCAGAAGTCCTGCTGTTTACCAGCCCAACAGAGAGTCCCGGGCAGTGGACAGGTTAGGGAAGCGAATCTTTGCATCAGCTACCTTCGCGGTTAGGTCTCTGAACTTTCTGGCACATTTTACGAGGCTCCAGAGAGATCTTTTCTCCGAACTCTCCGGAACCCTCACAGGTCAAGTATTGGATGGAGCACGAGATAAAGTTGCTTCCTAACTTGCCACCCTAGAATCCATATCTAATTCATCCATGAGGTTGCTGTCACATACAACCGATGGAGCAGCTAGAGCTGCGGGTGCAGGCGTAGTCATTAGACGTCACGCCTGGATGCACATCTGTGACCTTGCGGACTCCTTCAAGTCTTCCTTTCTAAATGCTCCTATCGAGCCTTTGGCTCTGTTTGGTGCTAAGGTCGAGGATACACTAGCCAGGTGCGAGCAAGATGGGAAGACCTTGTCTGCAGTTGGCCTACACTTTTCCAAACCTCAGTAGAGGAGCTGAAAGATGTGGCACAAAAATTCTCAAGGTCCTTTCCGAGATGCACATGGTGAGGACTCCTGCAGAGGCAAAGGGGGTTCCAGTAATGGAAGATGTCCCTTTCGGGGCAGAGGGGGTCCCCGGAACCAGGGCTCCAGAGATTCCTTCTCAGGTAGACCATATCAGCGCTCCTGAGGCACTGCCTGATTGCTTTCCTCTGGAAGCAGTCGGGGCACGTTTCTCTCTGCACTAAGCTGCCTGGCTATCCATTACGAACAATCAGTGAGTGCAGAGAATCATTACCAGAGGTTACCATATCCCACTAATATCCTATCCAAGACCTCCGAAATCCCTTCCCGATGTCCAGGGAAAGGAAGGAGGCAGCTTCCGAAATACAAAAACTACTTCAAAAACGAGCCATCCAACAGATCCCCTCAGATCAGTGCGGATCAGGGTTTTACTCAGTATTCTTTTTGGTACCAAAGAATACAGGGGACTGGAGGCCCATTCTGGATCTCAGTCAATTAAAAAAATTGGTAGTTCAGACCAAGTTCCACATGGTCACGATTCAATCCATCCTCCCCTTTCTGCGAGAGGGTATGTGGATGTGCTCATTAGGTTTCTGGGATGCGTATTACCATATCAAGATGGACAAGCGCTCCAGGATCCTCCTTCGCTTCCAGTTGGGAGACAGTCACTATCAATTCAGAGCCCAGCCTTTCGGTCTCTCAAAGGGCCCCCAGAGTGTTCAGGAAATGTCTTGCAGTGGTAACAGCTCATCTGAGACTTCAAGGATTCCAGGTGTTTCCATATCATGACGATTGGCTCCTCTCCGCCCCCACCAAGCATCTTCTGGACAGGGCCCTCCGCTACACATTGGACCTAGTGGAGTCATTAGGCATCACCATACACTGGGAGAAATCAAACCTGCAACCATCACAACAACTGGAATTCATAGGGGCAGTATTCAACACTCAATCAAGCCTAATCTCACTTTGTCTTCACAGGCTTCAGAGACTCAGGGCACAAGTTCAGGTGATACTCTGTCAAAACAAGGTGTCTGCAAGGGAGATTCTTCAAACCTTGGGATCTATGGCTGCAGCCATCCCCATAGTCCCCTTAGCCAGACTACACATGAGATTACTACAATGGCTCCTTCAGGCCCAGTGGATACCCAAAATCCACCCCCTGAGCTCAAAGATCCTCATCCCCAACATTTGCAAACAAGATTTCCTCTGGTGGATGAGTACAGATGAAAATATTTGGTGTCGTCCCTTCCAGGTTCCACAGCCCAGCGCCACAGTGACCACAGATGCTACCCTGATGGGGTGGGGGGGGCCACTTCCAGGCAAAGTCAGTCCAAGGCATGTGGGCCGATGTAGAGGTCAATTTGCAAATCAATGTCCTGGAGTTAAGAGTGGTGCTGTTGGTGTTGCAAGCTTTTCATTCGCTTCTTCTGCCCGGAACGATTGCTGTCCAGTCGGACAACATGTCCGTGGTCTGGTACATAAACAGGGAGAGACCAAATCTTACCCCATTTATCGCGTAGCCATGAGACTCAGGCAGTGGGCGATAGCTTCCAACTGCTTTCTGATCACAACGCATATCCTGGGGAACTCCATCGTGTTTGTGGACAGACTGAGCAAATGTATCCTTCATCCTCACGAGTGGTCTCTCAACCCGAGTGTGGTTAAGGAAATTTTCAGCCGCTGGGGCCAGCCATGCTGCGTCCTTTTCGCCTCCCTTTCAAATACAAAATGCAGCAGCTACTTTGCCCTCTTTCCCCCTCTCGGGGAGTCACTGATTTTTACCTGATGGATTTATTCGTTATAGCCATCTATGTTTAGGTCCTCATGTAATATCAATAGAATTTATATTATTAATTATTATTAGTCCACGATTGGCCCACGGGTCTTCTTTATGCTTACCCTCCAATTCCTCTGATTCCCCTTGTTCTACGGAAGGCTGTTTGGTTGAGAAACAAAGTGATCCTCATCACTCCATTCTTGCCTCGTCAAGTGTGGTTCCCTTTCCTTCAACCTCATCTGTTACAACCTCCTTGTATCCTAGACACTCATCAGGACCTAATTTCTCACCCACAAGGGCTGACTCCCCCGAACCTGTCCACCCTCAAGCTGACAGCTTGGTTTCTCTACTTCCGTACGGGTACTACTAATGGCATCTAGATTTGTTGTAGTGTTGATTTTTGGTCATTTATATGTTTTTTGGGCTTTTCATTGACTTCAGTTTTTTGTTCTCTGGACTCATTACTTATAAACATAGACATACACTTTGTATTTTGATAGATGTAATAATGGCCCTGATTTTTGAGTGAGCTAGCGTTTTAATGCATGGTGTTAGAAAGGGCACGGGTCATTTCCATGTTTTCAAGTTTTACGTCAATGGTTTGCTTTGCTGTTACAGCATGGATATTTTGCTTGCTACTCATATATTGTTTAGATATATTTTTTATTTATATTTTATCGTTCACATTTTATTTTATTTTTGATTTTTTCTATACTTGCACATCTATATTTAATAGAAAATTTGTAGGCTTTTAAAGCCATAATTTTGATTTTTACCTGATGGATTTATTCGTTATAGCCATCTATGTTTAGGTCCTCATGTAATATCAATAGAATTTATATTATTAATCATGATCTGTTTGTTTTTCATATCAGAACAAGTGTTATGCTTGATGATTTTTTATTCCATGTCATCTTTGCAGATCGGAATGGAAATGCATTTCCGTATTTAAATGCCCATAATGAATGGTGTATTTGGTTTACATATTTGACAGTGGCTAAATATTAGTAAACTAGGATCTTTCATATCAAAATCATTAACATTTTAGCTTCTGCAAGCAATTTTCCGATGTATATTAAAACATTTATTTATGGTTGTGCCATGATTTAAACTTTATTATTAGGTCAGATGCGGGGCTTTTTCATACCATATCTGTGATGTTATATCTTTAAGTGTACAAACCATGCGGTTAATGAGACAAGGACAGGCTTTAAGAACGTATAGGTCCGTGTGCACGGCTAACTATTTTATAGAGATATAGAGTGCATTATATTTGTGCGCTCTGCACATATATCATTTATCTTAGGTGTATGAGTCATTTGTGATTAAGTGAACAATGTATTTCCTATATGAACAGAGAGTAGGTTTTGGTTGATTTGCAGCCAGCCTCAGATGTGTTATATTAGGATGTGATGTATTCTTAACCTCAGAAAGGTTTTTTATAGCTGACTTAAAATAACTTTAAATGTTTGAGTTTAATTAGATGGTACAACACGGAATGATTTGTATAAAAAGTTTTAATTGAACATGTTTTTGTTTCTACCAAGTTTTTTGGATTTTGTTCGTAGTGCACTTGGTTTTAAGGTTTTTATAGATGTTCATCGTGCATACAGCTGCAGTCATTACAGATGGGTTATCCTGCCATCAGGCGGGTCCTCGGTCGGCCGAATTCCAAAGTCTAGGTCCGGCGTCGGTTGTCGTCGCTTCTTCCCTGACGTCAGTACGGTAGGGGTATAAAAGAGGCAGCCGATGCCACCTTCTTCAGTCTTTCTTGCCGCGCGGTGCCCGAAGCAGAAGCAGTTAGCAAGTGCCGGTCGGCCAGCTCCTGAGATTTACGAAAATATTTCAGCCGAAGTCTTCTTGAAAGCTAAGTACCCCGTTGGAGAAACTTTTCTTGCCTCAGACCAATGTCAGACAAAGTTAATAATTGCATTTCATGTGGGAAGCAAATACCGCATAAGGATTTACACTCTTTCTGTATACCTTGCTTAGGCCCAGACCACGACGTCTCGGCCTGCCGTTTTTGTGCTAGATTCAACAAGCGCACTATTAAGCACCGGGCGGAGTTCGCCCTTCACTATTTTGGTAAAAAATGTAATTATATTATGTCGTCGGATACTCCGACTCCAGTTTTGAGTAAAAGACGCAAAGATAAGGACCGCCATACGAGGTCCGCACCGACTACTGACACCACGCTAAGGCTGACTACCGGTTCTCCGGTTCTCAGCGAGGCGCCTACGCAACCCCTGAGTACCGATGACACAACATTACCGGTGTCTTTAGAACCCGAGGTCGCAGGCTCCTCGGTCCCCATTCCTGCTACAGATACCGATGCCACTCTTGGCGGGGAAACTCAGAGTTTAGACAGGCCTGCCATTTCTCAAGGTGTCTTCAGGCCTTCCTCCTTCTCTATTAAAGCTTTCACTAAATCTAAAGCAGCCATGAAAACCAAAAAACAGGGACCTCAGACCCCCTCTCAAGGCCCCATGCCTAAAAAACAGATGCTCAAAATGGCTGAGGATTTGATTACTCTTATCAGGGGTTCTCAACCCCCATCTGACAAAAGGCCCAGATTAGAGGAAGACTATCCTTCCGCAGATCAAGCCTCCATTACCTCTGAACATTCTGAGGACCAGGATTATGCCTATTCTCCTTTCGAAGACTCTGATGCAGAGGAGTCTATTCCCTCGGTCTCCCCCCCTGAGGACTACTCTTTTGGGGAAACCCTACATACATTGAGGGAACACTTTCACTGGGAAGGCCAAGATTACTCGGATTCCAAGAAAAGGCTCAGGGATTTTTTTTGCTCCCCCAGCATAGGCCCCTGTCTATCCCTCCTGTTTTAGATATATTGGATGATGTGTACACAGAAGCCAGCCTAAATCCAGATTCTTTGCCTCCGGCTCCTGTTAAACCAGACAGGTATTACCAGGTTCCTGATTCACACCACTTCCTATACAAAAGCCATACTGCTGACCCAGAAACTATTTTACAGGGTCCCAAGGGAATTAAGGCCTCTACTGCTAAAAACCCATTACCTTCAGAGAGAGATTCCAGAGCTTTAGAAAGGTGGGGGAAAAAGGTGTGTACACCTCGGCCACTTTAACCATGAGGGCATTAAACTGTCAGTTCCATATGTTACTCAACAGTTTTTGTTATCTCAGTTGAAAAGCAAAATGACACAACTAGAACAACCAAATTTAAAAGAGTTGCAGGATTTCTTGCATGGTGCAGAGCAAGTGGGCAAACATACCTTGCAGTGTGGTTTTGGTGCTTTAGAGGCCTCATGTAGAGCAGCTGTTACGGGGTCTGTTATACGTAGACATGCTTGGCTCAAAGAGCAAGCCTTACCAGATCATATCAAAGCTAAATTATTGGATGCTCCTCTTCAAAAAGATGTATTGTTTGGTGTTAAAGCTGAGGAGGTACTAAAGAAAATGGAGGAAAAAGCGAAATCAATGCAAACAGTGAAAGATTTCCTGCAGATACAACCTCCACGTTTCAGCAGAAACTGGCCTTCAAAAAATTGGTCCTTTCCAGCCACAGACAGACCTCAAAGGGGCAGATACAGATGCCCAATGGGTAGAGGGCAACCTCAAGGATCTTTCAGAGCCAGGCAGTGGCAAGCACCAACCCCAAGAGGTGGAGAAGATAGATCACAGTCATTTAAAAAACAGACACAATGACTTCTCCCTTTACCTGCCAAGCAAAGCTTTAATGGCAGCACCTTTGGGCGGAAAACTGGCATTATTCTCAAAAAATTGGCATGTTGTTACAAAAGACAAATGGATTCTGGACATTATAGACAGAGGCTACAGGTTCCACTTTCACACTCTTCCAAAAATGAGAGGCATGCCAAACCTGCCACAAAATCAAAGGGCAGAGGCACAAAACAAATTTCAGCTCTCATGGACATGAAAGCGATTCAAGAGGTACCTGCAAAAGAACAAGGTCAAGGGTTTTATTCCAGACTATTCTTGGTACCAAGGAAAGACAAAGATTGGAGACCTATTTTAGACCTATCCATCCTAAATACATATTTAGAGGTACCATAATTCAAGATGCTCACATTACAGCAGCTTCTTCCCATGCTGGGCAAGGAGTTTTGGCTGGTAACATTGGACCTCAAGGAGGCATACCTGCATGTCCCTATCAGACAAGATTGCAGAAGATACCTCAGATTTCTTGCAGGTTCAACCCATTATCAATTCTCTGCATTGCCCTTTGGCTTATCTACTGCGCCCAGAGTGTTTACGAAATGCCTGGCATCAGTAATCGCCTTCTGCAGACTACAAGGAATACAAATCTACCCATATCTGGACGACTGCCTGATCCAAGCGGACAGCAAGGACATACTTCTGAAACACATGGCGTTTGTAATAAAACTGTTGAACTTTCTGGGATACACAGTCAACAAAAAGAAATCAAAACTAATACCCTCTCAACAAATAATTTTCCTGGGTGCCAGCTTGAATACAACCACCCAGATGGCCTACCTCACGCCAGACAAACAAGGGCAACTGTCTCAATACTTCAGCAAAATGGCAGCCTTCACCAGGCTGACTGCAAGGAAAGTCCTGCAGGCTCTGGGATTCATGGCATCTTGCATTCTTCTAATCCCATGTGCAAAGCTGCATATGAGGAAACTTCAATGGTACCTAAAAAACTTATGGTCTCAACACAGCCACAGCTTGGAAACAATTATACCACTCATTCCATGCCTTCAAAAGGAATTCCTGTGGTGGGCTCAAGCATGCCAACGAAACATAGGTCTCTCTTTCTGTGTACCTCAAGCAACTCAAATCATCACAACAGACACCTCAAACTACGCCTGGGGGGCACACATGACAGATCAGTGCATTCAGGGAAAATGGTCCCAAAAAGAGAAGCACCTACACATCAACCAAAAGGAAATGCTAGCCTTGCAAAATGCTATTATGTCCTTCAAAGACCTACTGCATCCAGGCCAACTACTGATAAGGACAGACAACACCACAGTGATGTGGTACATAAACAAACCGGGGGGAACTCGTTCATACCCCCTGTGCAGACAAGCCATGACCCTAGGGAACACAGCACTGGAATTGCAAATTCAACTACAGGCACAATTCCTGCCAGGGAAGGAAAACACACTGGCAGACAGCCTAAGCAGAAATATGACAGATCCACACGAATGGAAGTTGCATCCTCAAGTTTTCACAAAGATAACTCAGGCATGGGGACAGCCAGACATAGATCTCTTTGCTACCCACAGAAATTACCAGGTGAAAAAATTTTGTTCAAGGACCTATCATCCACAGGCCTGGAAAGTGGACGCACTTTCTTTCAATTGGACAACGTTGACAGTCTATGCCTTTCTGCCTCTGCCTCTGCTGCCCAAAGTTCTATTAAAAGCCAGAGCAGAGAGGCCGAAAATGATTCTCATTGCTCCAGACTGGCCAAGACAACACTGGTATCAGCTCCTGAAGAGCCTGACACATTCACCACCATGGATTCTACCTCTAGTCCCTCTTCTGTTGTCCCAGCACAACTACAAGACTCTTCACAGCCAGCTCAAAACCCTAAATCTAGCTGCATGGAGAATTCCTTGATTTCCCAACAGACCCTCCTCTCCAAGGAGGTGCAGGATGTCATCTTGGAGGCCAGAAGACCTTCTACTAGAAAAGCCTATTCTGCCAAATGGAAGCGATTTTGTGCCTGGAATCAACAAAAGGGCCAGAATCCTTGGGTAATAAATTTACCTCAAATTTTACAGTAGCTAGCTGAGATGTTAAACAGTGGACTTTCCTTCTCCTCCATCAAAATCCACGCTTCAGCCATTTCTGCACAATACAACACGGATCCTCCTTTATTCTCTCATCCTCTCTTAAGACAGTTCCTCAGAGGGGCAAAGAATATAAAACCCCCAAGGAAACCACCAGTCCCTGCTTGGGACCTCAACTTCGTATTGGAAAAACTGACCCTTCCTCCCTTCGAGCCAGCTGCTTCAACAGAACTACAATACTTGTCATGGAAAACAGCCTTCCTTCTGGCTATCACCTCAGCACGCAGGGTTTCGGAGCTACAGGCCCTCATGGCTGTGCAACCTTTTATCATTTTCCATCAGGACAGAGTTTCCTTACGAACCAACCCTACCTTTATGCCAAAGGTAGTATCCAGTGTGGCTTTGAATCAGACTATCCACTTACCTACCTTTTATCCAAACCCACAAAACAAAGGGGAAAGACTACTACATTCCTTGGACATTCACAGACAACTTCGTTATTACTTGGACAGGACAAAGCCATTCAGGAAATCCGAGCAACTCTTTGTGTCCTATGCTACAGGTGCTCAAGGAAAGGCTATCTCCAAACAGACAATCTCAAAATGGATAGTCCACTGCATACGCTTTTGTTATTCATTTCATGGAAAAACTGTGCCTACAAGCATCAGATCCCACTCCACCAGGGCCACAGCTACCTCTGCAGCTTTCCTCAGGGGGGTTCCTACCAAGGACATTTTGGAAGCAGCCACTTGGAGTTCAGTGCACACTTTCTCCAAACACTATCACCTTCCACTATACTCTAAATCTAGAGCGGGATTTGCCACAGCAGTCTTGCAGGGCATCCTTGCTCCTCCTAGTTCCACTTAGTGCCTGCCACCCCTACTTAGCTTTGGGATTCTTCCCATCTGTAATGACTGCAGCTGTATGCACGATGAACATAGTACAGTTTTGTACCTACCATAAATGTAGATGTTCGAGTGCTCATACAGCTGCAGTCCAGGTTACCTTCCCTCTGTCCCCTCTTAGGGCAGGCCTTATGACAAACACCTTCTCATACAACCTATTTGGGGTATTCTTTTATGGTGTATTTGCATGCAACTATTGTTTTTTGATTATTCTATATTGCATGATTACATAAATTTATGTTTTGCCTTCCTTCTGGGGGCACCTGACATCTGGGGCAAGAAAAACTGAAGAAGATGGCGTCGGCTGCCTCTTTTATACCCCTGCCGCACTGACGTCAGGGAAGAAGCGACGACAACCGACGCCAGACCTAGACTTTGGAATTCGGCCGACCGAGGACCCGCCTGACGGCAGGATAACCCATCTGTAATGACTGCAGCTGTATGAGCACTCGAACATCTACATTTATGGTAGGTACAAAACTGTACTTTTTGGTTTAGTAAACACCATTATTGAATTAAAGCTGTATGTGCAGAAGCTGAATTTGCAAGTATTTTCCCATGATAAAGTGAGAGACACCATCCATAACAAGTATTACAGGGTACAATGGAAAAAATAAGTGATGTTTTTCACTACAGTGAATCCAATGGTAAGTGCTTTTGAGACTAAATGTAAGGCAGGCATCAGAAGAGCCCCCCACAGACATTGCCGCAAGAAGTTTTACAATATGAGCAAAGATAAAATTAAAGCCCTCAGAGACAAGAGCTCAGATAAATCATGTCCGTTCATGACAGATGACAAGGGAGAGGGCATATTTGTTACTGACGCTGACAAATACATTCAAAAGATGGAAGGGATGCTTAGTAGTACTGACTTTCATCATAAAGTCAGCAGTGAGTCTGTTACTTCCACGTATAAGAACATACATGACACCCTGCTATCGTCTGAATGTATGGTATTGTACTACCTGCACCTTGTGATTTGATGAAAGTATCAGTTGTGTAAGAACAAATTCTCTACATCTGCTGTCGCTGAGATGAAAGTTTTTAAAGACGAAACTGGTTGCAGAATACCCTGGTATGCAGGCTTGTAGAAGGTGGAAGCAGATATTTAAAAAAAAATGGGGGATTGATAAAGAGAGCAAAATATTAAGTGCAATTACTGCATTAGGAACTGCATTTTTTGTTTCTGAAAGTAATGTCCTTAGTAAGGGATTAACTTATACATACTCAATTTATTGACATACATCCATCTTTATAGACTTTCTTCCCCTGAGGCTAAAATCAAAGTTTCTGCTTTTGTGGTTAGTATGTAGCAACAGAAAAGATCCTGCTACAGCTGCCTTTGATTTTTCTCCTTATATTCACAAACCAATAGGCTTAATACAGAGCACACTTTAGTTAATGAAAGAAAATTTCTTCTGCATTCATGCCTAACATCTTTAATTCTTTATTCTGGGCTTTATTAAAAAGTGGTTTTGTCAGAGTTTAATCAGTTACTTTCATTTAACCGTTCAATGTTTAATATTGTACTTGATTAAAAATCACATCTAATATTCTTGAAAATAGACTATAATTATTTAAAATTTAAAAAAAAAATAGCTGATAAGGCATGATCGTTGCTAGCTGCCTTTTTTTGTCATCAGATTAATTTTAAACTTGTAGTCTTGTTTTTTCTGGCCCTACTTGACTTGCCCCAGGAACGGTTTGCAAGGTGTTTTTGTATGGTATCAGCTAGTCATTTTTCTGCAGTTGGCAACCCAGGGGCTGCTGGCACCTCCAGAACTTTGTGTTATGTTTCTTGCACTGGATATCTAGTACCTGTCTTATGACCCTGTGAGCTCTCTGGCATTCGTGCCTTTGCTTACTAAAGGTCAGACCTCTAGAACATGCTACTAATGTAACTCGGGGGAAATGTTCTACAGTTTCTGTATACTTTAAATAGCTAAAATAAAGATGTGCCTTATGTTTTGGTTTGAGGCAATTTCTGTAAAGTTATTTTCATATTTAAAACACTGCTGATTTTTTGAAGAACTTAGAACATGCTGTGTAATCATCTTTTTATGCTTAGCTGGATATCATGTCCTTTTATGTCTTTATTGGGTATGACTGAGTAGTTGCTAATATTGGGAAGTAATATTCCAGGCATTTATGTTGATTTTTACAGTTCTATTTATTCTTGTGAGAAAGACTTCTGCTGTGCCTTGTGCGTTAATTACTGTGGTATATAGTCTGCGTACTTGGGTATGGGTTCTGTTCTCACTGCAATCAACTTGGAGGGCAGGCGGTGTGTGTGTCTGAGCTGTTATTGGACATTACACAGAGAGTGTTTAGACTTGTGCCGTGGCACGTGTTAAGTACTGTGTTCTGTAGTCTGTATTTTTAGATAGGTAAGGGTTCTATTCTCATTGCAGTCAACTGGGGGGGGGCAGGTGGTATGTGTGTCTGAGCTATTACTGGACATTACAGAGTATGTGTTTGGAAGTGAAGTTGGCATAATGGTTAAGGTCCGTACATCAAAGACACAAGGTACAGGGTTTGACTCTGACTGTAGGTTATTGGCTAGGCTTAAAATGGCCCTTCAGGGCATTTAGCCTAGTATTCACCTGTGAACCTGTGTATTTGTCATGTTTTCAGTAAATAAGGGCTGCAGAATTGGGTACTAGAAGGTGCATCCATCTCTGCAAATGTTTGTGTTCTCAGACTTGGTGTATTGTCTTATAAAAGCTGTTACTCCTTTTGGTGACATCCACACCTGGTTTCACATTTGTTGATGTTTGCCGTCATATTTAGCAAAGAAGTGAAGAAAAATGGTATTTCCTTTTGATGGACAGTGACTTGCCTTTTTTCTATAACAGTTGACAGCATATGGGCTCGTATAAGGAGGTCCATCCTAATTAGCAGTAAGACTTACACCAATGAGAGTTGGGAAAACCTAGGTTGTTGAAACTTTCCCCGGTTTCTAAGTCTCTCCGTTTTATATCCGTAATGTTGTATGTCCTTGGGTCCTTCCTAATCAGATCTCTGTTGCCATGCTGCACCTAACAAACATAAGAGGCTACTCTTACCCCAGGCTACTGCTTTAAATTATTCATGGTAGAAATTTCTCAGGGTTTGTGAGTAAAGTACTGATCTGATGTCATTTTCATTCATTCCTCAACGTGTGGGTTTCAGATCTGACTCTGCCGCTTTACAAGTTTTGAATTAAAAGCTTGAGCTCCTCTTCTCCAGCCCATAATGCCTCATTCTCCCTGATTACCTCCGATAAAGTTTGCCGCTCGTCTGACAACCATTGAAGTTCCATTGCTCTTAAGCACCTTTAAATTTTTTTTGGTCAAAAACTGTAAGTCTGCCTTGAGCTGTTTTTTCCCTTGTTTCCTGCTATCCTCTCCTCTCTTTTTTCCTCTTGGCTCAAAAATTATTAAAAAAAAAAAAAAGCTTTGTTTGCTCTAACTTGTTTTTCTGCCCACGCGTTCTGCCATATGGTCATTTCCTTCTTCTTACTCCTTTCTGTATTTGCTAGTTCTGGTTGCTGGTTTTGGTTTATCATGGCTGAGAAGTCAGATAAACCTTGGGGTTTTAAGAAATGCACTTCCTGATGACACAAGATTCCCTTAGCTGATGCCCACAGGGAGTGCGTTTACTGTCTAGGCCCAGCCTGTGAGCTCTGGCGGATCTTGGGTACAAGCTCATCCTGAGAGCTTGCTTCTTCTGTGCCTTTTACTTCAGGGGCTCAAACCCCCATCAAAAAACATAAGGAGGCAAGGGTTGAGAGATCCTCCTCTGAGCCATCAAAAAAGGCTACGAAAACCTTGGGTCCGAGATCTTTGGATCCAGCATTACTAGTCGCTCCTTCTTTGACCGAACCCCCCACCACCACCACTCCACCACTCACCCCTTCTCTGAGCCAAATCTTAGCCATTGAGTTTGGGGGCTTATTTTGACTCTGAAGTTTTCAGAGCTGTCGCTTCCCCTCAATTGGTATTCGACAGCAGGGCTTCAACTCCCCCTTTCAGAGCAGAGGATTGCTGGGGCTGCAAAGAAGACTGCTCTGACAACTTCAGCTGCAGAAGGACAACTGTCTAATCCTCTTAGTCCGTCTGCTTTCAGGTAGTGGAGAGGGTCCTCTCCCACCCTAGAGGACTCCTGGTTCTCTCACCATCCGATCAGATCAACATTTCCATGAAATCTGTGACTGAGACAGCTCATCTACTATTGGGCAGCCAGTCCCGGAAAGCCTCCAACCCTTTCCAACTGTGGAACCCCTGACTTCTGATACCTCCCCGGCGCACCCCACAGCAGAGGTCCCTCAGAAGAAGAAGTGTAAAAGGAGACACTTGGATCCCCCCCCCCCATGAATTGGTCACTACTAACACTGACTTTGAAGAAGGGGAGGGGTCCCGCAGATCTCCACCTGAAGATGTCTCCTTTGCAGGCATGTTAGAGATCCTGTGCCAGAAAGGTGGATGGTCTTCCCAAAACCCCAACCCAGAGGAGACAGTGTTTTTTGGAGACTTTCGCCACTGGCCCATCTACTTCCTGGGTGTCTCCCCTGCAGATCCACTTATTGAATTGGTATCTACCAGGGCATGGAAAGAACCAGACACTGTAGAGCCCATACCCAAACAGGCAGATAAGATGCTCAGTGCCCCCACAGACAGATTACACTGGACCAAAGGGATCCTGGTAGATGCCATTGTTGCTGCGCCAGCCACCAAAAAGAAACTGGCTCAGGAAAGCTCCACTCTCCATCCCCCAGAAGGAGGGAGTCTCTGGCTTTGGACAGATTTGGAAAGGGGGTTTACGCTTCAGCTACATTTGCTTTGCGAGTGCTAAACTACTTATCCCACTTCATTAGGCTACAGAGGGACTTAATCAAAGAAATCTCTAGCTCAGTCCCTGAGTCCATGTCTGATGAGGAACAGAAGAACTTTTCCTCCAGAATGGCCACTATCCCATCAATATCAAACTCTTCCATTAGGTTGATTTCCCATGCTGCAGAGGGCACCTCAAG